>NC_132917.1:10669386-11043136 GCF_047675955.1 Chlorocebus sabaeus | reverse complement strand
TCATTGCAGCCTCCACCTCCATGGGCTCAGGGGATCCATCTCAGCCTCCCGAGTAGGTGGGACCACAGGTGCTTTATAAGCTTTACACATCTCATTGTAGCCAGTTTCTTAGAGTTGATGCACCATAATGTGTTTAACCAAATTTTTCTCTTCTTGGACATTTAGATTTTGTGCAGGTTTAGCACCAGCTGTGATGAGTGTCTTCAAGCCTCTGCTTCCTGCTGTGGAATTGTTGCCACAGGACACATTCCCCGATGGGATTACTGAGTCAGAGGAAGTGGATGTTGAGTGGCTTTCAACAGACAGGCTGTGTTGCTCTCATGGCGTCCATGCAGGTACCACCAGCAATGTATACACATACAGGAAGCGCCGGCTTCCCTGTAGTCTTGTTGCCGTGGTGTTGGGGTCTCTAAGACCACCCTGGGTTTGATGATTGGCTAGGAAAACTCGCAGGACTCAGCATACAGTGATACTCGAGGCTATGATGTATTACGACAACAGGACATGAAGCAAAATCAGCAAAGGAAAAAGGCACATGGGTCAAGTCCAGAGGAAAGGGAGTATGAGGGTCCAAGACCCTGTCACACGCTGGACGCACTCACTTCCCCCAGCAGTGTGTTGGGACAACATGTGTGGAATGTCATCGTCAGGGACACTCACTAGAGATTTGGCACTGAGGATTTACTGCAGGCTAGTCACAAAGGCACCCTCTGCCTAGCATGTACCGAAATTCTGGACTCCCAGTATGAAGACATAAACCACAGCGTTTACACGGTTTAGGGGCAGTGAGCTGTTCTTATCAGGGAAGGGTCAGAACACTCCCCAAGTCAATTTCCCGGATACCAACCAAGGGCCAACCTTGCAAGCAGTCCTTGCTAAAGATGACATTGCTGTAATTTGTATTTCTTTCATTTTTCTTTTGAGGGTAAATCATGTCAGTATAAAATAATGAGATGGGACTGGGCCATCCGAAGGTTCATTCACTGTCAAGGCTGGAGGTTGATGCCAGCTGTCGGCTGTGACCTCAGGTGGGTCTGGCGGCCAGCTGGGGCCCCTCCGTGTGGCTTGGGCTTCTCTCCAATGTGAAGTGGCTGTGTTTCAAGGATGAGGAACTGACAAAGAGGGAGCCAGGTGGAAGCTGTGTCACCTTTTCTATCCTAACCACAGAAGCCACCCTGTGCCACTTCTACCACATTCTGTTTATTAGAAACAAGTACAAATACTGGCCCATATTCAAAGGGAGGAGAATTAAACTCCACTTTTGATGGGAGAAGGATCAAATAATTTGCAGAGGTTATTTAAAACCATCACAAACAGATTTGGCATGTTTAGACATTTATTCTACACACACACAAAAAGATACAAATGTGCAAAGTTACTTGAGACTATTTTCGCAGTATTATTTGTGTTAGTAAAAAAAAAAAAAAGGAAATAATCTAAATGTCCATCAAGGGCCAGGTGCAGTGGCTCATGCCTGTGATCCCAGTACTTTGGGAAGCTGAGGCAGGTGGATTATCTGAGGTCAGGAGTTCGAGACCAACCTGGCCAACATGGTGAAACCCCACCTCTACTAAAAGTACAGAAAATTAGCCGAGCACTTTGGGAGGCTGAGACGGGTGGATCACGAGGTCAGGAGATCAAGACCAGCCTGGCTAACATGGTGAAACCTCGTCTCTACCAAAAAAATACAAAAAAAAACTAGCCGGGCGAGGTGGCGGGCGCCTGTAGTCCCAACTACTCCGGAGGCTGAGGCAGGAGAATGGCGTAGACCTGGGAGGCGGAGCTTGCAGTGAGCTGAGATCCGGCCACTGCACTCCAGCCTGGGCGACAGAGCGAGACTCCGTCTCAAAAAAAAAAAAAAAAAAAAGAAGAACATTAGCCAAGTATAGTGGTGCATGCCTGTAGTCCCAGCTACTTGGGAGGCTGAGGCAGGAGAATTGCTTGAACCCTGGAGGCGGAGGTTACAGTGAGCTGAGATCACGCCACTGCACTCCAGCCTGGGCAACAGCAAGACTCCATCTCAAAAAAAAAAAAAAAAAAAAAAAAAAAAAAATTCATTGATAGGTGATGGGTTATGTTACTTGTGTATCTTTACTATACTCATTACTTGTAAAGATGTCATCTATATAATGTTAAGCAAAACAAACATGATAAAACAACAGTAACAAAACGTGTTGCAATATGTGGTCTGATTCTGGTGGTGTTGTTACGGGTTGAATGCGTGGGAAAAGTCTGAATGGACGTGCTTCCTCCTGTGTCTACTGCATATCTTTAGGGAGTAGGCCGGAATGCAGTGGCATGATCGTGGCTCCCTGCAGCCTCCAACTCCTGGGCTCGGCAATCCTCCCACCTCAGCCTCCCGAGTAGCTGGGTTACAGGCATGCGTCACCATGCCTGGGTAGTTTTTGTATTTTCTTGTAGAGACAGGGTCTCACTGTGTTGCCCAGGCTGGTCTCAAACTCTTGGGCTCAAGCAATCTGCCCGCCTTGGCTTCCCAGAGTGCTAGGATTATAGGTGTGAGCCACTGCACCTGGTCAATCATGTTAACGCCTAAGACATGACTGTCAGGGGTAGTGGAAAGAGCACAGAATTGAGAATCCAGAGATCTGGGTTCTAGTCTGTCTAGGCTCTGACCCTACCTTCCTGGGCTTTTATTTTATTTTATTTTATTTATTTTATTATTTATTTTATTTTATATTTTATTATTTTATTTTATTTTATTTTATTTATTTTTTTGAGACAGGCTGTCTGTCGTCCAGGCTGGAGTGGAGTGGCGCCATCACAACTGACTAGAGCCTCCCATGTCCCGTGATTTTCCCACCTCAGTGCTCTGAGTAACTGGGACCACAGGTGTGTGCCATCACACCCAGCTAATTTTATTTATTCTGCTGTGACAATGGGGTCTCACTATGTTGCCCAGGCTGGTCTCAAACTCCTGGGCTCAAGTGATCCACACTCCTTGGCCACCCGAAGTACTGGCATTATGGGCGTCAGCCACCATGCCCGGCCTGGGCCCACTGGTAAGGATTATTCAGCAGTAAAGATAGTACATGTGTGACAGTCTCTCTCGGATTATGTATTAGTTTGCCAGAGCTGCCCTAACGCAATGCCAGGAACTGGGTGGCTAAACAAGGGAAATGTAGCGTCTCACATTTCCACAGAGGTCAGAGGTCTGAGAAGAGAGGTTAGTGGGGTTCATTCCTTCTGCGGCAGTGAGGGAGAACCTGTGCCAGGCCCCTTACCTTGCTTTTGGGGCCTTCCTGGCAATCTTTGATGTTCCTTGGTGTGCAGAAGCATCACCCTAATCTCTGCCTTCATCTTCACATGGTGTTGTTTCTTCGTGTGTCTCTGTCTAAATTTCTCCTTTTTCGTGAGGTCACATTCATACTGGATCTCAGCCCACCCTACTCCAGTATGACCTCATCTGAACTCCTCACATCGACAATGACCCAGGTTCCAAATAAGGTCACCTTCTGGGGTCTGGGGATTAGGACTTCGATGCAAATTTCAAGAAGCACGATTCAACCAATGACAGATGATACAGATTTGAATTCCTTTGGGGATCTACTCAGGGATGAAACCGACCTTGTATGGCCAGGTGTGGTGGCTCATGCCTGTAATTCCAGTCCTTTGGGAGGCCGAGGCAAGTAGATCACCTGAGATCAGGAGTTCCAGACCAGCCTGGCCAACATGGCAAAACCACATCTCTACTAAAAATACAAAAGTTAGCCAGGCGTGGTGGCACGAGCCTGTGATCCCAGCTACTTGGGAGGCTGAGGCAGGAGAATCACTTGAAACCGGGAGGTGGAGGTTGAAGTGAGCTGAGATCATGCCAGTGCACTCCAGGCTGAGTGACAGAGTGAGACTCCATCTCAAAAAAAAAAAAAAAAAAAAAAAAGAACCAACCTTGTATTCAGCACCCACTGCCCATCAGGCATTATTTCCAATCCTCACCTCATCTCATTCGGTGAACAGTATTAGCTCCATTTTATGGATGAGAAAACAAAGGTAGGCTGAGTGTCTTGTGCAGGGACACAGGCAATAAGTGGCAGGCCTGGCATGGAATTCACACATACGACTTCTAAATTGTGTGCTTAATTTGAACTGCAGAGCTGGGGCTTGACTAATACTTGACTACGCCTAAGTTTTTCCCCCAGGAACTTCCTTGATAATTTTCATTAAATAGACCTTACATTTTCAATCCAGTCAAGCCTCTGGGAGATAAGTTAAAAATTCCCTGATGGATAATGACATTAAAAACAGCAACTGTGGACACTGCTTGAAAAGTGTGCTTTCGTGCATTTCTCTTGTGAAATACTGTGACGGCCTTGTGAGGTGGAGCTGATCACATGTGGATTTAGGGGCAGAAACTGGAAGACCACGACCCACCTAGACCACACAGGCAAAATGGACCCCCAGGACCAGAATCCCTTCTGACTATAGTTCCTGGTCTCTTCTTGAGTTGTTATTTGCAGAGAAAAAGCATCTCACATAAACAATTTTACTTCCGTTATCAAAAAGATACTCGATCTATATTTCAAAGACTCTAGATTCATGGGAGTTGGGGAAATTTTAAGCATTGGGAACATATTCTGGAGCATGTCTTTATGTTCTTTATTCTGTAGCCTCCCATGGGTGGGCAGCCGAATGCGTTTTGGGAGAAAACAGGTCTCGTGGATAATATTTCTGAAGATCAGAGCAGGTTGTGTCCAAGTCCATGTTGGCCATGACTGCAGAACACCCCAGAGGCAGCAGGGGGCACCCTGGAGCTTTGTATCCACCCTCAGGCCCGCGGCATCTCCCCCGGCTCCACCATCTCCAGGTGCCCAGAAGCCGGGTGTCTCAGGTCGGACGCACGCTGGTTCGCTATGGCCATTTCTGATCAAAGACAGAATAAATGAATTGTCCAGATACGGTGTCTGTGAAAGGAACCCAGCTGTGGGCCTGGGGAGGCAGGTGCCCTGGCGGGGGTGACATTCTTAACCCACAGGGAGGGCCCAGAAGGGACGCGGGAGGCCACCTGCCGTGCAGCATGCGGGGGTCTTGGAGGTGGGCAGCAGCTGTTGACCCGTGAGCGTGGAGGAGCATCAGCGCTTGAACAGCGGAAGCAGCATTTACAGGCCAACACCAGCCCCGCAAGGGCCGGGGGCCCAAGGCTATGGTGTCCAGAGCCTCCCAGCTCCCACTCTGGCCTCCAGTGGCCATGGAATTGCTAACTATGAGGGCGTGAGCGTCTCCCAGCAAGTCAAGGGGACTCTATGTGCTGCGATAATGGGTCCAGTTGCCTTGCATTTGGCCTTCCAAGCCCCTCTCTGAGCCCCAGGACTTACCCACACCTGCCGGCGCATGCAGGGTGGACCTAGCCTGCGTCAGTCAGGCCTCACTGCGGAGCCAGGCTTGGTGCAAACTCCCAGCTGAGCTCACACGCTGGCTGCAGTCTGTGATACTTCTCTGGTGGTCTCTGACAGGGCCGTAGGGCCTCCCTCTGGAACCCAGGCTGCACACTTGAGGAGCTGGGGGCAGTCAGGCAGAAGCAGCCTCTGGTTGCCAGCATGGGGTGTGAGGCAGGGGTAATCCATGGGGGAGGCTGGGGAGAGAGGGCGGGGGTGTGGCACTGGTCTCAGGCTGGGGGAAGGAATTCACACCTGCATGGCTGAGGCTGGTGCCGCCCCCTCTGATCACCGGGATCAGCCTCTCCTTCTCCAGGCTCAATTTGCACCCCCAGCCTGTATGGTTGGCACTGTCTCCCGTGGGGAGCCCCTGCCTGGCTCAGGGGAGACCCCGGTCCAGAGCCCACCTTGGGAGCTGCCCTGGCCTGCTGAGGCAGGAGCCGCCCCTGGCCTGGGCCTGGCCCTCCGGTGAGGCTGCAGTAGCCAGGAGAAGGCCAGTCAGAAAGGCCATCTGCGTGCAGGGGTTTCTAGCCAGCAGGCCAGGGGAAGGAAGTTGTCAGGCGTCCTGCGGAGAAGGCCAGGGTTGCAGACAGGGGTGGCAGTCAGCTCCATGTAGCTCTGGGACCCAGGTGTGTGGCAGGGCCAGGAGCACGTTCTGCTGCGTTTCCAGACCCGACTCCAGCTCATTTCCTTGAGAGACCCTTTCACCCATCCCGGCCTGCATCTGCCTGTGTCATCCTTTCCAGCAGCAGCCTTGTGGCTGTGCCTATTCTGTGCCCTCCGAGTTCTAGGTTGAGGGTGAGGATTGGATGAGTTGATCCACGCAAGGCTCCTAGCACAGTGCCTGGCACATGGTTAAATAGACATGAAGTCGTAATAACCAGGTGTGTGACCCTGTCCTCAGTGTGAGTGCCACAGTGGGGTGGAGAGTGGCAGCCCTGCCGGGCAGGATCGTAGGGGCTCAGTGACAGGGCTTCCTCATTTCCCTGATAGGGAGAGAGGCTCACTGAATAGTAAGTTGGCTGCATCTTTTCTGTCTGAGCCTCTCAGGGAAGCTTCCTAGAGGGATAAAGGCTTGAGCTCGAACTTGGAGGAGTTTGCGGGTGGCTGGGTTGGGGTGGGGGTGGGGAGGAGGGTGCCAGCATGCCAGGCAGGGGGAGCAGCATGGGTGAAGGTATGGAGATGGGGGAGGGATCTGGACTGGGTGCCTGTGGCTGGGGCACAGGGCGTGTGTGGGCGGGAAGCAGGTGAAGAGAGGAAGGGCGCAGGGGCTTCTGGGGGCTTCTGGAGGGGACCCACCATGGGAGCAGGCCAATGGCTGGCAGGCTAGGTGGTGCAGGTGCCCCTCATGGATTTGGTCGAAGTGGGCACACATGCTTATGTCAGAGGCATGTAAACCAGAGCAACTCCATCTTGAGTAGGAGCTGGGTAAAATGAGGCTGAGAGCTACCGGGCTGCGTTCCCCGACGGTGAAGACATTCTAAGTCACAGGATGAGATAGGAGGTCAGCACAAGACACAGGTCATAACGACCTTGCTGATAAAACAGGTTGCAGTAAAGAAGCCGGTCAAAACCCACAAAAACCTAGATGGGCATGAGAGTGACCTCTGGTCATCCTTGCTGCTACACTCCCACCAGCGCCATGACAGTTTACAAATGCCACAGCTATGTCAGGAAGTTACCCCATATGGTCTAAAAAGGGTAGGCATGAATAATCCACCCCTTGTTTAGCATATCATCAAGAAATAACCATAAAAATGTGCAACCAGCAGCCCTTGGGGCTGTTCTGTCTGTGGAGTAGCCATTCTTTATTCCTTTCCTTTCCTAATAAAGTTGATTTCACTTTACGGACTCGCCCTGAATTCTTTCTTGTGTGAGATCCAAGAACCCTCTCCTGGGGTCTGGATCGGGACCCCTTTCCTACTTACAGCTCTGTACACCTTGTGGGTCTTGGAGGGAGGGTGGAGACAGCCCAGGGCTGAGGGCACCCCCTTCCTCAGGGGTAAGGCTGATGACTGAAGCCTCAGTCTCTGCCCCACCCACCAAGGCGGAAGGCTGGCCCCTAAGGAGGAGTGATGCCCCAGGGTCCTAAAGGAGCAGCGGGAGCTCCTTAGAGTGGTGGGAGGTGGAGGTTGGTGGGGGTCAGGGTAGGAAGTGGGTGCCTGGCTGGGTGAGCATCCCCAGATCTGTGGGACTGGCTCCTGCTTCATCACCCTGACCTGCCCCTGTGCTGAGAGGACGGATGAGAGAGTGGGGCCAGAGGCTCTGCAAACTGTGAAGGGCTGTGCTCACCTCCTCCTTGAGGTTGTTCATGCTCAGTTCAGCTGTGCTTCTTCCTGGGGAGAAAGTCTTCGGAAGCTCAGGGAAAAGGCAGATCAGGAATGCGAAAGTGCCTGGGGAGGGAGCTGCTCAGAAGATTATAGTCCACACTGTCCAAGCAATCCACACAGCAGTCCCCGAGAGCAATCAAGGCTGGAGGAGGGGGTGCTACAGGCCCCTGAGACTGGGGAAGGGGAGGAGACATGTTGAAAGGGGACAAGAAGGGACTTTTGGGGGTTGCGGGCATCTCATTTGTTTGTTAAGCCATTTCCTTATCACACCAGCCCATAAGGTAGGTCATATTTCTATCATACCTGTTGGAAAAGGAAGGCTCAGAGAGGGTGAGCAACCTGCCAGGGTCACACAGCAGACCTGGCATTTGAACTCAGGGCTCTGACTCATGGAAATCCCTCCACCGCAACAGAAAAGATCACAGAGAGGCTGGGGCCAAAGTCAGATTCTGCCTAGCTCCCAGGTGGCCTGTGGCCAGCCCTGCCATGATTTCTTCTAAGGCTGTTAGTCTTTGAAGAATAGCAAAGCCCAGGAGTGAGTTCATCTGGTAGCATGAAGTGAGTTGTTTCTGAGACGCACTTCTGGGAGGTTTGACATCGCTGTCACAGAAGGGACTGAGCAGAAACTGCTGCTACAAATACGTCTTGTTTGAGAGTGAGCTGGGGCTGGGGCTGGGTGAGCTCGGAGGCCCTTCAGGTCTGGGGTTCCTTCATTCCAAGTCTCTTTCCTTTTACGGGCCTCAGTTTCCTCCTCATGAGAGGTGGAGCAGTGGTTCCCAAACATGACGTTGGAAGTGTGTTAAAATGCAGATTCCTGGGCTCAACTCTGAAGCTCTTCCAGCAGCCACCTTCCCAGGTGAGCAGACCCTTGGGAAGGCATCACCTCAAGACCCCTCTATCCTTCCTCCAGAGTTCTGGGATTAAGCTAAGTCCTGGGAAGGTAGGACGGGCCTGGGCCTCCCACCTCCCTTGGCTGTAGGGTCGGTCCTGTCTCTGCTCCCTCAACCCCTAGTTCCTGCCCATGTCTTTTGAGACAGCTTCTCTGTCTCAGGTCCTCTAAACCTGCTCTCAGGTCCTCACTTCCTGTCACCTGGGCAGCAGAGTATGTTTTCTTCGACAGCACCCTCCCTAAGAGACTCTTCAAATCATTTATTCGTCATGATGCATGATAGTTAAATGAAATAACAGAGGCAATGAAGCACCCACTCAGAGGCCGGCACCTGGTGCACCTTTGACAAGTGGCACTTTCATCTCGAGGACAGTTGGGAGGAGCTTGCATGGATGAGTGGGGACGTGGGTGTGCTGACATGCAGGCGCTGTCTGGCGGCAGGTTAGATTAGAGGTGGAGGGGGCACAGAGGTACGGACCATTAAACTAGGACTCAGGGACACTCTGCCCCAGGACTGGGCAGGCGAGGCTCTGGGAGGTCATGGTGTTGACCTGACCAGGGACCCATGCCCTTTCACCCCTTTGTTGTTGTTGTTTTTTGAGATGGAGTTTTGCTCTGTTGGGCTCGATCTTGGTCACTGCAACCTCTGCCTCCCAGGTTCAAGTGATTCTCCTGCCTTAGCCTCCCGAGTAGCTGGGATTACAGGCATGCGCCACCAAGCCTGGCTAATTTTTGTATTTTTAATAGAGACAGGGTTTCACCATGTTGGTCAGGCTTGTCTTGAACTCCTGACCTCAGATGATCTGCCCGCCTTGGCCTCCCAAAGTGCTGGGTTTACAGGTGTGAGCCACCGTGCCCGGTCTCTTTTTTTTTTTTTTTTTGAGACAGGGCCTCAAGCTTTGTTGCCCAGGCTGGAGTGCAGTGGTATGAACATGGCTCACTGTAGCCTCAACCGCCTGGGATTGAGTGATCCTCCCACCTCAGCCTCCCGAGTAGCTGGGACTATACGTGTGCACTACCATGCCCAGTTACTTTTTTGATTTTTGTAGAGATGAGGTCTCCCTTTGTTGCCCAGGCTGTTCTCAAAGTCCTGGGTGCAAGTGATCTTCCCACCCTCAGCCTCCTGAAGTTCTGGGATTACAGGCGTGAGCAGATTACAGGCGTGAGCCACCATGCCTGGCCACCTCATGGAGAAGACAATTCTCATACTTTAGCTCCTCCCAATCACACGTCATGGCTTTAGCAATGTTGGGAATCGGATGTACCCATATCCTGCTGTTACAATGATGACGGTGGTAATAGGTACGCATCTTGCGTACCTCTTTAACCACTCAAATGCTTTATTTCATTGACTCCTGACAACAACCAAATGACATGGTGAGATGGTTAATTTTATGCATCACCTTGACTGGGCCAAGGGTGCCATATTTGGTGGAGTGTTACCTGGATGTGTCTCTGAGGGCATTGCTGAGTGAGGTCTGCATTTGAGCAGGTGGACTGAGTGAGGCAGGTGGCCCTCCCTGATGGGCGTGGGCTGTATCCAGTCAGTTGAAGTCTATGTGGATCTCTTTTGAAGACCCAGATAGAACAAAAAATCTGGCATGAAAGGGCTCCTCCTGCCTGACTGCTGGAGCTGGGACACTGTCCTTTTCCTGCCTTTGGACTGAGACTAAAACATCGATTCTTCTTGGGCCTGTAGCCTGCTGGCTTTCAGACTGGCACTTAGCGTTTGGAGATCCGCAGGCTCTAACTCAGACCAGAGCTATCTGTCGGTTCCCCTGGGTCTCTAGCTTGCTGACTGCCCATCTTGGGACTTAGCCTCCGTAATTGCATGAACAACTCCTCAGAATAAATCTCTCTCTCTGTCCTATTGGTTCTGTTTCTCTGGTGAACCTTGACTAATACAGACAGATGAGAGTGCTATTGGCTCTATTTTGCAGATGAGGAAACTGAAGTTCAGAGAGGTCAGATGGTGGGGTGGGAAGTCACCCTTGGACTCAGTGCACACCCAACCTCCTGGGCCCTTGGCCACTGATATGGTTTGGCTGTGTCCTCACCCAAATCTCAACTTGAATTGTATCTCCCAGAATCCCCATGTGTTGTGGGAGGGACCTAGGAGGAGGTAATTGAATCATGGGGGCCAGTCTTTCCTGTGCTATTCTTGTGATAGTGAATAAGTCTCATGAGATCTGATGGGCTTATCAGGGGTTTCTGCTTTTGCTTCTTCCTCATTTTCTCTTGCCGCTGCCATGTAAGCAGTGCCTTTCACCTTACGCATGATTCTGAGGCCTCCCTAGCCATGTGGAACTGTAAGTCCAATTAACCTCTTTTTCTTCCCAGTCTTGGGTATGTCTTTATCAGCAGTGTGAAAACAGACCAATAGGCCAGGCGCAGTGGCTCACGCCTGTAATCCCAGCACTTTGGGAGGCTGAGGCAGGTGGATCACCTGAGGTCAGGAGTTCGAGACCAGCCTGGCTGACATGTTGAAACCCTGTCTCTACTAAGAATACAAACAATTAGCCAGGCACAGTGGTGGACGCCTGTAATCCCAGCTACTCGGAAGGCTGAGGCAGAATTGCTTGAACCCAGGAGGCAGAGGTTGCAGTGAACTGAGATTATGCTACTGCACTCTGGCCTGGGCAACAAGAGTGAAACTCTATCTCAAAAACAAACAAACAAACAAACAAAAAACAACGTACTGATCCAGCCACTGTGTCCGTGGTCCTACCAGATCTGGCCTGTGCAGCCTCTGCGATTTCCCGGGGAGGTGCCTGGGCCCTATTTCTTGACACAGGAGGAGCAGATGCCAAGGGCCAGTGAACGCCGTCACCCCTGAGGACCAGGGTCAGGAGCTGGGGAAGGAGGAAAGGACTCAAGGGCATCCCATCCTTGGTTTTCAGGGCAGCTGAGGCTCTGAGGGCATGGAGAGCTGTCTGCGTTCTCATGTCTAGTGGGTGATGAGGCTGGACAGAGCTCAGACTCTGACTTCAAAGTCTGCTTGGCAGGTGAAGGGACCGAGGTATTAACACTGCGCTGAGTGATTTCATGCTACTGTCTCATTTGTCTTTATTGTACCTTATGAAGTGCAGACGATTCTACCCCAGTTCGAAGAAAGAGTCTTGGAGAACTTGGGTGACTTGCCAAAGATCTCCAGGCTGGAAAGTCGTGCAGCTTGGAATCAATCTGACAACAAATGATTCTAGGGCTCAGGTTTTTCTTCCACTCTTCACTGTTTCCAAGTGGGCATCTTTTATTCATTTCTAAACAACGGAGGCAGGGAAGCCTTGTTAAAAGAAAATATCCAACAGTGATTTTGAGGAGGAAGTAGTATTTGACGCAAATGACTGGGCATACAAGGGTTAGCTTCGGGGCTGCTAAAACAATATGGGTGAAAAAATATGTTGTTTACTGATGGATTAGTCACCATTGCCTGCTGATTATATTGCCAATATTAGCCTTGTTTTGATTACTGCAAAGGCCAATAGCTGCCTCCTACGACATGCTGGTCCTACACATTGGTGGGGAATCTGTAAATGAGGGGGTGTCCCCAGGAGACCCCACAAACCTAGCTTGGCCCTGGTGGTGCCCCTTAAGATGTGGCAGTTACACCGTTGAAGGAGGATGGCTGCTCCAGGGTTATCAGCTCAAATCATGTGTTTGAATTACGAGTCCCTGCTCTTGTTAGAGGGATTAGTGCCTATCTGGAATGAAATGTGTTTGCATTTACAAGTCTTACAAGTTCTCCTGGGATCAAGTGTACTGGAATGGGATGCCTCTTGCATTTTGCATTAGGACTGAAATTTGCTGAGTGACTATATAAGCGGAAAGATGGTAAACTATGATGATTAAGAGCAAGCACTTAGGAGTCAGACCCACAAGAGAAAGCTGGCTCTTCCCCTCCCAGCTCTCAGGATACTGACAGTGCTTTGCTTGCTGAGGGCAGTGTCTGCAGGTGGCTGTAGAGTGAGCACAGGGTCTTTGTGGGCTCCACTCCTTTATGGCTTTCGCTCACTAAGTTTCAGTCCTACTCCCTCAGAAGAAGGATAATAACAATAGATAATGATGATAATAGTCTCCCCATAGGGTTATGGCAAACATGAAACGCCTTGAATTGTGTGTAAAGTTCTTTGCAAACTGCACAGCATCTAGTAAGAATAATGCTGGTTAATATGATGAGGATGCAGTCCACAAGACAAAATAGCCCCCAGGAGCATCCCTGTAATCCCCAGCGCTGGGTCTGCTTGGCTTGCTGTAGCAAGGGGGAACTCACCTGCTGAGGCTTCCAGGACGTGGCCTTGTGCTGGGTGAGTCTAAGAAGGAGCGCTGGTCATTCTTGCAGCTGCAGCATGGTCCTGTCTGGGTTTCTTGGTTTCTCTGTTCTGTTGGCTTCAGCCGTGTCCCATTGGAAACCTTGTTTATCTCATTTGCCTGCAGCATGGCTCATTATCTCTCCTCTCCTCTCCTCTCTTCTCTCCCCTTCTCTCCCCTCCCTCTTTCTTTCTTTTTTTCTCTCTCTCTTTCTTTCCTCCCTCCCTCCCTTCCTTCCTTCCTTCTTTCCTTCCTTCCTCTTTCTTTTCTCTTTTCTCTTTTCCTTTCTTTTCTTCTCTCTCTCTCTCTCTCTCTCTCTCTCTCTCTCTCTCTCTCTCTCTTTCTTTCTTTCTTTCTGACAGGGTCTCACTCTGTTGCCCAGGCTGGAGTGCAGTGACACAATCTTGGTTCACTGAAACCTCTGCCTCCTGGGTCCAGGTGATTCTCCTGCCTCAGCCTCCTGAATAGCTGGGACTACAGGCGTGCACCACCACATCTTGCTGATTTTTGTATTTTTGGTAGAGACAGGGTTTTACCATGTTGGCCAGGCTGGTCTCAAACTCCTGACCTCAAGTGATCTGCCCACCTTGGCCTCCCAGAGTGCTGGGATTACAGGTGTGATCCATTGCGCCTGGCCTCAGCATGGCTAATTTTCACTGTCTCAGTTATATAGGTCTTAGCTATCGAACCACTGGATATTATTTATTTATTTATTTATTTTGAGACGGACTCTCACTCTGTCTCCCAGGCTGGAGTGCAGTGGCCTGATCTCGGCTCACTATAACCTCCGCCTCCTGGGTTCAAGCGATTCTCTTGCCTCAGCCTCCCGAGTAGCTGGGACTACAGGCGTCCGCCACCAATCCCAGCTAATTTTTGTATTTTTAGTAGAGACGGGGTTTCACCATATTGACCAGGCTGGTGTCAAACTCCTGACCTTGTGATACGCCTGCCTCGGCCTCCCAAAGTGCTGGGATTACAGGCTTGAGCCACCGCGCCCGGCCTGGATATCATTTATTATTAAAAATATTTTTAAAATAATAAACAGAAGTTTGTAAAAAATTTTGTGAGAAAATTTAATGAGTCCTACCCTTTCAACAAATTTGTAAGTGTACAATCAGTATTGTCAACTGCAGGCATAATGTTAGACGGCAGATCTCCAGAATTTGTTCATCTTGCGTAATGGAAACTTCATATCCGTTGAACAGCAATTCCCCATTTCCCTGTTCCTCCAGCCCCTCACAACCACTATTCTGTGCTCTGCTTTTCTGAGTTTGACTCCTTTAGGTATTTAGTGCAAGTGGAATCATTCAGTATGTGTCCTTCTGTGACTGGCTTGTTTCACTTAGCATAATGTCTGCCAAGTTCAGGCATGTTGTAGCAAATGGCAGGATTTGCTTTTTTTAAAAGGCTGAGTAATATTCCATTGTGTGTATGCACGACAGTTTTTCTACCCATATATATATGGGTGTGTGTGTGTATATATATATATATGTATATATATACTTTTTTTTTTTTTTTTTGAGACAGAGTCTTGCTCTTTCACCCAGGCTAGAGTGCAATGGCGTGAGCTCAGCTCACTGCAACTTCCACCTCCTGGGTTCAAGTGATTCTCCTGTCTTAGCCTCCCGAGTAGCTGGGATTACAGGCATGCACCACCACGCCTGGCTAATTTTATATTTTTAGTAGAGACGGGGTTTCACCATGTTGGCCAGGCTGGTCTCGAACTCCTGACCTCAGGCCCAGCTCAGCCTCCCAGAGTGCTAGTATTACAGGCATCAGCCACCGCACTCAGCCCCCATTCATTTGTTAAAGGGCATTTCCACAACTTGGCTATTATGAAAAACGCTACAGTGAGCATGGGAGGGCAATATCTCTGTGAGATACTGGTTTCAACTCTTTTGAATAAACATCCAAAAGTGGATTTGCTAGATCATATGGTAGTTCTATTTATAATTTTTTGAGGAGCCCCCACACTGCTCCCCATAATGGCATTCCCACCAACCGTGTACAGGGCTCTAATATCTCTGCACCCTTGCTAATACTTGTTATCTTTTATTTACTTTTTTGGTAACAGCCATTCTAACAGGTGTAAGGCTACCAATCTCATGGTGATTTTTATTTGCATTTCCCTAATGATTAGTGATGTTGAGCATCTTTTCATATAACCGTTG
The DNA here is from genome assembly GCF_047675955.1 of Chlorocebus sabaeus. Taxonomy (NCBI): domain Eukaryota; kingdom Metazoa; phylum Chordata; class Mammalia; order Primates; family Cercopithecidae; genus Chlorocebus; species Chlorocebus sabaeus. Next base: position 11,028,048 of record NC_132917.1, on the reverse strand, counting down.
GCCGTTTGTCTGTCTTCTCTGGAGAAATGTCTATTCAAATCCTTTGCTCATTTTTAAATTGGGGTAGTCATTTTTTCTGCTATTAAGTTGTAAGACCTCCTTATATATTTTGGACATTAATCCCTTATCAGATATATGGCTTGCAAATATTTTCTCCCATTCCATAGGCTGCGTTTTCACCCTATTACTTCCTTTGCTCTGCAGAAGCTTTTTGCATGAGAAAGAATGGAATTAGACACGTTTCTTATACCATGCACAAAAATCAACTCAAAATCTATCGAAGATTCAAATGTAAGACCTGAAACTGTAAAACTCCTAGAAGAAAACGTAGAAGAAAAGCCTCATGACATTGCTCTTGGCAGTGATTTTTTGGACATGACCCCAAAAGCACAGGTAATAAAAGCAAAAATAAACAGGTGGGACAAAAGCCTTGGGTCTCATTTAAGCCAACACAAGATCATCCCAAGAGAAAGGAAATTAAATTTTCTCACAGCCTCATGATTGTGCCTTCCTCTCCCTGTGCTCCAGCTTCTCCAGGCTGCTCCCCTCTCCCACCTTTGGGCCTACGGGAGCCCGGAACTCTGATCTGTTGTGTCTCTGGTCATTCAGGTCCCAGCTCAAACCATCCTTTTTAATGGCTTTCTAATAACCAGGCCTCCATCTAGCTTTCTGGGTCTCATTCCTCTGTTTTCTTCATGGCATTTAAAAGTCTCCAATTATCTTGTTCATTCTCTGTTTCCTGCAGTAGAGTAAAAGGCCATTGGTGCATCTCCAGCTAGAATGGCTCCTGGCATGTGGTAGGTGCTCTGTAAGCAGTTGTGGAAGAAAGGAAGGAAGGAAGGGGAAAGAAAGAAAGAAAGGAAGGAAGGGGAAAGGAAGGAAGGAAGGGGAAAGGAAGGAAGGAAGAAAGAAGAAGGGGAGAAAGGATGGAGGGAGGGAGGGGAGAAGGAAGAGAGGAAGGAAGGAAGGAAGAAGGGGGAGGAAGGAAGGAGGAGAGGTGGGGAGGAAGGAAGGAGGGAAGGAGGGAAGGCAAGAAGAGAGGGAGGGAGGAAGGAAAGAGGAAGGAGGGAAGAAAGGAAGGAAAGAAGAGAGGGAGAAAGGAAGGAAGGAGGGAAGGAAGGAAGAAGGGAAGGAAGGGAGGAAGAAAGAAAAGAAGGAAGGAAGAAGGAAGGAGGGAAGGAAGGAAGAAGGAAGGAAGAAGAAGGGGAGGGAGGAAGGAAGGAAGGAAAGAAAGAAGAAAAGAAGGAGGGAAGAAAGAAAGGAAGAAGAGAAGGAAGGAAGAAGGAGAGGAAAGAAGAAGGAAGGAAGGAAAAAGGTAAGGAAAGAAGGAAGGAAGGAAAGAAGTGAGAGAATATCCCCACACATGATCCTTCCCTGTTGATCCTTGCATTCCAGGGAGTTGGAAGGGAGCTAGAGGTCAGGACCAGCATTCCCCTAGCAGCAACGCTCCCTCCTGCAGCATCCTCGCTGTACTTCTTTCCTTCCTTCCTTGCCGTCCATTCGTCCTTCCTCACTGTCCTTCCTTCCTTCCTTCCTTCCTTCCTTCCTTCCTTCCTTCCTTCCTTCCTTCCTTCCTCCCTCCCTCCCTCCCTCCCTCCCTCGCTGTACTTTTGCTGCACTGTTTTCATCACTTCATGTCATGCCAGTGCTCTCCCTTTGGAATGCTTTTCTTAGACAGGAACAGACACACCACCCTGAGCCTCACTGAGTGGCCTCAACTCTGGCCCTTAGAACCACTGAGAACGAGACCCTTCACTCATGATAGCCCTCCAAATAATTGAGGATGTCTCTTAGCACCCTAAGGAGGCAGCTTTTCTCCAAGATGAGGCCTCATCTCTTTCAGCTTTCCTCCCATGACATGGCTTCTGGATGTCTTGCCTTCAACTTTTTATATCAGGAGCCCTAGGAACACTGAAGAATTTCAAGGATGTCCTTTAGGGTGTCTGTGAAACCCTTGATACCGGTGGTGTGTTCCCTGCAGGTGTGCAGCTTGGGGGTGGGGAGAGACTCTGTAGGATTCAAAGGACCCCTGACCTCAAGTGGTCCAGAAGCCCTTCTCCCTCTATCCTGTCTTCCGGGAGCCGTGTGCCATCTATCCTGTTGTCTGCCAGGAGCTGAGCGCCATCTAGCTAGTCTTCCAGGAACCCCGAGCCATCTAACTTGTCTTCCTGGAGCCTTGCTCTATCTAGTCTGTGTTTTTGGCCAGAATCGCTCCACCTAGCCTGTCTTCTAGGAGTCCTGCTGTATTTAGCCTGTTTTCCAGGCCAGGCCTGCCCTCTGCAGCACACAGCGGGTATTTTCCTCCTTCATAATTCCCGCCTACTCTAGGTAGCACTTTCTGATTTAATGACTCACTTTCACATTTGGCATCTCACTGAGTGCTCATGATTCTGTTCATTCAGGGTGTCTCATTCTCCTTCTGTGAACAAAGAAACAGGGTCCTGAAAGGGTGTGTTTTCTACATTTTGAGGCTGTTTCAGCTTCATGACTGTTATACCTTCTGCTGTTCCTCTCATCATTACACAGTAAGTTTGTTGTCTTATAAAGCACAACCTTTTTGTTTCTGTTTTTCCTGTTAATAATTTACACAGCTTTTCTTTTGATAAATATTTGTGTGCTATATTTTTTTCCCATCAGTTTATTTTAAATCTGAATCCTTAGTTTTAGTTGTGTTTCTTGTAAGCAGCATAAGGCCGTTCTAAAAAAAATTCAGCCAGACAACTTATGTCATTTAACTAGTAATTGTTTTCATTTGTATTTATTATAATTACCGATTCCTTAAAATTTTCCCACAATCTTATTTTGTACTTCCTGTTTACCCTGCTTTTTGAAAATTCCATTTCCTCTTGCTATTATTATTATTATTATTTTGAGATGGAGTCTTGTTCTGTTGCCCAGGCTGGAGTGATTATTATTATTATTATTATTTTGAGATGCAGTCTCGTTCTGTTGCCCAGGCTGGATGCAGTGGTGCAATCTCGGCTCACTGCAACCTCCACCTCCCACCTCCAGCAATTCTCCTGTCTCAACCTTCTAAGTAGCTGGGACTACAAGGACATGCCACCATGCCTGGCTAATTTGTACTTTTGGTAGAGATGGGTTTCACCATACTGGTCAGGCTGGTCTCGAACTCCTGACCTCAGGTGATCCACCTGTGTTGACCTCTCAAAGTGCTGGGATTACAGGTGTAAGCCACTGTGCCTGGCTCTTGCTATTATTTTGAAAGTTATAAACTGTATTCCTCTTTCTTATCTCTTTGAAAATTGCCAATTTTTTAGTGGTGTTTGAAAATTCAAATGTATGTACTTAATTTCTGCAATTCTACAATTTTTCTATCCTTCTCCCATTTTGTCTGAAATACCAAAATTTTAGAATGCTTTTACTATAATCACCTTATCCAACTTTGCATGTTACTTTTGACCAATATTTTAGTTTCACGTTGTTTTTATTATGCCTTAAATTAGTTATGTGTTTTTTCTAGTCAGTGATTTTTTTTTAAAACTTTATTGGTATATTTTTTACCCCTTTCTTTGCTCACCTCAGACCCTCCTTCTTGGTTCAATTTTCTTCTTTTTAAAGCACTTTCTCAAGAAACTTTTTAAATGAAGATCTCTTAATACATTCATTTAGTTTCTTTTTGCCTGTAAATAGCTTCATTTTCCCATCATTCCTGAATGATAATTTCAGTAGACAGGCAGTAGTCCCACGTTAACAATGATTTTGACTTAGTACTTTGAAAGCAATATTCCTTTGCATTCTGGTTTCTGATGCCCCCGTGAGAAGTCAAGCTATCTGCCTGCTCTGCAGTATTCTGAAGGGGTCTGCCCTTTCTGGTGGATTTTCAGTGTGTGCCTTTGTCTTTGGTCCATTGTAGTTTCATTGTGGTGGGTTCAGGTGTGGGATCATACTTTAGGTTAAGTTCCTGAGTCTGAGGATCAGCCCTTGGCATATGGGCTCTCCTTCACTTCCTCTGTTTTTTTCCTTCCCAGACCATCAGATGTATGCATGTCGGTCCTTCACCTTTTCTTTGTTTCTCTCTCTCTTTCTTTCTTTCTTTCTTTCTTTTTTTTTTTTTTTGAGACAGAGTTTCGCTCTGTTGCCAGGTTGGAGTGCAGTGGCGTGATCTCAGCTCACTGCAACCTCTGCCTCCCGGGTTCAAGCGATTCTCCTGCCTCAGCCTCCCAAGTAACAGGGATTACAGGTGCCCGCCACCATGCCTAGCTAATTTGTGTATTTTTAGTAGAGACGAGGTTTCACTATGTTGGCCAGGCGGGTCTTGATCTCTTGACCTTTTGATCCACCTGTCCCGGCCTTCCAAAGTGCAGGGATGACAGGCGTGAGCCACCGTGCCCGGCCTCTTTGTTTCTCTTAACTTGCTTTCATTATTTGTTCCAAGTCTTTGTCTCTCCATGACTCATCCTGTGTATTCTTTAGATAGATCGTTCAGTTTAGTAATTTGTTTCCTCACATCTATTGATCTAACTTGTGCTTTAACTTTAACACCTTGAATTTTAATTTTTAAGTGTGTGTATTTATTTTTTCTTTAGAGCCAGGGTCTCACTATGCCACCCAGGGTGGAGTGCAGCGGCTATTCACAGGTGCTATTACAGAACACTACAGCCTTGAACTTCTGGGCTCAAGCAATCTTCCCGCCTCAGCCTCCTGAGTAGCTGGGACTACAGGCACCTGCCACTGTGCCCAACTTACATTTTTTGTTTCTAAAAATTTTAATTGTTTTCCTCTCTTATTTACTTTGTCTTTTTCTTCTGTGTCTTGTCTGCATTTTTGAGAATGTCTTAAACATCTTAAACATTCTTATTTGTATTCTGTGCCCCAAAATTCCATTGCCTGGAAGCCCTATGACTGATTCCAGGTAACTTGTGCTCATGACGGGTTCCTCTGTGGACTGTGGGCCAGACTTCCTGAGTCTGAATCTCAAATCTTCTTTGCTGTGTGTTCTTGAGTAAGTTAGTCATCCGCTCTGTGCCTTCATTCTCTCCTATTCCTAATCCAGGAATATGAATGATTTTAATAAACAATAATGAGAATAAAACCACCTACCATTAGAAGAATGTGTGAAGATTAAGTGGGACAATACAGGTAAAAGATTTATTTATTTAATTTTTATTTCTTTTTGAGACAGAGTCTCACTCTGTCACCCAGGTTGAAGTGCAGTGGCACCATCTTGGCTCACTGCAACCTCTGCCTTCCAGGTTCAAGTGATTCTCCTGCCTCAGCCTCCAGAGTAGCTGGGATTACAGGCACCCACCACCACATCTGGCTAATTTTTGTATTTTTAGTAGAGATGGGGTTTCACCATGTTGGCCAGCTGGTCTTGAACTCCTGACCTCAAGTGATCTGTCCTCCTCAGCCTCTCAAAGTGCTGAAATTACAGGTGTGGCCACCATGCCTGGCCCAGGTCAAAGATTTAAAACTGTACCTGGCACAAGGTAAGTCTTCAATAAAGGTTAATCTTTTTTTTTTTTTAATCGAGATAGAGTTTCAGTCTGTTGCCCAGGGTGGAGTTCAGTGGCGCAATCTTGGCTCACTGCAACCTCTGTCTCTCAGAGTCAAGTGATTCTCCTGCCTCAACCTCTGTAGCTGGGGCTACAGACACATGCGCCACCATGCCCGGCTAATGTTTGTATTTTTAGTAGAGCCAGGGTTTCACCATGTTGGCCAGGCTGGTCTCGAACTCCTGACCTCAAGTGATCTGTCTGCCTCAGCTCCCCAAAGTGCTAGGATTCGAGGCGTGAGCTACCGTGCCTGGCCAATAAAGGTTAATCTTATAGTACACGGCTGGGCTTTATCTTGGAAATCCTACACACCTTGGTTTGAGGACGTGTTGCTCCAGAGAGATTTCACATTTGTTTCTGCCAAGCATCTGGGGGACTATCAACTTAACACCACTCTTAGCTAATTTCTTGACTTTAGTTTCCCAGACCAAATGGTATCAGTTCAAACCCAAACCCAATGGGGCCAGGCATGGATTCTCAGGGAGACTGTGTCCCACTCAGAGCCCAGGAGTTGAGACACGTGTTTCCTTGTCATTTGCTTTTATTAATGTCTGTTTTGCCTCATTCTATCACTGAGGGTATGGCCTCCAAGGCTCCTGCATTTCTAGGGAGCCTCACTTCCAAGTCCCTGGCTCGTGCAGGCCCCGGGTTTGGTATTCAGTGCCTGGATGGCTGTGGACACCGAGGCTCCCTGTTCCTGAGCTTGGCAAATATCTCCAAAGGGCAGCAGCTGAGTCCACAGCTTCTTCTTTGCTTCTGTCTGCTGGGGATCTCTCTTACTGATGTGTGCCCCACTGTGTGTTTAACAGGATATTCAGGATAAATTTTCCAGGATTTCTAGGTGCTTTGTGGCAACAGGACTTTCAGATTTTATAGATTTTCCTCTTGCTGGAAACAAACATACCCAGAGAGATTTTATAACCGACTTAAGCCCACGCATCTTGGACAGAACAAGAGCCCAGTCCCCTTCAATTACACTGTGCCGAAATGACGCGTTAGCTAGCCTGTGGGTAAGAGTACGCGTTCCATTAGGCCTTTTGAGATGCCGTGTTTAGCTCACAGACCCCAGCAGCACCTTCATGGTCCTGTAGACACCTGGGGGATTGAGACTGGGGAGTGTGGTGTGGAGACTTCTTTTCAGGGGACCTCAGCCTCACACTGAAGCCTTCTGTTACCGTCTGACATTGCTTAGCTCTAGGCTCCTCCTCCCCTTTCTCCTCCTCCTTCTTTTTCTTCTGTTTTTTCATATAATTGTGGAAAGATGTAAATTTTTTTTTCTACAATAAACAAGCAGCTGGAGCTCATAACATTTTCCAGGGCTGTCGATCTAACAACCTTGTCGAAGTGAAAGGCGATTGGTCCTCAGTGACCACACGCTGGTTCCCAGCAATTAGTTTTTTCCCCATCTCCCTAATCATTTAAAAATTACCCTAGGCTGGGCACGGTGACTCAAGCCTGTAATCTCAGCACTTCGGGAGGCTGAGGCAGGTGGATCACAAGGTCAGGGGTTCGAGACCAGTCTGGCCAACATGGAGAAACCCTGTCTCTAAAAATACAAAAATTAGCTGGGCGCAGTGGGTGCGTGCCTGTAGTCCTAGCCACTTGGGAGGCTGAGGCAGGAGAATCGCTTGAACCCAGGAAGTGGAAGTTTCAGTGAGCAAAGATTGTGCCACTGTACTCCAGTCTGGGCAACAGAGTGAAACTCCATCTCAAAAAAAAAAAAAAAATTACTCCATACTGGAATTTTGCTCAAAATTGGTCGGGATTGCTGATTTGTTTCTACTTTTCATTTATTTAATTTTTTGAGATGGGGTCTCACTCTGTCACCCAGGCTGGAATTCAGTGGCACAATCATAGCTCACTGCAGCCTTGACCTCCTGGGCTCAAGCGATCCTCCCACCTCAGCCTCCTGGGTAGCTACAACTGTATATGTGCATCACCACGCCTGGCTAATTATTACTACGTTTTAATTTTTTATAGAGATGGGGGGGGTCTCACTATGTTGTCCAGGCTGGTCTTGAACTCTTGGACTCAAGCAATCCTCCTGCCTCAGCCTCACAAAGTGCTAAGATTATGGGCATGAGGCACTGCACGTAGTTGGTTTTTAGAATTCATCTTTCCTCTGCTTTTGAAAACCAAGCTGGCATTTCCTGTCTTCAGACTACTAGCCTCTTTTCTTTTCTTTCTTTTTTTTAAAAGCAGCCTCACTCTGTCACCCAGGGTTGGAGTGCAGTGGTGCGATCTTGGCTCACTGCAACCTGTGCCTCCCAGGTTCAAGCAATTCTCGTGCCTCAGCTTCCTGAGTAGCTGAAGTTACAGGAGCCCACCACGCCTGGCTAATTTTTGTATTTTTAGTAGAGACGGGGTTTCACCATGTTGGCCAGACTGGTCTCAAACTCCTGACCTCAAGTGATCTGCACTCCTCGGCCTCCCAAAGTGCTGGGATTACAGGTGTGAGCCACCGTGCCCGGCCTCTCTTTTTAATTCTCTTGATTTCTTAGGTGTTTTCGCGTTTGACCTGTGCTGAGGCTCTCACGTTCTTTCACTGTCCCTGGTTAGAAATTTTCTAGTTTTGAAAGTGTGAAACTAACTACAGTGACCCAAAGGTTTCTACCCGCCCTCGCTTATCTGAAGATTGGAAATCCTGTGATGTGACAAATCTGGTTATGGAATTCATAAATCAAAGCGGGAGTAACTTCGGCAGACCAGTCAGATGAGCTGGTGAAGACCCAGGACTAATCTGATTGAAAAAATCGGCCCCCCATGTGGAATGAACAGGGTTCAGGTGAACCCTCCAGACCACAAAAGGGGAGAGGGAGGGTCTTAACTCCCAGGCCATGTGCTAAACACAGTCACAAATCCACAGCCACCACATGTATCAGGCATTGTATCGTGGAGTAGGATTGGGCATAGCTACCTCCAACTAGTTTAGTAACCTATGGAACTCAATAGTTGTTCACTTCACAATCAGGTGCCTGCCTGCCTTGGGCCTCCCTGCTGCACCTGGCCATGTGGAAACCCCTGTAGCTCCCTGGCTGTGCAGGAGCAGCCACAGTGTGCCCCTCCCAGGACCACTGTCCCCCTGTCTCTGAGGCACCTACGTGGACTGGGTCTGGGTTGAAGTCTCATTTCTCTGGGTTCCCACGGCAGCTGGCGGCTGCCTCTCCCACACCCATCACTCTGGGTCATGGAAAGCTGTGCATTTGTCTTCCTTCCCACCGAGTTTGAGTCACTCGAAGTCAGGGCCATGACCGTGAGCTGCATGTCCTCGGCACCCAGTGTGAGGCGTGTACAGTAGAGGCCGACCGATGTCTTGGAGGCAGAAGTGAGTACATAACTGACAATTGCTTAAAGTCGGCCGGGCCACGGTTTACAGGCCAGGAGGATCACCAGACACGGTGGGGCACAGTGGGGCGGGGGGAGGTTCCCAAGGCCGCTCATCAATGGAGTCTGGAGGTGGCTGCCCAGGGGTAGCCTCTGAAACGTTCTGGAACAAGCTTGTCCTGTCACAACGTGGCTGTGTCGGGACCCTCACCTGGAGGCCTTGGATGTTGTGTTTGTTAGTTTCACAGCCACGCGTCGGCATGGGACCGTGTCCCCACCTAGCTGAGTCCCTGATGCAGGCTGGGTCCCTGGGGAAGCTCACTCAGAGACAGAAGAGTGTTTTTTGGTGCGGGGCAGTGCTCTCGGGTTTAAGGTCTGTGAAGGGAGAGAAGAAAGGCCAGCGGGGTAGAGGGAGTCGTCGGGCAGTGATGCCCTAACCGCTGGTTCCCGGGGAAGCTCTGGAGCTGGCACAGCCCTTCAGGGTCATCCTGAGTGGAGCCCAGGGCCGGGCCTTTATCCCGAGTGTGGACCGCCGGGTGCAGGTGCCCAGGAGGGGGCGTGTTGTGAGTTGAATTGTGTCCCTCCAAAAAGATACATTCAAGTCCCAAAACCCGTTACCTGAATATGACAAATCCGCTGTAGAAACCAGCATTCAGATCTCAGCCCTGCACAAGCGTAATCACTATCGAGAGAAGTGACTGTCACGTGGGTTTAGAGACATGTTGTGGGGGTTATACGACCACGTATTACTGTGCAAAAAGACTTCACTCAAGCCCATTAGTGCAGAGGTTCCTTTAACTGTGGAGGATTAAATCAAGCAATCAGAGATTGTTTACGCTGGAAGGGACTTTGAGGTGTTCACTTAATTGGAAAGCAGGTCATCGTGGGCCCTACATGGGTGTTGGTATCCACTGAAACTCCAAATCCCATCCAGGGGAGGCTGATACAGGCACCAGGTGTAAGGCCCCACCCCAGTCAGGCTCTCCTCCTCGGGCCTGGCCGGGAAGCCCAGCCTAGTGTGAATGCTGTGGGGGGCGCCCCAAACTCCCGCTCCAAGACAGAGGCACAGGCATCGCCTCCCAGGACTCACCTGGACGGGGCTGCCTGGTGTGAGCTCATGCCCCTCCCATGCCACCTGCTTTAGTGGCTGATTGCTATGCCAGGTAACGGCAGGGTCAGCTGCCTGATTCAGGCTGCTGTGCAGCCACCCAGCCTCAGAGCTGCCTGTGAGCCTGGCTGAGGCCTTTGCTGCTCATTCCCGCTGCCCTCTCCCCTAGTGGGGGCTAGTCTCCAGGACACCCCCATAACCCTCTTGCACCCAGATCTCCGTCTCTGAGTGCGCTCCAAACCCGGCCCCAGCGTGTGGATAGTCAGGGATCTTCGTCTCTGAGTGAGCTCCAAACCCGGCCCCAGCGTGTGGACAGTCACGGATCTCCGTCTCTGAGTGCGCTGCAAACCCGGCCCCAGCGTGTGGACAGTCACGGATCTCCGTCTCTGAGTGCGCTGCAAACCCGGCCCCAGCGTGTGGACAGTCACGGATCTCCGTCTCTGAGTGCGCTCCAGACCCGGCCCCAGCGTGTGGACAGTCACGGATCTCCGTCTCTGAGTGCGCTCCAGACCCGGCCCCAGCATATGGACAGTGGCGTCCTTCTTGCACATGCTGGGGTAACTGATGGCTGTATCTGCTCCGAGGCGGCAGAGTGGGCTAGCTCCCAGCCCCAACAAACGGCCCACTGCGCCCTCCACACATGCTCAGCACAGGCTCAGCAGCCTGGGGAAGAAGGAAGCTGCTCTGCTCCGTGCTCTGGGTGCCTGGCCCTGGGAACAACACGGGGTGTCCCCACCGCTCACTGTGCCTCCTCCTTCTGGCCCACGTCCACTCCAGCATGCTGGTCACAGACATGGCCAGGCCTCTGTCCCCACAGGTTTACTATTTTTTAAATGTTATCAGTTATATAATTAGGTTCTTCTTAAGAAATTTAGAACACCAATTTGTGAGGATAAATTCCATTCCTCAGAGCAAACACAGATCGCAGGTAGCCCTGGAGCTGAGGAATAGCTTTGATTTTTGGTAAAATCTGTGAGTCCACAGCTCTCTGCTCAATCTTGCGCTGCCCTGTAATCTCGTATCTCTCTTTTTCTGTGTCGAAGATCTCACCTTCCTGGTGTCTGGGCTTCTGTAACTGCTGTTTCTTGAAGTAAGCATCAGTGAGATGTTTTGGGATTTTTACATTGCTGATGTCAATTTTGGTTGAGGTGGCAATGAAAAATGTCTGGTGCGTTCTTCGTAGAGGAACTCGATTGAGGACCAGAGGTCCAGTCCTAAGTAACAAGCCACTAGCCAGCTGCTCCAAGAAAACCACCCTCTTGCGTCTGTGGCATCCAGTGAAGATGATTAGAATGGCTTTGGGGGTAATGCTGGCTCACAGCTTTCTCACAAGCTGACTTAAGGGCTTTTTGCCGTGGCTCAACAGCTTTCGAGGCACATCTCCAGTAGGATACTATCTAGGCATTTTGTTAATCACCCAGGTACCACCATTCTTGTCACCACCAACTGGTTTTGTAACAGTTGCAAGAAGCTTCTCCTTCTTTTTCTTTTCAACCTTGGACTTAGCAGCTCAGTACTTCCTCTTCCACGTGTCCTTTCTGGAATACACGGCAGATTGGGAATACCTGCCAATTCCTCTGACAAGGATGGGATTGAGGCTGCAATGGGACTTCCCCTTCTTGAGTTGTTCAGTCTTGAGGTGATCCCTTTTCCTCTTGTCATCAGCATCAGCCTTCTTTGCTTCAGGTTTCTTCTTCTTAGTATCCGGCTTCTCAGCTTTTTCACCTGCCATCTTGCAAGATGGGAAAGAGCTTTCCTACAGCTTTGCTTCCAAGGCAGGAGCTGAGCTTTCTTCTCTGCAAAGGGCCTTATAGAGAATGTTCTCTGGTCTTCTTTTCTTCCTTCTGCAAACTCTTCTCCAAGGGGCCAGATGCTGGAGATGATGGGACTGTCTTGTAATCTAGGGAGCGGTTATCATTAGCCTGTGGTGCTAATTACATGAATTCTTAAACCCCACGTAAGCACGCTGCACCCAAGGTGCAAAGAGAATGCAGCCCCTTTGTTTCTACTGGCTGGCATTGTCTCTTGTGGATGCCATAATCTCTTCACAGACACATGGTCCACACTGCAGACCTCCCTTCTTCCCTTCAGCCCCTGATCCTCTCTGAGTGGGGGCGGTGCATGCGGTGGGGGAAGGAGAGCCTCTGGTCTCTAGGCGGGTGGCTGTTCTGCCCTTGGGTGGGCCCTGGCTGCTGGAGGCTTAGGTGGTAGGTCTGTCTTGTCCTGCCCCTGGGCAGCCTGGTGGGCTGTTGCAGAAGCCTGTGGCTGCTGTCATCTGTGGTCTGGGGAGCTCAGCTGTCCACCCTGCCTGATGACGTCCTGGCTGCTCTGGGGGTGCCCTGAGGTCTGGCTGGAACTTCCATTTGATTCTTGGCTCAAACAGCCCCATTGACTGATTGCGCCCTTGGCTTCAGAGTCACTTTACCCCCATGAAAATGACTTTCTCTGACAGGTCCCCATGCCTCAGCTAATAGGTACCTAGGGGTTCCTGCCATAACACATGGAGCTGCACAGGCCCTGTGTCACCTTGGGCTCTTTTTGAGTCTCTGTATTTACCCAGCTGCCCTGGCCTGGGTGGAAGTTGGGAGTCCCAGAGCCATGGGGGTGGGGCCCGCAGGCCAGGTGTTCTTGGAGTCCCCATGGGAATCAGGTCGAGGCGTGGCCCTGCTTTGACCTCTTCCTCATGCTGCTTTGTGACCCTCCTGGCTTGGAGAGTGTGGCCTCAGGGGAAGAGGGGACACTAAGGGTTGCTGCCTGTGCCACCTGCCTCTGCCCCACTCTTCCTCAGCACCACTAGTGGGAAGGCTCTGACCTCCTGTTTCCCCCAGGTGGCTGAGATTTTCTCCACTCCACATCTTCCTCTTTCCAGGAGCAGGATCTTCCCCAGTCCTGCCTCGAGGCCCAGATGGCAGTCAGGAATCAGGCTTTAGGAAACCATTAACACCCAGTGTGAGGATTTCAGATCCTGCTCCCATGACCTCCACATCCCCTAGGCTGTCACTGTACGCCCAGCATAGGCCAGCACCAAACGAAAACACAGACACATTCTCCTAGAAAACTCCAGACAGCCCGGTAAGGCCTCTCTGGACCTCGTCAGAGATGTGGGAAACACTCTTTGAGAAACAGTGCTCCAGACTTCGCTGTGAGTCCCCAAATGATACTGATTTCACCCGATGCTGTTATTGAGATGACTGCAATACACCAGATGATTTGGTTGTAAAACTTCTCGAATAGAGGTCAAGTTCAGGAATCAATCCAGAAGTGCTCTTCACAGTGTGCAGTGTCACTGGTTGTAGCACACTGAAGTCATCACCAATAGAAGGCAGCCTTTGGGAGAACCCTGCATGTGCGTGAAGTTAATGAAGAGGAAAGCGAATGACTGACCAGCTGTTCTGCTGTGGTTCCCATGCCCACCTGTATTTCCAGAGGGTGGGGTGGTAGGCCCAGGACCTGCGGGCCCTGAGGTCACTCTGTTCCTCAGTGCAGGGGTTGCTCTCCCCACAGGGCAGCAGCGAACAAGGAGAAACAGACCCACCCCCACTGCCACCGTGTGCTCTACACGCATCACCTCACTAAATTTTCCCAACAGCCATGGGCAGTAAATGTTATTGCATCCCATTGAACAGGTAGGCAAACTGAGGCTCTGGGAAATTTAGTGATTTTCTTTAGATCATGCAGCCATACAGTTTAGGGGATGTGGAGGTCATGGGAGCAGGAGCTGAAATCATCACACTGGGTGTTAATCGTTCCTTAAAGCCTGATTCCTGACTGCCATCTGGGCCTGGAGGCAGGTTAGGGAGAATCCTGCTCCTGGAAGGAGAGAAACGTGGAGTGGAGAAAATCTCAGCCGCTGGGAAGAGAAATGGGAGGTCAGGGCCTTTCTGCCAGGGGGGTAGAACCAGGTGGCACAGGCACTAGCCCTTGATGTGCCCAGGCTCTTGCAGGAAGCGGTCCTTTGAGGACCCTGTGGCCCCAGGACTTTCCGCAGAAGCGGGTGTTCTTCCCCAGGAAAGGAGAGGTGCATGATTTTGAGCAGCACTGGGCTTTTCCAGCGCCAAGAGAATTTCTCCTGAGTTTCAGACAAGAGCCTTTCCGGATTCTTCCTTGAAACCCTACTGGGGAGAGGTGTGCCACTGAGCTGGTGGGGGGACATGACATGGGGGATGGAATGTCAGCTACCATGTCAGTGCCAGGGGCACTGGGCTGGTAAGAGAGCCACCATTTCTGCCCAAGCACTAGCCAGGGAACGATGGACATTGTGACAAAGAAACAAGGACAGTTTGGTATGACAGTGACAATGGGCTCTCTGTGTGCCCTGACACAGCAGGAAGGGCCAGGTCAGACCAATTGTGGACCTCTGATGGCTTTGAGTGAACTCAACAACCATTGGCTGGGTGAAGAATGTGAAGGGCACCAGCTAAATCCTGAGGACCATCATCTGTTGAGCACCTACTGCCACCATATGGTCTGCACGCGTCACCTCACTCAATTTCCCAGCAGCCATGGCAGTAAATGTTATCGCACCCCATTTGACAAGTAGGCAAACTGAGGCTCTGGGAGATGTAATTTTCTTTAGCTCATGCAGCCATGCCTTATACAAGGGGTGCAGGATTTGAATTCTGTGCCTCTGTAACAGGGATATTATCCCTGTGAGGCCACCTAATAAGAGGCATGCTGTCAGCAAAGAAAATTCTGGCCAGGCTACTGGCTTCTTTCCTCCCTTCCTTCCTTCTTTCCTCCCTTCCTTCCTCCCTCCCTCCGTCCCTTCCTTCCTTTCTTCCTTCCTTCCTTCCTTCCTTCTCTTTCTCTCTCTCTCTTTCTTTTTTTTTCAGAATCTCTGGCCGGGCGCAGAGGCTCATGCCTGTAATCCCAACACGTTGGGAGGCCAAGGCGAGTGGATCACTTGAGGTCAGGAGTTCGAGACCAGCCTGGCCAACATGGTGAAACCCCGTCTCTACTAAAAATACAAAAATTAGCCAGGTGTGGTGATGGGCACCTGTAATCCCAGCTACCTGGGAGGTTGAGGCAGAATAATTGCTTGAACCTGGGAGGCAGAGGCTCCAATGAGCCAAGATTGTGCCACCGCACTCCAGCGTGGGGAAAAGAGCGAAACCCTGTCTCAGAAGAAAAAAAAAAAAAGGGAAATTCGAAGTGGGGCTGAGTGCTTTTCATCAATTACTTTGTTTATTCACACACTTTATTTGACATATATTTATTGAGCACTGTTGTTTGCTAAACTAGGAGGACAGATAAAAGCTCACAAAAGAGGAGTTGGCCAGATTTGAAATGGCTTCTCTGGAGTCACCAGCCAGTTAGGGCAGCGTGAGGACCAGAACTGGGGGCTCCCAGTGCCTGCCCTTCAGGGCTTTCAGGAGGCCATATGCTTCCATGGAAGACACTGCTGCCTTTTCTGATGTGATCGAGACTAAAGGTTGCATTCCCTGTGTCCTGGTCATGAACATTAAATGTAACAGGAGGACATAATTATAGAAATGGATAACACCCCAAGCCTCCTTAACCACCTGCTGTAATCACCCACAGCCCAGAACACATTGTAATAATTTGTCACCCATTTCTAAGATACAATGCACTAACTCTTAATTACAAGCCAAAGTGAGAGATGAACAAATAAACACGCACGCCAGTCTGAAAGCTATAATTAGAACTACCATTTGGTTAAAGAAAAGTGGAGACGTTTTAATTCCAGGCCTCTGCTTGAATTCTGCTTGAATGTGAAGTTGCTGCTGGGGAACAAGCCACGTGTGTGAACACACCGAGTTCTGAGGACACAGTGGCATCTTGAGAAGGTATTTATTTGTAAGTGAGGCTGGGGTGCGCTCTGTACTTTACTAGATACTTAAGTTCTGTGTTTATTTCCCAGGGCCAATCTAACATGATAATTAGTATTTTTCAGATATTCCTGACAGCCACTCAGGATGATGATTTCACATAAAATTTCGGACTCTATTGATATAACAGGTTGGCATCATTCATTGACACCAATGGGTTGGGTGATGATAGGATGAACACAAATTATTCATTCATTTCATAAATAATTAGGATATATGTGTCTGTTATTTCCAGGGAAGCCAGGAAGTGTGTTTTCCTTGCTGTCTTCACAAAAACATCTCAGCCTTCTGTTCTGACCACTGAGTTAACATTTACAAGAGTGACTCCTTTAGGCCCCCTCAGTCCAAGTGCTCAGCAAAACTGACCAGAGCAATCCAGAAACTGTAAACCTACGCTCTCTGCAGTGTCATTAGTCAGCTGGATTTTAGACTTCATTCCTTCTTGGTTACTGAGTTAGAGAAATTTCAAACTCCTGAGCCACGAGGAGGATGGGCACTCTCTTCCTATGCCCATCAGAGGGAGGGAGTGGAATGATTTCAGGTAATCAGATGAGTGTACTTTGAAAATCTCCAAGAACTCAACCCATGTAGGATAAGAACCTTCCTGGAGAAGAGCCCACACCCATGGTGGGCCTCCACCAAGGCACTCAGTTCCCTGGCATCAGTGAGTACTCGGTGGAACAGTGGCCACCTCCAGCACTGGCCACAAGCCAGGCGCTGTGCTAAATTCGGAGGCCTCCAGCACCACCAACGAGGAAGGTCCGCGCTCTGAAACCTCCAGGCGATGCAGCCACCAGCATCACCTGGAGGATCCCATAAAATGCAGATTGCGGGGTGCCCCCCAAGACAGGGCTGCCAAACTTAACAAATAAACATTCAGGACATCTGATTACATTTGAATTTCAGATAACAAATTATCGTTTAATATAAGCAGGCCCCAAATATTGCATGGATAATCATCTGTCTGAAATTCAGATTTAGTGGGATGACCTGTAGTTTGTCTGGCAGCTCTACCCCCCGGGTTTCTGACATGGCAGGTCTGTGCTGGGGCTTGACAATTTGTATTTCCAGTAAGTTCTTGGGTGATGTCGATGCTGCTGGCCAAGGCCACACTTTGAGAACCACTGAGGAAGCTAATGTTATGATCCCCACTTTATGGTGAATCAGATGAGGCACAAACAGGCTAAGCAACGTGTCCTAAGTCATAGCTCTGGCTGAGACCCGGGGAGCCTGGCTCCCAGGCCTGCTTGTTAGCCACGGTGCCACCTCACCCCAACGAGAGGTGCTTCTCAGAAGTGGTGCAGCACCCCCACTCCCACCCCCATCCCCAGGCTGTCTCCTCACATGCTTACTCCCAATGTATTCAGGGGGTAAAGCCAAAATGGTTCTTTTTTTTTTTTGAGATGGCGTCTTGCTCTGTCACCCAGGCTGGAGTGCAATGGCGTGATCACGGCTCACCGCAACCTCCACTTCCTGGGTTCAAGCGATTCTCCTGCCTCAGCCCCCTGTGTAGCTGGGAACACAGGCATGCACCACCATGCCCAGCTAATTTTTGTATTTTTAGTAGAGGCGGGGTTTCACCATGTTGGCCAGGCTGGTCTTGAACTCCTGACCTCAAGTGATCCGCCCACCTCAGCTTCCCAAAGTGCTGGGATTATAGGTGTGAGCCACCCTGCCCGGCCTAAATGCTTCTTTTAAAATGCAAGTTGAGGCCAGGTGCAGTGGCTCATACCTGTAATCCCAACACTTTGGGAAGCCGAGGCGGGTGGATCACTTGAGGTCAGGAGTTCAAGACCAGCCTGGCCAACGTGGCAAAACCTCATCTCTACTAAGAATACAAAAATTAGCTGGGTGTGGTGGCGCATACCTGTTATCTGTAGCTACTCAGGAGGCTGAGGCATAAGAATTGCTTGAACCTGGGAGGCAGACGTTGCAGTGATCTGAGATCACGCCACTCACTGCACTCCAGCCTGGTGGAGAGAGCGAGATTCTGTCTCAAAAAAAGAAAAAGAAAAAAAGTAAATGCAAGTTGAATTATGCTTCTCCTTCACTCAAAATCGGACAATGACAACCATGTTCGTCAGTAAAGCCTACGTCCTGACTGTGGCCCACAAGTCCCTCGCTGATGTGGCCTTGGCGTCCCCTCTGGCCTTATTTCCCACCACCTCCCCCATTCATGCTTCTCCGGGCACACTGGCCTTCGTGCTGCCTTTGAACATTCCAGGCAGATTTCTGCCGTAAGGCCTTTGCACCTGCTGTTTCTCTGCCTGGAATGCTCTTTTTCAACAAACCTCATGGCTTCCTCACTGCGTTCAGCTCTCTGCTGCAATGTCACCTCTTGAGAGTCTTTCCCAGTGATCCAGCTGAGAGAGCAGCTTCCTTCATCACTTTCTAGCCCCTCATCCTGACTTTTATTCCTTTGCAGCACTTATCACCCGTCAGCTAACATTCTACATGTATATACTTGTGTGTACACCTGTTTATCTGTCCTGTTTATCTCCACCCACTAAAAGGTAAGCTCTGTGAAAGCAGGTCATTTGTTTTATGCACTACCTAGAACCGTGCCTGGTAATAGATGGTACTCAAACACTGAAACTGGACTACCTGACTGTATCAGGCACAAGTTCACTTGTTGGAATTCAGTGTTAAGGCGCTCTCCCTGCCCTTGTGGAGCTCAAGCTAACGTGGAGGAGATATGCAGAAAAATGCAATTATGCGACAGTGCGACGAATGCAGTACTGAAGATCTGCTTGGGCGCAGCTCTGTTTATCCCATCTCAGTTTGGAAAGTGGCTCACACTTAAAACTTTTTAAAAACGAGGTTAGTAGAATCTCAGTGAGAAAGTTCCATCTTTGCTGCACAAGACCATCTTTCAACAGAAATCACATGGTGAGTTTATTCCTGAACCTCTTATGCAAGAAGTGGCATATCTGGAACATACTGGGATTGGCTGCCCAACCGCCTGTCCCTTCTCTTTGTGTCCAGGAGAACCCATGTCCTGTCGCAGAGGTGAACATTTTAGACACTCTCCTTCTTAGCCGCCAGTTGCAGTTAGGGCCTGGGCATGGGAGCTCCTCTGCCCAGTGGGACCTGATAGGGAGTCTCTGGGACCTTTTAGGAAACTCTCCCTCCCTAATTCAAAGAGATGTACTGGAGGAAGTGCCCTCTTCTTTAAGTGGACATTGTCACATCTGCAAGTGGTGCCCAGAAGTGCAGCAGCCACATTGGAACCATGAGGTGACAGCTGAGGGGCTCCGTGACTCTGCTGAAGGTAGCAGAGTGGAAAGGTTCCCCTGAACCCAGCCACCCCCAACACCCCCGTCCCTGAACCTTTCATGATGTGTGACAAGAGGCTGCTGGTGTTCTATGGCCACTCTCCCAGGGTTCCTGTCGCTTGTGCTGAAGCATCCTGCCCGCCCCGAGAGGAGAACCGCCCGCCCGC
Source organism: Chlorocebus sabaeus (assembly GCF_047675955.1). Classification (NCBI taxonomy): domain Eukaryota; kingdom Metazoa; phylum Chordata; class Mammalia; order Primates; family Cercopithecidae; genus Chlorocebus; species Chlorocebus sabaeus. The sequence continues at coordinate 11,008,809 of NC_132917.1, read as the reverse complement.
TGGCCTGGGCTGCTGGTGCTGTGGACCTGGGGGAATACTTTGTGTAGGAAGTCGCACACCTGGGACGCACAGGGATTGGTCACCCACCTGTGATGTGCAGAGGCTTTCTGGATCATGCCTGTGAGCACAAAGTGGGAGGAAGGTGGCCAAAGCTTGGGGAGTGGCTAACTGGTCCTCTGCAGCAGGGTCTGGTTCATTTTGCTGCCTCCCTAGCTGACACCTAACCGTACCCCACAGACCCTCTGGAGGAGCCTGGCACGCACCTGATGCTTCTCACTAAGGTGCCAGGGAGACTGCGGCCAGAGGCAGGTGGCAAAAGAGAATGATCTGGATGTTTCCTCCTCCTGCAACACCCAGGTTCTGCGCTTCCTCCGCTCATCCACGCTTGCTGGGAACCCAGTGCCTTTCGTACACCTTGCAGTTTAATTTAAGCACAGAAATTATGTGAGCTGATTTTAAATGAGGGCGCCCTCCTCAGTGGCTTAGCTTTCAGGGTTGTTTCTGACCCTGGGAAGGACTTAGTCCTTCTGTTCTCCAGTGCTGCAGCTCTCTGCCCTCTGTTTTGTGATGGGAGAGAGGGGATTTAAACTCTGCTCATTTTAATGGGGAGAGTCATTTTTGGGCTGGTGACATGGCCCCTTTTGGGCAGAAGCATGCCTCCACAGGATTCCCTGTGCAGCTCCACTGAGCACCGAGCTGGGGGAGCACCTCAGGGGTGATCCAGGAAGCCATGTTGTCTTGGGGACGTTTGCATCTCACATGTCCCAGGATGCAAGTGTGAGGCCCCTTCCGTCCGTGCTCCTGAGCATCTGGTGTCATGGGTTCCACAGATGTGAGGGGTCCAGCTGCTGCCACAGCCAGAGTGTGACTGGCCCTGTCCTCATGGCCTGGTGGCAGTTTAGGTACAGGAGTGAGCTCCTGGAGGCCAGGGCCTGTCCAAAAGCTCCTTGCATGCCCCAAGGGTGAGGAATATTGAGTGGGTGAAGAACAAACAGTGCCTGGTACACAGTGTGCAATGAACAATTCCTAATCAACTCAAATGGCTAAGCCAGGGGGTTCCGGGTATACCATAAATCCTACAATAAAAATTTGGCTTCATCCAATAGAAAAACCACAGGGCAATGCTGATTTATAATACAACCTGTTTCACTGTGGGATTCTTTTTCAGTTGTTGGCTCTTCTAAACACATTGTAAGCAGGATTTGATCAATGCATTGAATTTTTTTTTTTTTTTTTTTTTTACATTTTAGGAATCCACTTATTGCACACGGTGAGATGCATCTGCAGGGGCTCAGGCCTGCTGGAATTTCTCCCAGGCGTTGCCGGCGTGGGTGCTGGCTACCTCGCTCCTTCGCCCCATACCCCCAGACTCCAGAGGCTCTTTATATGTCACCTGCTGAGTTTGCCTCTGGTGCCTGTTGTCTGCTTGCGTTGCCTTCCTTGCTTTAATCTTCTTTCCCAGAGACACAGAGTTGAGAGAATACGTCCTTGTTTGCCTGCAGTTTGCAGCACGTCACATCCCTCATTCTTTTCTCCCTGGGCTCCACAGCACGAGGAGTGCTCTTTGCAGCCTGTGCAAATGGGCATGGAGCTGAGGGAGGCAGCAAGAGCTGCTTAAACAGGGAGAGCTGTAATATATATGCCTTGAGATTCACCCACTTCAGTGCACGATTCAGTGGCTTTAGTATAGTCACAAAGCTGGGCAGCCATCACCACTGCATAATTTCACATTCCCATCACCCCCAAGAAAGCCTTTTTCCTATTTTCCCATTCTTCCCTCCCATTTCCCCTTCTTACCTCCCTGCAGCCTCTGGCAACCATTAATCTACTTTCTGTCTTTTTGGATTGCCTAGTTTGAATGCTTCGTATAAATGGAATCATACACTGTGTACTTTTTGTATCTGGCTTCTTTCTCTTAGCATAATATTTTCAGTGTTCCTAGGCTGTGTGCCGTAGCTCACACTTGTAATCCCAGAACTTTGGGAGGCTGAGGCAGGCAGATCACTTGAGGCCAGGAGTTTGAGACCAGCCTCAACATGGTGAAACCCCGTCTCTACTAAAAATGCAAAAAAAAAAAAAAAAAAAAAAAAAAAAAAAAGCCAGCTGTGGTGGCACACACCTGTAATCCCAGTTACTCAGGAGGCTGAGGCATGAGAATGGCTTGAACCTGGGAAGCAGAGGTTGCAGTGAGCCAAGACCACTGCAGTCCAGCCTGAGTGATGGAGCGAGACTCTGTCTCAAAAAAATTTATATTAATGTATATATAATTATATGTAATGTAATATATATAGTTTATTTATATTGATATGTATATAATTATATATATTTAAGGTTTCTCCATGTTGTAGCATGTTTCAGGACTTCATTCCTTTATATGGATGGCAATTTTCCACTGTATGACTATACCACATTTTAAAAATCTATTCATCAGTTAATGGAAATTTGGTTTGATTCCACTTTTTGGCTATTAAGAATAGTGCTGATAGAAACATTCATGTGGAAGTTTTTGTGTGGCCATGTTTTCAGTTCCCTTGGGTGGATACCCGGGAGTGGAAGTGCTGCTGGGCTATGCAGTAACTTCATGTTCCACATTTCAAGAAACTGCCAAACTGCTTTCCACAGTGACTGTGCCATTTCACACTCCCATTAGCAATGAGTGAGGGTTCCAGGTTCTCCACATCCTCACCGACAGCAGTGAATAACTTTTTAATTTTAGCCATCCTAGTGGGTGTCAGGTGGTCTCTTTTTATGGTTTTCATTTGCATTTCTCTAATGATTACTGAGGTCAAGCATCTTTTCATATCTGGTTGGTCATTATTATATAATATTTGGAGAAATGTCTATTTAAATCTTTGCTGATTCTCTAGTGGGGGTATTTGTCTTTTTATTAAGCTGAGAGAGTTCTTTACATATTCTAAGTATCTTCAGATATATGGATTGCAAATATTTTTTCCCATTCCGTGGGTCATCTTTTCGCTTTCTGGATAGTGTCCTTTGAAGCACAAACGTTTTTAATTTCAAAGTCCAATTTACCAAATCTTTTCTCCAGCTGCTTGTGTATTAGGTGTCATATTTAAGAAACCACTCCCTAATCCAAGGCTATAAAGATTTATGCTTTTTTGTGTGTGTTGGGGGAGTAACAGTTTTATAGTTTTAGCTCTTACATTTAGGCCTTTCATCCATTTTAAGGTAATTTTTGTTTATGGTGTGAGGTAAGGGTTCAAGCTCATTCTTTTGCATGGGACTATCTGATGGTTCCAGCATATCTGCTGAAAAGACTCTTCTTTATCCTTTGAATTGTTGTGTCCGAAACCTATTGACCATAGATGTATGGGTTTATTTCTGGACCGTCAATCCAATTCCATTGATCTACGTATTTATCCATACATGGGTGCCACATTGTCTTAATTACTCTAGCTTGGTAGTAAATTTTGAAATCAGGAAGTGTAATTCTCCAACTTTGTTCTACTTGTGAAAGTTGCAGATACGAGGATGAAATCACTTTAGTCAGATCCAGACAATACAGTGCCAGGAAGGCATGAAGGAGAGGGGCTCATGTTTACATATCTGAAATAAGAACTATTCCAAGGACTTTCTAGAAACCCTGGAAGAAATCTCTTCATGTCCTTCACACATCTGCTTTGTGCAGCTTGTATGTTTTGCATGTGTGCACATATTTCTTTTTTTTCTTTTTCTTTTTTTTTTTTGAGACGGAGCCTCGCTCTGTCGCCCAGGCTGGAATGTGGTGGCACCATCTCGGCTCACTGCAACTTCCGCCTCCCGGGTTCAAGCGATTCTGCTGCCTCAGCCTCCTGAGTAGCTGGAACTACATGCGCCTGCCACCACGCCTGGCTAATTTTTTGTATTTTTAGTAGAGACAGGGTTTCACTGTGTTAGCCAGGATAGTCTCGATCTCCGGACCTTGTGATCCACCCATCTTGGCCCCCCAAAGTTCTGGGATTACAGGCGTGAGCCACTGTGCCCGGCTGTGTGCACATATTTCTATGACATGTGGTTTATCATTAGACATTCTTTAGAACTGTAACAATTCTGATAAGATGCTTTTGAAAGAACACTTGCTCAGTAAGCCCTCCACCAATGAACTGATGCCAACTCTGGCTTTGAGCTACCAGAACCAATGAACTCTGTGCCCAAGAAGTTTATGTGAATGTCTCCCTTTTTTCTAATAAAAACTTTCCCTTACTCCTTTTCCCTCACTGTGTGCACCTGTGACTTGTCACAGCGCATTACAGATTATAATCCTCTTTTCTATTCCCCTCCAACTTTAACATATTTGGAGACATTTTTCTCTGATGTCGTTTTTTTAGGTTGACATACTTTTTCAAGATAGTTTTGGGTATTCTGGGGCCCTTGCATTTTTATATGAATTTTAGGTTATCTTGTCAATCTCAGGAAGAAAGCAGCTAGGATTTTAATAGAGATTGCATTGAATATGTAGGTCAATTTGGAGGGTATTGCCATCTTAACAATATGAAGTTTTATAATTCATGAATATAGAATGGCTTTCCATTTATTTAGATTTTCTTTAATTCCTTTCAATGTTTTGTAGTTTTCAGTGTACAAGCCTTGCACTTTTTTCATTAAATTTATTCTTAAGTATTTTATTTTTTGATGCTATTGTAAATGCAATTATTTTCTTAGTTTCAGTTTTGGTTTGCTCATTGCTAATGTATAGGAGTACGATTGCTTTTGTATATTGATCTTGTATCCTGCAACCTTGAAGAACTTGTTATTAGCTCTAAATAGTTTCTTTCATGGATTCATTTGGATTTTCTGTGTACAAGATCATGCCATCTACAAATGGAGATAGTTTTACTTTTTCCTTTCCAATCTGAATGTCTTTTATTTCTTTTTCTTGCCTAACTGGCATAGTTAACACTTCTAGTGTAATGTTGAACAGAAGTGCCACCTTTCAAAAGAGAGCTCTTAAAACTTTCATCTTAGTGCATTTTATAAATTTCACGTGGGGGAAAATGAGAATAGAATTTCTTCAAAATGCTAGGAAGTAGGAAGAGAGAAAAAAGAAGTAAAGAAAAAGAAAAATAACAGTAAGTAGGAAGTACAAAATAAGATAGTAAACCTAACTCTAATTAGTTCAGTAATTATAATAAAAGTAAACAGATTCCATTTTCTAGTTCATTTAGAAACTCTTGGACAAAAATCAGGCCAGATGCAGCGGCTCATCTGTAATCCCAGCACTTTGGGAGGCTGAGGCAGGTGAGTCATTTGAGCTCAGGAGTTCAAGACCAGCTTGGCCAACATGGTGAAACCCTATATCCACTAAAAATACAAAAATTAACAGGGCATGGTGGCATGTACCTGTAATCCCAGCTACTCAGGAGGCTGAGGCACGAGACTTGCTTGAACACAGGAGGCAGAGGTTGCAGTGAGCCGAGATGGTGCCACTGCACTCCATCCTGGGTAACAGAGCAAGACTGTGTCTCAAACAAAACAAAACAACAACAAAAAAAGTCCAAATTCAGCTATGTGCTATGATACCCAGAAAATAATGAGGCAAAAACATTAAAATTAAAAACAGGGAAAGATTAAAAAGATAAAAGAATAACTAAAGGAAGCTACTAGTTATATTAATATTAGACACAAGAGATTTGAGTTATATCATTAAGGATTAATAGAGTTATTAAATATGGTAAGAGAAAAGTTTCACAAGAAAGAGGTAAAAATCCTGAACTTGTATGTTCCTAAAACATATCATCAAAATAGGTAAAGGAAAATTTGGCATACTTTTCCAGAGAAGTTGACAAATCGCTAATCATAGTGAGAGATCTTAGTACCAGCTTCCAGAATTGATTATTCAAGCAGAAAAACAATAGTAGAAGAGTTGATCAATACACTAATAGGCTTGATCTAACGAGCTGCATAGAACCTATGCCCAACAGTTAGGAAATTCACATTTTAACTTCCAAACATGTACAAAACATTTACAAAAATTGGCTACGTACTAGGACACAAAGCAAATACGAATAAACATAGAATGAAATGGTATGATGTTGACCTTTCTGTGGTCATAGAAATAAAATACAAGGCCTGAAGCGATGGCTTACGCATGTAATCCCAGCATTTTGGGAGGCCAAGGTGGGTGGATCATTTGAGACCAAATGTTCAAGACCAGCCTGGCCAACATGGTGAAACCCTGCCTCTACTAAAAAGACAAAATTAGCCAGGTGTGGTGGTGGGCACCTGTAGTCCCAGCTACTCAGGAGTCTGAGGCAGGATAATCACTTGAACCCAGGAGGTGGAGGTTGCATTGAGCCGAGATCGTGCCACTGCACTCCAGCATGGGCAACAGAGTGAGACTCTTGTCTCAAAAAAAAAAAAAAAAAAAAAAAAAAAAAGGTAAGAAATAAAATACAAAGACTGTCAAAGCATATCTTACAAAAATTAAGAAGTTGGCAGAGTTTACACCAGTCAAACAAAGAAAAGACACAGTAAGATAGAACTTGTTGGAATTTGCTGTATTACTTATTTGGTTTTATTTTGGCCCAGGTATAGACAATGAATGTTTTAGGGGAGGTGGCATGGTGAAATCTTGTTTTCTGGGTAATTTCTGTTCTGAAAATAAAATGTGTCTGCAGGGCTTATTCTCTACAGGTACAATTTTGCAATCTTTTTCTAAGTGAGAGGTTTGCACTGTAGTTATATGGGGAAAATGTGCTTTCAAACTCATTATTACTAAGCCTTTGAATTCTATCTTGCTTCCCCCAAAGTCAACATTTTATTCACTAACATGCCCAGTGCTTTTGTATAAGAGATACTACGTCATTTGAAGCAGAGAAGCTGTCTCTTTCTTATACATATAGCTCCAAAGAATGTGATGGTAAATTGAATTCTTTTTCTGGTAATTGTTGAAGCAATGCCCTGGGAATGTTGAATTTATTATGGTGCTGCCTTGGGGGGACTTTTTAGGGATTAAAAGAAGATGCAACTTAGATCTGAGAGTAAGTATTTGGCAAAAGTGATTCAGTTAGTCAAGTGTAGTGGCGTGTGCCTGTAATCTCAGCACCCAGGAGGCTGAGGTAGGAGGATAGCTTTAGCCCAGGAGTTTAAGACTGCAGTGAGCTATGATCATGCCACTGCACTCCAGCCTGGATGACAGAGCAAGACCCTATCTCTAAAAAAAGAAAGAAAAAAAAGGAAAAAGATTTGAAAGTTCAATTGGCATTAGTTCAAAAGAGTCCATATAGGGCAGAAAGGAACTTGAGGCTAACACAGACAGTAAATCAGAGGTAAGGCTGCCTTGTAATGCAATGTGCAAGTACAGAAAATTGCCACTTGTCACAGCTACTCCCAATTAAATAAATTTTGAGTCAGGTGGAAGGGTAATTAGCCCCAAATCACTTGTCCTTTTTCCATTTGCAAAACAGAATGTCTCAAGATGCCTGGGAACTACCAGTGAATTGTAAGTAGGTAACGTAATGCTGTCGTTTTATTTTGGGTGCTGATAGGGTTTGGCTCCAACTCTCATCTCGAACTGTAATCCCCACATGTCGAGGAAGGGGCTTGGTGGGAGGTGATTGGATCATGGGGGCGGTTTTCCCCAGGCTGTTCTTGTGAGAGTGAGGGAGTTCTCAAGAGTGTTGATGGTTTTCAGTGTGGCATCTCCTCTTTTTCTCTCACTTTCCTAATGCCATGTAAGACGTGCCTTTCTTCCCCTTCACCTTCCATTATGATTGTAAGTTTCCTGAGTTCTGCCCAGCCATGTAGAACTGTGAGTCGATTGAACCTCCTTTCTTTATAAATTACCCAGTCTCAGGGAGTATCTTCATAGCAGTGTGAGAATGGACTAATACAGGTGCTAATGTATATTTCTGTAAAACTTAGATTTTTTTTTTTTTTTTTTTTTTTTTTTTTTTTAGAGATGGAGTCTCGCTCTGTCGCCCAGGCTGGAGTGCAGTGGCACAATCTGGGCTCACTGCAACTTCTGCCTCCTGGGTTCTAGCAATTCCCTGCCTCAGCCTCCTGAGTAGCTGGGATTACAGGTGCACGCTGCCATGCCTGGCTCATGTTTTGTATTTTACTAGAGATGGGGTTTCACTGTGTTGCGCAGGCTGCTCTGGAACTCCTGAGCTCATGCAATCCACCTGCCTTGGGCTCCCAAAGTGCTGGGATTACAGGTGTGAGGCACACCGCACCTGGCCGATCTATCTTTTAGAAGACGGACAGGGTCGGAGAAAGTCAGGGAGGACCATGGGAAATACTGAAGTGATGGCAGTGTGTGGGGCTGTCTAAGGACCCTGGCTTCCCAGTTCCACACACCTGTGTTTAGACACTACTACTGAGCAGCTGTATGACCATTTCAACTGGCTGGCTTTTCAACGCAACAAAGATTCTGAGAGTGCCTCCTATCTGTCAGTTTAAGTCCTAGGTGTTTATTCACCATGGTGACTGAGAGAAGTATCATTCCTGCCCTAGTGACATTTATGTTTTATTATAAAAAACATGAAACAAGCAGTTACAGCTAAGTATGATTCAGTGTTTGAAAAACAGACAGAGTTCTTTGGAGCACAGAGAAGGTGTGTTGCGGGGGTTGGTAGGAGATTTGTGGGGTGGAGAAGAGGCCAGGCCAGATCTTAGGGAAGGGGGCAAGTTAGGAAGCTGATACAGCATCGCGGGGAGGAGCTGAGGGTGGGCCCTGCCTGGAGGAGATGCATGTGAATAAAGACCAGACATTTAAGACTTAGAATTGGTAGGGCTTTTTATAGCCTTTTTCTAAAAAAACTTTCATAACTTACCTTTAGTAAAGGTGCCATCATACATTTTTTGGTCTGTAAAGGATTACATAGGCATGGAGGAACATATGGAAATATATGACTTAATTGTTAATGACTTAGGTTTTGTTGGTGTTTTAGTCTGGGTTCTCCAGGGAACTGGTTCTAAAGAACCTACACTCACACACACACACACACACACACACGCGCGCACACACACACACACAGAGATTTATCATAAGGAACTGACTCATGTGGTTATGGAGGCTAAGAGGTCCCCAGATCTGCAGTCAGCCGGCTGGGGACCTGGGAGAGCTGATGTATAAGTTCCAGTCCGAGTCAGAGTCTGAAGGCAGAGAAGATTCAAGTTTCAGCTCAGACAGTGAGAGCACATGTCAGGCCTTCGGTGGATTGGATGAGGCCTGCACACACCGGGGAGGGAAATCTGCTTTCCTACATCTACCGATTCAAATGCTAAACATCGCAGATACAGCCAGAGCAATGTTCAACTACACATCTGAGCTCTCCATGGCCCAGTCCAGTGGAACATAACATAAACTTCACAGTGGGTATGAAGGGAGAGCCAAGACAGGCAAAACAACATGAAACACCCCCAAACCCCAAGCCAATAAAACGACAGTATGATATGTTTCCACTTAAGCATGTGGGCATATGTAAAAAAGAAAGCTTTTTTTGGGTGTATGTTTTTTTTATTTTAATTTTTTTTTTAAATTTTCTTTTTTTGGAGACAGTCTTGTTCTGTCACCCAGGCTGGAGTGCAGTGGCACGATCTCAGCTCACAGCAACCTCCACTTCCCAGGTTCAAGCGATTCTTGGGCCTCAGTCTCCCAAGTAGCTGGAACTACAGGTTCGTGCCACCATGCCCAGCTTATTTTTGTACTTTTAGTAGACACGGGGTTTCACCATGTTGGCCAGGCTGGCCTTGAACTCCTGACCTCAAGTGATCTGCCTGCCTCGGCCTCCTAAAGTGCTGGGATTATAGGCATGACCCACCATGCCCCACCAAAAAGAAAGTTAAAAAAAGAAAAACACAAAAAGTGGGTTTCAAAAGTCATTTGGATCACTCATCTCATCTTGTGATTAGTTTATGTCATTGCTTAGACAAATGGCTAACTGAATGTCTCGGACAAGTATTTTATTCTCCACTGGTAGGGATTCAAAAGTTCTTTATTAGGCAGGGTGTGGTGGCTCATGCCCGTAATCCCAGCATTTTGGGAGGCCAAGGCAGGCGGATTGCCAGAGCTCAGCAGTTTGAGATCACTCTGGGCAACATGGTGAAACTCTGTGTCTACTAAAATACAAAAAATTAACCGGGCGTGGTGGCATGTGCCTGTAGACCCAGCTACTCGGGAGGCTGAGGCATGAGAATTGCTTGAGCCTGGAAGGCAGAGGTTGCAGTGAGCCAAGATTGTGACACTGCACTCCAGCTTGGGCTAAAGAGTGAGACTCTGTCTCAAAAATTAAAAAAAAATTCTATGTTAGTCTTCCTGTATCTGCTCACTTATGTCTGAGATTTCTTTAACAGGTTTCCTACTCATTACATAGCATGCAAATGACACATTGGACAAGTAGCACAGGGACTTAAATTCATACTAAAGTGTAAATGACTACTACCAGAACCGTGCACTGACTTTGGGTGGAAGAGTGGAAGGAGCACTGAGTCTGAAGGGCATAGAATAGAGTATGTCACGCAGTGAGTTAAGGGGCCTAGAGGGGAAGTTTTGGAGAAGCTCTGTTGGCTTACTTGGTTCTGAAAGAGGCAGCTGTAGTGTAAGAAAAAAGTACAAATCTGGGTTCACTGTGTCACTTACTGGCTGAGTAACTTGGGCAGATGGTGTAACCTCTCCAAGGGTAAAGATATTTACATGGCTTTTTCAGAGATAAAAACCATGACAGCCGGACATGGTGGCTCACGCCTGTAATCCCAGCACTTTGGGAGGCCAAGTTGGGTGGATCACCTGAGGTCAGGAGCTCGAGACTAGTCTGGTCAACATGGTGAAACTCCATCTCACTAAAAATGCAAAAATTAGCCAGGTGTGGTGGTGGGTGCCTGTAATCCCAGCTACTTGGAAGGCCGAGGCATAAGAATCGCTTGAGCCCGGAAGGCGGAGGTTGCAGTGAGCCGAGATCACGCCACTGCGCTCCAGCCTGGGCGACAGAGCGAGATTCCCTCTCAAAAAAATAAAGAAATAAAGAAAGGCCACGACATGTGGCTGCCGAGCAGAGTCTGTGTTCCATCGTGGCGATGCAAGGCTCTCCTCCCCCTCCCCTCTGCCCAGGCCACCCAGGGAGTCTGCTGCAGGTTTTCCCTTTCCCCTTACAGATGTGCTGGCAGAGTAGGGTTCACAGGCAGATCTTACCATGCACGGATCCCACATGGCTCAGCCTACAGGAACTTGGCAGGGGCCGGCCTGGCCCTGTTTCTGCCTCAGTGACCCCAACCGGCTGCGAGAGAGTGCATGGTAGAGCCGAGTCTCTGAGTGTGAGAGCGGGGCTGCACGTGAAGCCCTGAGCACAGTGCTTAGCACATAGTAGGTGCACAACAAGCGCTAACCACCACCGTGATCATGACGAGGACGAGGGCGTTAATCACGTTCTTGTCGGCCACATCTGCAGGAAGGCTGCTTCAGAGGTCAGGGAGGGAAGTGAGCTGGGATGCCTCCTTGAATGTCCGCCTATCTGGAGAGGTGCTCGAAGCCTTGCCTCTGCAGGCAGATCTGATCCTGAGACCCCAGGAATCCAGCCCCTCCTTCTCTCAGTCCCCTAGCCTCCAGTGGTGTCTCTGTTCTAGTCAACTGGCCTCCCGGCTGTCCCCAGCTCATGCATGGTTTCTCCTTGTTCATTGCTCCCTTGGTCTGGAATGTCCTCCAGTTTTAATGTCTGCCTCCACCAATCCCCCTGCCCTTCCCAGCCCAGCCCCTTGGCAGCACCAACCTCACTGTGCTCTCTGTCTGCAGCTCCCAGGTTCTCTTCTCATGCACAACTCCAGCCTGCCTTCCACTGCAAATCTCACACCCGGTGAGGATGCCCTGAGGAGAGCAATTCTGCTTGCTTGCTTTCTCTCTCCTCTTTCTTTCTCTCTCTCTTTCTTTCTTTCTTTCTTTCTTTCTTTCTTTCTTTCTTTCTTTCTTTCTTTCTTTCTTTCTTTCTTTCTTTCTTTCTTTCTTTCTTTCTTTCTCTTTCTTTCTTTCTTTCTTTCTTTCTTTCTTTCTTTCTTTCTTTCTTTCTTTCTTTCTTTCTTTCTTTCTCTCCTTCCTTCCTTCTTTCTTTTTTTATTTTTATTTTTATTTATTTATTTATTTTTTCGAGAAGGAGTCTCGCTCTGTCGCCCAGGCTAGAGTGCAGTGGCCGGATCTCAGCTCACTGCAAGCTCCGCCTCCCGGGTTCACGCCATTCTCCTGCCTCAGCCTCCCGAGTAGCTGGGACTACAGGCGCCCGCCACCTTGCCCGGCTAGTTTTTTGTATTTTTTAGTAGAGATGGGGTTTCATCGTGTTAGCCAGGATGGTCTCCATCTCCTGACCTCGTGATCCACCCGTCTCGGCCTCCCAAAGTGCTGGGATTACAGGCTTGAGCCACCGCACCGGGCCCCTTCTTTCCTTCTTTCTTTCTTTCCTTCTTTTTTGAGACGGAGACTCACTCTGTCGCTAGGCTGGAGTGTAATGGCGTGATCTCAGCTCACTGCAACCTCTGCCTTCCGGGTTTGAGTGATTCTCCTGCCTCAGCCTTCCGAGTACCTGGGATTACAGGCACCTGCCACCACATCCGGCTACTTTTTGTTATTTTTAGTAGAAGTGGGGTTTCATCATGTTGGCCAGGATGGTCTCAAGCTCCTGACCTCAGGTGATCTACCCGCTTCAGCCTCCCAAAGTGCTGGGATTACAGGTGTGAGCCACTGCGCCAGGCCACAATTCTGCTTTCTGACTCAGTCATTTGCCAGGGGCCCACAAAAGGTAACTCTATGTCTTTCTAATGAAGGACAGACAGTTTGGCATCAAAATCACCAACGACTGTGGGCCTGTGTATTGGTGGTGGTTGTGGCTGATTTTGAGGAAGCGGTGAGGGTGAGGTCGCACAGGTGGCCCCGCTGCTATCACTACCATACGCCAGTGCCGTCAGCTGCTGCTGGGCTGGGGCTGTGCTTGCCCACATTGTTTTGCTTTGCTGTTTTCAATATTTATTGCCTAATGAAATGACAAATTGCATCCGATGCAGCTGTCTCGTCAATGAGGAAGCAATGTAATTAAGTGTTAAAATTATACTGCTTCAATGCCCCAAGCTGTGCTTGCTTCACGTAAATTGAATGACTATAAAAGATCTAGGGCTGGCTTTGTAAATGGCCTGTCACATCCTGCAGGAAGGGAACTCCACGGTCACCAGGACCTTCTGAACTTCGAATGTCAAAAATGACAAATGGACTGTGCTTTCCTTCTTAATAATGATCATCTTTCACCCACTGGTGCAGAGTAACAGGCCGGGCTGCTCGTTTGCCTCATCTGCTTGAAGATGACTCCATCAAGGTGAGCTGTCAGCGCCCAGTGGCTCTGGGGGCACCTGGAGGCCGCATGTGATCAACAACAAATTCCAAGGGATGGCTTCTCCAGGTGTCCTCAAAGCCCAAGCACCTCCCTCCCCACAACAGCTTCCTACCCATCCCCATTTCTGAAGCAAATACCAAACGCCCATTCCTGGCCTGTCAGACTGCGGGGTGTTGTTTCTTTTGAGAGAAGGAGGGTAAAAATACATTGCATAATATTAATCATTTTAACTCTTCAGAAGTGCATGAGTCAATGGCTTTAAGTACATTCACTACATTGTGTACCCATGACCATTATCTATACCCAAGCGATTCGTCATCCCCAATAGAAACTCTGTACCCATTCAACAATAATTCCTCCTCCTCCACCCCCAGCCCCTGGTTGCCTCTATTCTACTTTCTGTCTCTATGCATTTGCCTGCTCTAGATACCTTACGTAAGTGAAATCACACAATACTTGTCCTTCTGTGTGTGCCTTGTTTTACTTAGCATAATGTTTCCAAAGTGACTTTGTCTAGCATAAGAGATGCCAGTTACCCTCTGAGCGCCTGCAGCAGTGACCTTAATAATGCACGTGGACCATGGCTTCTTCCTTCCCTGCTGCAGTCTCCCCTGTCTCACTTCCCGCGCTCTCACTCCTGTTTCCCGGGATCACCTTCCAAATAAACAACCCAAGTTCTTGTCTCAGGGTCTACGTGGTGACAGAATTCTAAAATGACCCCAAGATTCCCACCTCCTGAGATCATAGCCCCAGCTAACACCTTGACTTCAACCTTTTGAGATCCTGAGCAGAGAAGCTAGGTTATGTCTTGACCTCTGAACAACAGAAACTGTGGCAAAATAAAAGGCTGTTGTTTTAATGCACTCCGTTGGTGGTAATTTGTTATAAACTGAATACAGCATACCTTTTGTGAAACCCAAACTAAGATGCTTTCCAATTATAAAGCTACGTGAGTCAACGCCCATGAAGCAAAAATTACAGAAAATATGAGGAGAAAAAGAAACACATTAATAGTGGAAGATATTAATTCATATTTTTCAGCAATGACAAATCAAGTAGCCAAAGAACTAATTAATGATACAGAACTAAATGATATAATTAATGTAATAGGTTGTATAGATGTCTAGTGTAAGCCAAGATGAAATAAGCTCACTACAGCCTTTCCTTCCCACCAATTACAACTAAAAGCTCCAGACAAAATATACCAAAAAGTTAAAAATAGAAGGCAGATTGGGGAGGGAAACCAAACCTGAAGAATGATGTATTCAACAGATCTACATTTCTGAGATGCAGTTAAAGCAATGCTTACGGCAATTTACAGCATTATGTGCTTATATTAGAAAAGGAAAATGCCTCACGTCAGTAACTTATATCTTAAGGAATTTGAAAAAGAAGAACACACTACATTCAAGAAGAAGAAAGGAACTAGTAAAGATAGCAGCATGAATCAATGCCACTGAAAATAGAAAAATAATAGAAAATAATCAATGAAACCCCATATCAGTATTTGGTAAAATATCAACGCAATTAATAAACATTTAGCCAAACTGACCAATATAAAAAAGGGAATCAACAGATCTATTGTACAATGTGATAACTTTAGTTAATATCAATGTACTAAATACTTGAAAATTGCTAAGACAGTAGATTTGAAATATTCTTAACACAAAAAATAAATGTGTGAGTAAAATACATTAGTTTGTTTTAGTCATTCTACAATGTATACAGGTATCAGAACATCATCTGTACACCATAAATGTACACAATTTTTGTCAATTAAAAACTAGTTTTTAAGAGAAGAGGACACACAAATTCCTAAAATCAGAAATCCGAGTGTAGGATATCACTACAGACCCTACAGACATTCAGATAATAAGGGTATACTGTGAATAACTCTGTGCCTATAAACAGGATAACTTGTACTAAACTGATGAATGCTTTGAAAAAG
Source organism: Chlorocebus sabaeus (assembly GCF_047675955.1). Taxonomy (NCBI): domain Eukaryota; kingdom Metazoa; phylum Chordata; class Mammalia; order Primates; family Cercopithecidae; genus Chlorocebus; species Chlorocebus sabaeus. The sequence goes on along the minus strand of NC_132917.1, from coordinate 10,993,554 downwards.
AAAAGCTACCAACATTCATTAAAAAATACATAACCTGAATATACTACAAATATCAACATTTATTAAGGAAATTGGATTCATAGTTAAAATTTTCTGGAAAAAAAAAAGTCCAGGACTAGATGGTTTCATTGGCAAATTCTACCAAACATTTAAGTAGAATAATACCAATTCTACACAATTGCTTAGAGAAAGTAGAAGAGGAAGAAATATTTCTCAACTCATGTTATGAGGCCAGCATTACTCCTCTGATATCAAACAAGACAAAGACACTATAAGAAAACTACAAATACCCCTCATTAACTTGGATACAAAATCTTCAACATAATATTAGCAAATTGAATCCAGTAATACATAAAAAGGACAATACAGCATCATTATATGGGACTTATCCCAGGAATGCAAGGCTGATTCAACATTTGAAAGTCAATCAATGTAATTAATCATATTAACAGACCAAAAAAGATAAATTATATGACCATCACAAAAGATGCAGGCAAAACATTTGACAAAATTAAATATCCAATTGTCATAAATACACTCAACTAAGTAGGAATAGAAGAAAACTTTTTTAAATGAGATTTTTGTGCTTTCCTTTATTTTAAAAAAATTGTTTTATTTTAGGTTCCAAGATACATGTGCAGAATGTACAGGTTTGTTACATAGGTAAACATGTGCCATGGTGGTTTGCTGCATCTATCAACCTATTGCCTAGGTATTAAGCCCCACGTGCATTAGCTATTAGTCCTGATGCTCTCCCTCCTCTTGCCCCCACGACAAGCCCCAGTGTGTGTTGTTCCCCTCCCTGTGCCTATGTGTTCTCATTGTTCAGTTCCCACTTATGAGTGAGAACATGTGGTGTTTGGTTTTCTGTTCTTGTGTTAGTTTGCTGAGGATAATGGCTTCCAGCTTCATCCATGTCCCTGCAAAGGACATAATCTCATTCCTTTTTATGGCTGCATAGTATTTGATGGTGTATATGTACCACATTTTCTGTATCCAGTCTATCATTGGTGAACATCTGGATTGGTTGCAAGTCTTTGCTATTGTGAATAGTGTTGCAATAAACATACCTGTGCAGGTATCTTTATAATAGAATGATTTATATTCCTTTGGGTATGTTCCCAGGAATGGGATTGCTGGGTCAAATGGTATTTCTGGCTTTAGATCCTTGAGGAATTGCCACCCTGCCTTCGACGGTGGTTGAACTAATTTACATTTCCACCAACAGTGTAAAGCATTTCTATTTCTCTGCAGCCTCGCCAGCATCTGTTGTTTCTTGACTTTTTAATAATTGCCATTCTGATTGGTGTGAGATGGTATCTCATTGTGGTTTTAATTCACATTTATCTAATGATCAGTCATGTTGAGCTTTTTTTCATATGTTTGTTGGCTGCCTAGATATCTTCTTTTGAGAAGTGTCTCTTCATATCCTTTTACCACTTTTTGATGAGGTTGTTTTTTTCTTGTGAATTTATTAAGTTCCTTGTAAATTTTCGGTATTAGACCTTTGTCGGATGAGTAGATTGCAAAAATTTTCTCCCATTCTGTAGGTTGTCTGTTTGCTCTGATAATAGTTTCTTTTGCTGTGCAGAAGCTCTTTAGTTTAATTCGATCCCATTTGTCAACTTTAGCTTTTGTTGCAATTGCTTTTGGCACTTTCATCATAAAATCTTTGCTCATGCCTAATTCCTGAATGGTATTGCCTGTATTTTCTTCTAAGGTTTTTATGGTTTTGGGTTTTACATTTAAGTCATTAATCCATCTTGAGTTAGTTTTTGTATAAGGTATAAGGAAGGGGTCCAGTTTCAGTTTTCTGTATATGGCTAGCCAGTTTTCCCAGCACCATTTATTAAATAGAGAATATATTCCCCATTGCTTGCCTTTGTCAGGTTTGTCAAAGATCAGAAGGTTGAAGATGTGCAGTCTTATTTTTGGGATCTCTTCTGTTCTATTGGTCTATGTGTCCATTTTGGTACCAGTACCATGCTGTTTTGTTTACTGTAGCCTTGTAGCACAGTTTGAAGAAAACTTTCTTAACATCATACTTAATGGTGAAAGACTAAATGCTTTTCCCTAGGAATAAGAACAAGGCAAGGACATTTGCTCTCACCACTCATATTTAACGTTGTCCTGGAAATCCTAGCCCATACAATAAGGCAAGATAAAGAAATAAAAGCCTTTTAGATTGATAAAGGAAGGAAATAAAACATTTGCTATTCATAGATGACATGACTGTTTGTAGACAATTCCATAGAATGTATGCAAAATTTCCTAAAACTAATAAGTGAACTTATTAACAACATAGGATGCAAAATCATTTTACAAAAAATTATTTTTTTTTATACTGGCACTAAACAATTGGAATTTGAAATTTAAAAAACAGTACCATTTATAATGGTTCAAAAAAATACGTATTAATCTAACAAAATATATTTAGGATCAGTATGCTAAAAAATTTTAAGAGGAGGTGAAAGAAATCAAGGATGACTTAAATAAATTAATGGATATTCTATGTTCATGGATTGGAAGATTCCATATTAATAATATGGTCTTCTCCCTAAATTGATCTACAGATTCAGCACAATCACAATCTAAATTTTAGTAGGACTTTTTATGAATATTAACAAGCTGATTTTAAAATAGTATGAAGGGAAAAAGGAACTATAATAGTCATAAGAACTTTGAAAAAGAACCAAGTTGGAAAACTTGCATGAATTTATTTTCAGACTTAATATAAAGTTGTTATGATTAAGACAGTTATGGTATCAGTGAAAAAATAGATCAGTGGAAAGAACAGAATCCAGAAATAGACCTATACACATTTGGAAAATTGATTTTATATAAAAGTACAAATGCAATTTCTTTCTTATTTCTTTTTGTATTATGTTCTATAGTTATTTTCTTTGTGGTTAACATGGGAGTCATATTTAACATCCTAAACTTATAACACTTTATTTTGAACTTTTACCAGTTTAACCTCAATAGCTTATACAAACTCTGCTTCTTTACAACTCTGTTCTCACCCCTTTAACTTATTGTTGTCACAAAATTACATCCTTATACTTTGTATGAGAAGTGTTCAGCCATTATTTCTTCACATATTCTCTCTGCCCATTTCTGTCTCTCTTCTGAGACTTCCACAGTGTGAATGTTGGTCTGCTTAATAGTGTTCCACAGGTCCCATAGTCTCTGATTACTTTTCTTCAGTTTTTTTTTGTTTGTTTGTTTTTTTGCTTTTTGTTTTTTTTGCTAAGACTTGATAATTTTTATTGTCCTATCTTTAAGTTCACCAATTATTTCTTCTTCTGCCTGCCCAAACCTGCCTCTGAATCTCTCTAGTGAAATTTTCATTTCAGTTGTTACAGTTTTCAGCTCCAGAATTTCTTTTTGGTTTCTTTTGAGGTTTTCTATCCTCTTTTTTAATGTTTCCATTTTGGTCATACATTGCTTTCTTGCCTTTCTCCACATTTTCCTTCAATTTTTTTTAAACATCTTTATGACAGTTATTTTAACATCTTTGTCTACTAGATCTGCCACCAAGTCTTTTTCAGAGACAGTTTCTGTTGATTTATTTTTTTCCTTTGAATGTGCCATACTTTGATTTCTTTGTATGCCTTGTAATGTTCCAGGCAGTCCTTCACATTTCCTGTACTGGACTTGGAATTAGTTATTTCTCTAAGGAGCCCGGGCTCATTTTAGTGGGAACTGGTATTTATGACCACAATTAGATGTTAGGGGTGCCTATTATCTTGATTAGTCATTGTTTTCTGGTTTTTTCACTGGCCAGCACTAGCAAAGTGTAGACCTACACAGTTTTTGTTAAGCTTGTTTATCTTACATCTGCACTTCTTTGTTCTAATCCAAAAATTCATTTAATTTACTTTAACATAATTACTTGCTTTCTTTATCCCACAGAACATGCACAATAGTTTCAGAATGCTACTAAAACTATGGCCAACAATAAGAACAGCAAAAACAATATAAAGCTTTTTTTTTTTTTGCCCTCTGAGGGAATGGGAAAAATTCTCTTGTTCAGAGGTTTTATCTCACTAGGTGGGTGAAATTAAATTACTGTGACTTAAAGTCCCTTGCATGATGCTTCTTTACAGGATAATCCACAGCCTGATACATAGTGAGATTAATTTGTTTCATTTTGCTTTTGATTCTAAGGGATTGCTTTCTAAAGTTTAACGTTGCTTTAGATACATAAATTATTTATTCCAAATCCATAAGACAGATATATTCAATGAAATCTGACTTCTAAACCTATTCTCTCCACCCTATACTTCCCCTTTTCCTTTAAATAACAATACTTAATATTTTATCATTTATCCTTTCATTTAAAAAATGTAACACACACATTTCCCTTCTTTCTTAGATACCATACCATACACATTTTTCTCCATCTTGATTTTTATTAACTTAATAAAATATCCTGAAAATCAGTAAGTAGTACATTGAGATATCTTTATGCCATTTTATAGTTGTATAGTATTTCATTGTATGTTTGCTATAGTTAAAAAACCAGTTTAATCCTGTCAACATTGGGTCATTTCAAGTCCTTTACTATAATAAACAGTACTGCAACAAATCGCCGTGTGCATTTGTCTTTTGGTCTTTTGGGGACAGAGTTTTAGAGCTGGGATTTCTGGGTCAAAGGGAAAAAGCATATATGTAATTTTGCTCCATATCACCATATTTCTACAATAGGGGTTGAACCATTTTGCATTCCCCCAGCAAACATATGAAAACAACATCGCCCCTACATCCTCATCAACAGAGCATGTTGTCAAATTTTTGGAGTTTTGTCAATGCAATAGGTGAGAAGTAGAATCTCAGATAATTTTAGTTTGCATTTCTCTTATTATGAGCAAGGTTAAGCATCTTTTCATACTGTTAAAAGTCATTTTTATTTATTTTTCTGTAAACTTCCTATTCATATTCTTACACTATTTTTCTACAGGGTTTGCTTTGTATTTTTTATCTCATTTTTTAGAAGCTCTTCATAAATTTTTTCCTGTGACAAAGGATAAAATATTTCTCAAATTGGTATTTGCTTTTCTCATTGCTTCTGCTGTTTGATATGCAAAACCTTTTTAAAACTTTTATGTAGTCAAATTTATTCTTCTTTTTCTTTATTGTTTCTGGATTTTGAGTCATTGTTAAGGAAGTTTTTCTCACTCCTAGATTATGGAGAAATTTACTCATGTTTTCTTCTAGCACTTACATAGGTTTTTATGTTGATAGTTCTATCTCTTATCCATTTAATATTTATCCTGGTGTGTGGTATGAAAAATATACAATTTCATTTCATCTTTTTTCCTATGTTTATTTAGTTATACTAACTAATTTCACTTATTAAAAAGTCCATCTTCTCCCCATTGATTTGAGACTCTTTATTTTATACTATATGTGACTCTATAATTTAATTTTTCTATTTGTTTCCATTGGCTTATCTATTCATTCACTAATATCACACTTCTTTAATGAAAAATAGTTTAATTGGTATATAAAGCTCTTTCTTGCTACTCTTCCTTTTCAGAAATTTCCTGGCTATTTTTGCTTATTTCTTTCGTCTAATGAACCTCATAATCAACTTATTCAGCTCCAGAAAAAAAAATGGTGATATTTTCATTAGCATTGTGTTACATCTATATATCAATTTAGGGAGAACTGACATCTCAGTGATGTCGTGTTTCCCTATCAAAGAACATAGGATGTCTTTCTATTTGTTCAAAATTTCTTCTGTTCTCTCAGGAATGTTTTCTAGGTTTTTTTTCTATAGGTTTCTAACATCGTGGAAGATGTAGAAATGTACTGCTCAGCTCTCCCTTCAGGAAAGGACCCTGCCCTGTTGGGAGTAGGTGGTCAGCTGACAGCCTCCACCAGTCCATTTTGTCAGGGTCCACCTCAGCTTTGGGCCAAAGGAATGCTGTTCTCAGGGCAGCTGCTGGCTATTGACTGAGCAAGGCCAGTAGAAAAGCCTGGACATTTCTGCCCAACCTTGAATGACTCTAACAGGCGACGCTTGCTCCAGACCGCCCTCTGCGCCAGAGACAGCGAGACTGGGGTCTGAGTGTCCTGCCTGTCCTATCTGCCTCCTGCCCTTTCCTTTGACTTTTTGCACTCTTAACTCCACCTTGGCATCCGCTTCTCGGGAAACCCACACTGCAACAGACATTGATTGTTAAGTTTAAGTGTAAACTTAGCGATGTGCATTACTCATGTTACTACTTTTATTGCCTATGGTCAGAGGATGTTGTTTGTACAATTTCCACTCTTAGAAATTTACTAAGGTTTTCTTTATGGCTTAAGATATGGTTAATTTTTATGAAAGTTCTCTCTGTCACATTATTATTTAGCATTGTTAAGTATCTAATGTCAATAAGCTGAGAAAGAGAAATGAGGCAAACAAATTAGAAAGGAGAAGGTAACATTATTACTATCAGGTGTTACAAAAGAACCACTAGAACAATCTATTTAAACATCAGGTAATTTACAAATGTGGCTATGTAAAAACATTAATATATACAAATCAACACCTTTAAGTATATACGTAAAAAATTAGAAGCATAATGTGAGGCTAGTTACATAGTTTGTAAACATGTGTGTATAGAAAGTGTCTATGCAGATATATGTATCCATGCGGAGACTCTCAAGAAAAACATGACACTGGTTGCTTTTGGGAGGAGAGAAAACTGAGAAACCCAAAAATATCTTAGGGTGAGAGCTGAAATGTAATAATGGTGACCCTTCCCCTTGCTTCACAGAAATATTAAGGCACCTAGGATATCAGGGTACCTAGGAAGGAGAGAGATCCAAGAAAAAAAGTTAATTTACAATCAGAATGGAAAGACAGGTGCTCTGTGCTTGGCATCGGAGCTATGAGACTCGCAGGAGGTAAGGACCAGGGAAGGGTGGGGACAGCAGAAGATGCAGAGACCAGAAGGAAGTTGGGTGACTCTTGAGTTCTTTCCGCCAGAAAGAAGAGGCCATTTGGAGAGTGGATTATAGCCGTCCCTAAAAGCAGATTTTATTCCTAAAGTTATCTTTGAACAGACGGTGTTCGTGGACCAGTTTTCCTGAAGGAACTATGGAAAACAAGCTGATGCACTTATGTCTGCAGAATTAATGACAAAAAACATCATTTGGGAACTGTTCTAAGGGCTGAGCATTGTTTGAAGACTATATTTTTTTAGACACAGAGAAAATTCGTGTGTTTGCTGTTGAAGCTTTAAAAGCTTTTTTATGCTCTTGCATTAAACAGTGTTGTTAATGGAATGAGAGATTTTCCCCCTCTAATAATGGTCTATTATTGCTTCAGAAAACAATGCCTTTAGAAATGCCACAGTTTCTCTTTGCCAGCCCTGATTCCATCACTGATGGAGGTACCTGAGTGTCTAAGTGCTATTGCCAGACCTTTTCTTAAATGTGAAAAATGCACAGCCACTTGGAATTATCCTGACAAACTGACGACTTTGAAGAGGAAGCTAAGCCACAAGCCTTTTTGCCAGCACTGAGAGCAATTCCTTAAGCATGCCATTTGCTGGTGCTTCTGTGGAATACTGCTGGGCTTAGAGCCAGAAGGCTTTAATTAAGCCCTAGATTCACCACTAACTTGCTCTGTGAACTTCAGTGAATCACCCATCCCTCTTCCATCTCAGTTTCTAATCTGTTGGAGAGGAGCTTTCCTATCTCACAGGATTGCTGCAAAGTCTGAAAACAAAGTCCCATGTAAAATCAAAGAGCACAGTGGTGGGTGTGCAGTAAGGGTCTACTGAACTGAACTATGGGCATGTTTATCTTTTGGGAAAATGGCCCCCTCACGGTGGTCCTCATGGTCTCTTTTTTTTTTTTTTTTTTTTTTTTTTGAGACAGGGTCTCGCTCTGTAGCCCAGGCTGGAGTGCAATGGTGCAATCTCAGCTCACGGCAACCTCTGCCTCCCGGGTTCAAGTGATTCTCCTACCTTAGCCTGCTGAGTAGCTGGAATTACAGGCACCTGCCACCATACCCTGCTAATTTTTGTATTTTTAGTAGAGATGGGATTTTGCCATGTTGGCCAGGCTGGTCTTGAACTCCTGACCTCAGGTGATCCGTCCCCCTTGGCTCCCAAAGTGCTGGGATTACAGGTGTGAGCCACCGTGCCTGGCCTCACTGTCCCTTAAGTTCACCTAGGAAACTAGACACAAAATCCTAACGATCTGCGTGTCCTCCTGAAGCCAGACCACCCACCCGACATCAGCATCTGGGGCCACCAGACTGGAGGGTTTGAAGCTGCAACACTGGGACCACCAGATGGGTCACTAACTGGGTACAGCTGCCAGGCCAGTGACAGCAAAGACAGCTGATTGTATTGCGTCATAGAGCACTGCAAGGAAGTGCTCCTGTGGATTTATCATCTCAGGATGAATTTCATCTTCCAACCTCGAGAAATGAAACAGCATCATCAGAATGTAATTTTCAAACGACGCAATTTATATTAATCACCATCCTGGTTGGAACTCACTCTGTTTTATGTAATATTTTATCAACACTGTAGAAAGTTCTCAAGGAAAGGCCCCCCAAGGAGTTTTGGTGCCCTGGGGCGAAGCTACCTGCTCTGAACATTCCCCACAATGTAACTGACTTCAGCCAATTCCTCAAAGTCTGGGGGGTAGTCCCACGCCAAGAGCACTCACAGAAATCAAAGTTCAAATCCAGCCTCCCAAGGAGGAACACCAGAGCTGCCCCTGATATTTGCAGGGCCGGGGTGAGAGCACACACGGGGGCCGCATCCACATCTGAATATCTAAAGATTATCCACCGGCCTTGTGTGCTGTTCAGTGAAACAGGCCTCATTCTTCCACCTTAACATATGTGCCAGGAAAGCAAGGTTTGAATTTAGAATCCTTGGGCTCCTCAGATTTCCTATGGAAAGGTGGCTGCATGGTGGCTGTGGGCCCTGGACCGCTCCGGCCTGCCCCGGCCCCAAAGTTCATTTCTCTCTCTGTGGCGTGAGACACTGCCGGCAGCCACAGCCCCACGAGGAGCCGCCCTCAGCTGCTCCTTAGGCCTGGGGGTGCGCACACCCACATGTGCCCCTCTGGGAGGCTGGGCCTGGGAGGAGGCCCATGCAGGCCTGAGGCAGGCAGACTTGGGGCCTTTTGGGGAACGTTCAGAGCAGGTAGCTTTGCCCCGGAGCACCAAAACTCCTTGGGGGCCTTTCCCTGAGAACTTTCTACAGTGTTGATAAAATATTACATAAAACAGTGTGAGTTCCAACCAGGATGGTGATTAATATAAATTGCATCTGTTTGAAAATTACATTCTGATGATGCTGTTTCATTTCTCGAGGTTATAAGATGAAATTCATCCTGAGATGATAAATTCATAGGAGTACTTCCTTGCAGCAATTCTGGGATGCTGGGCCACTGGAGCATCGTCCAGATGGGCAAGGGCATGGGCCCCAGGTTGGTGCGACTCCTTGGCCTCTGCCCATGGGGAGGGGAGTGACCGAGGAAGGTCAGGGCAGGAAGACCACTAAGGCTGGGGCTTGGGGCAGCGCCCAATGGCAGTGCTGACTTAGCAAAGCAGTAGATGCCATGAGGGGCCACTCAGGACACAGAATTTTCACCAAGGGCTCCAGCCCAAGGTCACCAGCAATGCCACAGGGCTCAGGCTCAGGGACATGCTCCTGGTGGATGGGAAACAAGATCTGAAGGTGGGCTTCAAAGATGAGCCACAATTATCCAGGCAAAGAAGGAAGTGGTGGTGGGCTGGGTATTTTAGACACAGGCAAAATCTTGTGCAGAGGAATGGAGGTGTGAGAAAATATACCATGTTCAGAGAAACCGCATCTGATTCTTGACAGCCAGGTGTGTGGGTGGGGTGGAGGCTTAGGGGAGGCTGAGAGGCGAGCTGCAACGTGGGGTCCCTGCCCAGATCCTTGTGAACATCACCACGGAGGGGATGAGAAGCATGAAGCATTGTCATCAGGAGACTAAAAGTAACGCTATAAATACGAGGGGAGATCGGAGTGTCCTTGAGTAATGTGTATTTTCTCACATACAAAAATACTCTTACAAAATGAGCAGCTGTTGCTGTATTTGCAAAGTCTGTATAACAGAATCTTACGTCATAGCACAGATAACGAAACCATCTGATGCATTAACGTTAGAGATATCACATTAATTTTTGTTTGTAGTTGTATTTTTTTCTAGCTATGAACTAACAAAGAAACTCGGTTCCTGCATAGATTTTGTTTTTAAGACCTGCATGTATTTGATGGTTTTGTAGCACGGGGAGCTTTAATGCGGCCTTGCAAGCCACAGCATTGTTCCAAATAAATAAATCCAAGCCTTGCCTCAGGATATTAAGGACAAACAGCACAGAAATCTTTCTTGTTCTCATTTTCATTTATATCATCTGACAAAGTTGTAGGAGTGCTTATTGGTGGCACGAATCTGCACAGTAGAGGCCCCTGGAGGAGGGGAAGATGTGAGTTTCGAATATGACTTTTCCACCGAGCAAAATGAAATGGCATTTGAATCTATTATAATCCACTCCACGGGACACACCTATTGTCTCAGTTCAGCAGACTTCCTTTGTGACGACTGTGCTGTTGGCATCCTTTGTGATGACTGCATCTTAGAGGGACTGCAGATGAAATGGCACAGAGAGGCAAGGAGAGGCGCGTGGAGGCTCAGCAGGCAGGTGGTTCCTTATTTGAAATCCGTCTGCCTTTGATCCTGGCTGACATTGTGCCGATGTCCACCCAGGCCCCAGATGATTCAGGGAAGGTTGAGCTTGGTGCCTGAGGTGCCATTATCCTTTTCTGCGATGGATTTAGGTTTGGGATGAGAAACAGCTCTGGCCAATGGGAACCTGTCTTCTAGCCATTGCTAGGTTTGGAGGTGATGCCTGGACAGCTGCAACTGCCGTGCAGCCATGATGAGGAGAGCTGGCTTCAAGACAGGTCAACTTGCTAAGCATGTCGAAGCTGGAAGGCAAAAGGAGCTGGGGGCTTTGACAATGTCATTGAATAACTGGGTAGAAAGTTTTTTGTTTTTTTTTTTTTTTCCTGAGACGGAGTCTTGCTTTGTTGCCCAGGTTCTAATATAGTGGCACGATATTGGCTCACTGCAACCTCCACTTCTCAGGTTCAAGCGATTCTCCTGTCTCAGCCTCCCAAGTAGCTGGGATTACAGGTGTGCACCACCACGCCTGGCTAATTTTTGTATTTTTAGTAGAGACGGGGTTTCACCATGTTGATCAGGCTGGTCTCGAACTCCTGACTTCGTGATCTGCCCACCTTGGCCTCCCAAAGTGCTGGGATTACAGGCGTGAGCCGCTGTGCCTGGCTGGGTAGAAAGTTCTATTAGGTAAGACAACACATTTTTGTTCCTGCAGCTGATGACATTCTCACCAATAGAGGAAAAAATGACCTTTTCCTAATCCCTCCACATATCCCTTCTTCCTGGATCTTTATGCATGTTGTAATGTCATAAGGTTAAAAGTGAGAGAGGTCAGCTCAGATATCTTATTCTCTAGCCTGATATATATTGTCTTTGTACAGACAGACAGTCTTAATACCGGGAGCTAGTGTGGTGGTATAGAATGAGCACTGGACTGTGAGTCCAAATACTTTTTTTTTTTTTTTTTGAGACTGCGTCTCACTTTGTCACCCAGGCTGGAGTGCAGTGGTGCAATCTCGGCTCACTGCAACCTCTGCCTCCTGGGTTCAAGCAATTCTCATGCCTCAGCCTCCCAAGTAGCTGGGATCACAGGTGAATGCCACCACGTCTGGCTAATTTTTGTATTTTTAGTAGAAATGGGGTTTCACCATGTGGGCCATGCTGGTCTCGAACTCCTGGCATCAAGTGATATGCCCACCTTGGCCTCCCAAAGTGCTGGGATTACAGGTGTGAGCCACTGCACCCAGCCCCATATGCTACATTGCACTAAATTCTGCTTTCCACGGAGGCTCTGAGTGAGCTTATGAAGGGCACAGTGCCCTCTCTGGCCTCAGTCTTCTCATTTGTAGAAAGACAGGCTTTGAGGAACACTGTCTCTGGGGTCCCTTCTGGTTCTTCCGGTGGGTGATTCTAGAGCCCTTCACCCCACATGTGTGCCCTGGATCACCTGCCTCCCCTGACGGCACTGTCTGTCCCCTCTACAGCAGAGGACTCAAGGTTTTTCCCTCTGTGTATTTCTGTGCCAATGGAGGTGCCTGGCCTAGAATATTCGGATCCGAGTTAGGCCCTAAGGAGATTCTTCCTTTGGGATTTTAATGTATGTCTTGTCTTTCTGGGGATTTGGGCATAGTGCTAGCCTGACAAACTCCACTGGCTGAGAGGTATCGTAGGAACATATCATTCTGTCAAGGATGTTACCACATAAATAATAGCAGGTATGTACAGAGTAGTGCTCAAACCATCAGTGTTATCCCCACAGGTATTGTTCATCTGTGCAAATAGTGTGCCCAGTGCCCTTATAGGAGTGTACGCTTTCTACTTGCTGTACATTTTGAAGAAAGTAAAACCCTTAGGGCAGGCCTGGTCTCCTTGATCCCTGCTGGAAGCGCTAGTAGTTTCAGAACGAAACATGTGTAAGTGGAACTGATCACAGAGAGGTGAGTGGGAAGGACTCACAATCAATTCTTGGGTCTGAGACCAAGAAAAGAGTTTTGTGGCCCCTGATGACCTCCTCCCCTCATCTCCTCCACTGTCTGCACTGTGCTCTCCACCCACCAGCCACGGCGACCTTTCTACCTTGGCTCTAAATGACCACTCTCCTCCTGCCTCAGGGCATTTTCATGGGCTGTGGCCTCCTCCTGGACCACCCTAGCCCGGTTAACTCCCACTCATCTTTCAGGTCTCATCAAATGTCCATCCAGTCAATATGCACTGAGTGGTGACTACATGCAAGGCCCAGGGCTGGGGACTGTGCAGCCTTCCTTGCCACCCTCATCCCAGAACAGAGCCAGACCTGGTCTTTTCCTTTGCTGATTTCATTGCAATTTGTAACAGTGTATTGTTGTGATTCTGCATCTGATTAATGCCTGAGACTGTCAGACTTCTGCGGACGCCCACACCATCCACGTGTTCTGCACCAGGCTGTCAGCACATAGCTCAGTGCCTGGCACATAAGAGGCAGTCAATAAACATATTTTTTTGTTTGAGACGGAGTTTCGCTCTTGTTGCCCAGGCTGGAGGGCAATGGCGTGATCTTGGCTCACTGCAACCTCTGCCTCCTGGGTTCAGTGATTCTCCTACCTCAGCCTCCTGAGTAACTGGGATTACAGGCGTGTACTACCACGCCTGGCTAATTTTGTATTTTTAGTAGAGATGGGGTTTGGCCATGTTGGTAAGGCTGGTCTCAAACTCCTGACCTCAGGTAATCCACCTGCCTTGGCCTCCCAAAGTGCTGGATTACAGGCGTGACCCACCGCACCTGGTCAATAACTAAAGAGACTTTGTTGTAACCTACTCAACCAGCAAGACACAGATAGGCTTGTCTTTCAACAGGGATTTTTGTGGGTAAGGAGAACCCCCACCAAATTACAGACACACACACACACATATGCACACACACACATTTATATACATATATGGGTATATATGTGTATATATGTATATGTGTGTGTGTATATGTATACATTTGTGTATATATATGTGTGTATATGTATGTCTGTGGACCTGAATGTGCATTTGTGGTCTGAGACAGAGATCCTGGTCTAAAATACCAGGGATCTGTGTATTTTAAATTCAAACTTCTTCAATCTTTACTCAGTATTCTGACCTTAAAAACAGCGCCTGCGCAAATGTCAGGCTTTTGTTTGTTGGGGAGATGGTGGGTGTTCAAGCTTCCAGAACGAGCCCGTGTATTCTCTGCGTGGGGAGAAGCGCGCCAGTTGGCTTTGTTCTCTCAGTGGGAAGATTGTTCTGGAAGCCAAGGAGGAGATAGACAGGTATTCCACAGGATTAGTCACAGGAGAAATGCCTCTGTCACAGGGCTTCTTCCTGTAATTGTTCCCAGGAATCCGCTGTGTTTGAAAAGCATGAGTGAAATGAAACATTCATTTTATTTGATTGAATGGAAGCAGTTGGAGCTTCCTGGGTGAAGCAATTATTGATCAATTATGAATTGAGGTTTTGGGAGAAGAATTAGGATGTATTTGTTTTCATTGTAATCATCAACAGACTTCATGGACAAAGCTACACTAGAGACTCTGCTGGTTCTTTCCCTGCTCAACCAGGACCATGCAGCAGTGCATTTCTTTGAGTGGCCTTTCTTCCTTTCAGAGCACTAGGTCATTCCATCCTTGTGACAGCCCTGTGCAAGGTGAAGACCCATTTGACACAGGAGGAAACAGGGGTAGGAGGATACGATTTGGCTGTCTTAAGCCTCACACCTACTGTGTGGTACACCTGGGCCTAGGATGGAAGCCTCTATCCTTTTTCTATTGCCTCCTAGTGCCCTATTTTCTTTTGAAACTGGGATAAGATGTGAGAGGATGGTAGGGAGAAATTGTGGGTGGACTACACAAACCCGGTAGCATGGCTCAGTCCCCAGACTGAGGTGCTGTTCAGTGCAGATTGTGGGAGGCCAGAGCCTGGGGAAAGCAGCTGTTGGATGCTCTGCAGAATGGCTGGACCCTGCCTTTGTGGTAAAACAACAGCTGCATCAGCACCAATAACAACATCTCCTCTATACATGATACAATTCAGAGAAGGAAGTAGGGCTTCCTCGTGAGGACGAAGGCGCGTGTAGCTGTTCAGCAAGGGGCAAAGCCACGCCTTAAATGCACTCTCAACTGTGAGGGTTTTTACATGAATACATTTTAACAAATATCTGCTCCTTCTAAAATTTTGGCATCATATCTAGCGGGATTTTAGGTGTGTGATTCGTAGTCATCCATTTATTCAGCAAACTGATATTCTACTGTTTTCACAATGCCTTGGCAAATGCTGTAAGGTTCGAGCTCTGTAGTCAACAGGTGTAGATCCACAGGTTATAAATACTGCACTGGTAGAATGAAGTCCACTTGTTCATTTCTTAAGTACTTTCTGAAAGTGGTACTGAATTCTGCTGGCTAACATTTTACTTGGCATCTTCTGCACTGATATTCATGAGTGGTGTTAGTGTGTATATCTCCACCATTTTTATTAGGCTGAGTTACCAATGTAATATCAATGCTTCATAAAATGGATTTAGGATGTTTTTCTTCACATTCAGTGCTCTGGAAAAATCTGTGCATACATCAACCCTCAGAAAAATTTGAAGACAGAGAGTGCCCCTGCTTCAAAATAACTGTAAGTTAAAAGGGGGAAAAAATTCCCAAGTCCAAGCACACAAGCACACAATTGCTCATGCTCCTGGCCTGCCTTCACCTCGCTGCAGGCTTTGTAGCAAGCAAAGGCAGACCAAGGGAAACTTGAAGGAAGAGAGAAGAGGGGAGTTTAACGAAGGGTACCAAGGTTGATCTAAAACCACCACCAGAAAGATGATGTCCACCCCCACCTGAAAGAACTAAAAATGTATCTGGGTAGATCACGGCATAGACTGCAAGTAAGGGACTGACACTTCCATGCAGCTCGAAGGAATGGTTTCCAAAATGCACAGCTTCTGGGGAGAAAAAGGCAAATGTGAAGGAAGAGTGTTCTTTTGAAATCAGATGATGAAGTGGAGAAGAAGCAAAAGGAGAAGGTTTAAGATCATGCGAGATAGAATGAGAAAAGCCAAAAATAGAAGACTCAAGCACTCCCTCACCACCAGCACACACACATGCACACACATGCACGCACACACGCACATGCACGTATGTGGGTGCACACACACACCATATGACACACACGCATACACATGCACACACACATGCACACACATGCATGCACACGCACACACGCACACACATGCACACACGTGGGTGCACACATGTACACACACGCACATATGTGCGTGGACACACACCATACAACATACATGCACACACATACACACACATGCACGCACACACACATGCACATACACACACCCAAGCACACACACGTGCACACACACAGAGTCCACTCATGTATCTGGACTGTACTGACAGAATAGAATGCCATTGAGGTAGAAACCTAGTAAAACTGGTATAAAAATGAACAAGAGGGAGGGCATGGGTAGGAGGGAAGTGAGGGAGTGAGGCTGCCATGGCCTCTGCTGCTGGGCTTCAGTTGCCTTCCACTTAGGGCGCTCAGGAGGGCATAGTCTTAGGCATTCCAGGTGACTCAATCCAGGGGATGCTGCAATCACTTGATGACACTGGCTTCTTGTCCCAGGTGCCGTCTCTAACTCAGCCCATTCCACCCCTGGAAAGGTCACTTCTTGGTTTGCAGCCCGCCCTTCATTTAAATGTGAGTATAAAAATAAGGGACAACGTATGTTTTATCCATTTTACATCAATTATGTGATTTAATTTAGTGCATCTTGTTTGTTTTAGTCAATTTTTACAACAACTCTGAGGTTCTCATATCTGCATTCACAGATGAGGAAACTGGAACTCAAAAAGCGAAATAGTTCACCCAAGGTAACGAGGTCCTTCTAAGTCAGTGGCAGCTCTAGAATCTGGTCGGGTCTGCCTTTTTCCGCGCCTCTGCTCTTAGCTACTATACTGCGACATCCCCCACAGCAATCATCATCAAAGAGAAGAACATGGAGCCATTATCAGTAATGTACACCTCAGCATGAATTAGTTTATTCGTATCAGCAATTCACATCTCTTTAGCACTTCACAATTTGCGAAGCGCGTGGGTGTATACTATGCTCCTTGATGTTTATAACAGCCCTGCAAAGTAGGTATCATCACCCTCAGTTTTACAAGGGGAGAAATTGGTGTTCAGATGTTTGCTCAGTGTCATCTAGCAAGTGAATGGTGGGATAGTAGATAGTACTCAGTCAGGCCTCCCAGTTGTCAAGTCCATTTTCTATCCACCACCACAAAAAAGCTTCCTGAGCACCTAGCTGAGAGCAGGGCATCGAGGGAACAACAGTGTGAAGATACACACACACACACACACACACACATGCATACATACATATATACGAGTGTGTACACTTAAAGTAAAAATTTTTTTTTTTTTTTGAGACAGAGTCTCGCTCTGTCATCCAGGCTGGAGTGCAGTGGCACGATCTCAGCTTACTGCAACCTACAGGTCCCAGGTTCAAGCGATTCTTCTGCCTCTGCCTCCTGAGTAGCTGGGATTACAGGCGCCCGCCACCCTACCCAGCTTATATATATATAGTATTTTTAGTAGAGACAGGATTTTACCATGTTCACCAGGCTAGTTTCAAACTCCTGACCTCAAGTGATCCGCCTACCTCAGCCTCCCAAAGTGCTAGGATTACAGGCATG
The DNA here is from genome assembly GCF_047675955.1 of Chlorocebus sabaeus. NCBI lineage: Eukaryota > Metazoa > Chordata > Mammalia > Primates > Cercopithecidae > Chlorocebus > Chlorocebus sabaeus. The sequence continues at coordinate 10,976,179 of NC_132917.1, read as the reverse complement.
AGCCATCGCACTCGACCTTAAAGCAAATTTTTAAATTAAAGAAAAACCAAATAAAAAACCGTACATAGTTTTACCCTAAAACTCAAAAAACTTTTAAAAAATGTAAAAAAAAAAATGTTTAAAAAAGAGCACATTTTAAAATTCAGTTTGGATCAGGACTGTGACACCAGTCTGAATAGGACTAGGGTAGCTACTGAAGGCACAAATTGAATTTGTCCTGTGCTCAGCTGACTCTGAGCTTTACGTCTGCTTTTCTCTCAGTGTGGAACACTCCTCTTTTCCACCTTATGTCAAAACAGAGCTCATCCTTCCAGACCAAGTGCAAACATCACTCCTATCATATTGCCTGTCTTAATCAGCCAGCAAGAAGGGAATTCTCCCTCAGAGTTTCTGAACACTGTTTTTTTCAAAGCTAAAATGGATTTAACTTTATGATCATTTTCACTTTTTAGTTTAAGTTCACAGAACGTACAAAACCTTAAAATACAATTTATAACAGTTGTTGGCCAGGAACAGTGACTCACAACTGTAATGGCAGCATTTTGGGAGGCCAAGGCGGGAGGATTGCTTGAGCCCAGGAGTTTGAGACTAGCCTGGGCAACATGGTGACACCCTGTCTCTACAAAAATGCAAAAATTAGCTGGATGTGGTCGTGCATGCCTGTATTCCCAGCTACTGAGGAGGCTGAGGTGGGAGGATCACTTGAGCCCTGGAGGTCTGAGGTGCAGTGAGCCATGAGCCTGCCACTGCACTCCAGCCTGGGTGAGAGCAAGACCCCATGTCCAAAGAAAAGTTACTAGATAAGTTGAAACAAAATTAACAAATTCTGCATATCACAGCATATTCAATGTCTCTTTAGATAAATGCTAAATTTGATAGGTTCTACCACGCACATATTTTACGAATACTGTATCTTTTAGTTAAAAGCTTTATTTTGAGATAATTGTAGGCTTATAAGCCATTCCAAGAAATAACGCAGAGAGATCCAATGTTCCTTTTATCCATTTCCCACTGATAATGACATCTTACAGAACTATGGCACAGTATCCCAACCAGGATATTGACATTGTACAATACACCCAGCTTATTCTGATTCCTCATTTTTCCATGTACCCATTAGTGTGTGTGTTTATATAGTTCTGTGTAGCCTTAAGGACACGGGTAGGTTCATATCTCCCTCACAACAATCAAGCACAGAACAGTTCCATCTCCACAAGGATCCCTCCTGTTGCACTTTTATGACCATGCCCACCTCCCCCCAGCCTCCCTTTCCTGCCACCCATCCCTAACCCCTGGTGATCACCAATCTGTTTTTCATTCTATAGTTTTGTTGTTTCAAGGATGTTATATAACAGAGTCAGACAAATGTGTGACCTTTTGGGATTAGCTTTTTCAACCGAGCTTTTTGTAGAACTGGAATCATTATGTTTGAGTACTGCTTCTACCACTTGTTCAAGTTACTTAAACATCCTGTTCCTCAGTTTCCTCACCTATAAAATGCAGAAGATGATGTCTATTTGATAAGACCATTATCTGTAACTTGGCATACTGTTGGCTGCAAGGCGATTGTGAGTGTTCACTTGACTCATTTGTGATGCTGGACCATGAGCTTCTTGCAGGCCCCGGCTATAGATACTCCTGGAAGACGCTGACCATTGCTGTCTTCTAGATCAGAGGCCCCCAACTCCTGGGCCACGGAATGATCCCAGTCTATGGTCTGTTAGAAACTGGGCCATACAGCAGGAGGTGAGTGACAGATGAGGGAGTGAAGCTTCATTTGTATTTATAGCTGCTCTTCATTGCTCGAATCACTGCCTGAGCTTTACCTCCTGTCAGATCAGCAGTGGCATTAGATTCTCATAAGAGTGTGAACACTATTGTGAACTGCACACATGAGGGATCTAGGCTGTGAGCTCCTAATGAGAATCTAATGCCTGATGATCTGTCACTGTTTCCCATCACCCCCAGACGGGACGGTCTAGTTGCAGGAAAACAAGCCCAGGGATCCCTCTGATTCTACATTATGGTGCGTTGTGGAATTATTTCATTATATATTACAAGGTAATAATACTAGAAATAAAGTGCACAATAAGTTTAATGTATTTGATTCATCCTGAAGCCACTCCCCACCTTTGGCCCATGGAAAAATTATCTTCCACGAAACCAGTTCCTGGTACCAAAAAGGTTGGGGACTGCTGCCCTAGATCATCTTTGTGGGATGCCAGGGGTTGGGTTGGCTTGGAAAAGACCCTTTGATTTGAGAAGTTGCGGTTCACTCTCAGTGGGAGAAGAGAACAGGCACTGGAAGGAGGTGGCACACTGGCACACGTAGGGGGCTGCCAGTGTCACGGTAGGACCTGCAGTCAGAGAGAAGCCTCCTGGACATACAAGAACAGAGAATTCGCTTTTTTGCCGATTTAATGCTGGGAATGCCCACCAGAGAGGAATCCTGAAAATGCCCATCAAGAGAGGTATATTATTCCATTCTCACATTGCTATAAAGAAATACTGAGATTGGGTAATTTACAAAGAAAAGAGGTAGAATTTGTGGTCCTGAAGACTGTACAGGAAGCATAGCAGCTTCTGCTTCTGGGGAGGCCTCAGGAAACTTCCAGTCATGGTGGAAAGCTAAGGGGAAACAGGAACATCTCACACGGCTGGAGCAGGAGGAAGAGAGAGTGGGGAGGAGGTGTCACATACTTTTAAACAACCAGGTCTCATTCACAATCACGAGAACAGCACCAAGGGGAACCATTAATGAGAACTCTGCCCCCATGATCCAATCTCTCCCACCAGGCCCCACCTCCAACACTGGGGATTACAATTCGACATGAGCTTCGGTGGGGACACAGATCTGAACTATATCAAGAGGGATCCTGGGAACGCCCACCAAAGAGGCATTAAGTGCCTGTTACATTCTGTCTGTGGAGTCCTCATTCAGAAGTTTAAGTGTGGCAAAGGGAAGATTTTGAGATGTTTAAGACGTTAAATGCTACAGACAGTAAATGTCATTAGTTCTTTGAGAAGTTTAGTTGTGATAAATTTTTAATCTTATATATTTAATTAAAGTTCAGATTGTCTTTTGATAGCCAGGTAAAAATGCTTTGTTATTCCATCTAAATCTCAAATGCACACAGTAGAACCTCCAAGTCACACAGTAAGAATCAATATTGCTTCTTCTAGGTAAGTAAGCAAATAGCACAAAATCCATTTGCACCAGAATATGCTCCACCACATCTGTACAGCTCTCGGTGTATTTGCTCATTGTGTGGAAAAAACCCCACCATTTGGCATTTTTAGTATTTTCCCCCAAAGAACACTTCTAACCAAGCAGAAGCAATCTGATCCCCCAGTTGGAATGATGTAAGTGGAATTAAATATTTTAAAATGATGTCTTGATAGTTGTTGAAATTCTTGGGCCTCTGCTGTGACTTGACAGCTTGGTAATTGCTAATTTGCTTTTATGCTAATTTAACTGGATCCTCATTTTCCTGTTAAATTCTAAGACTTGTTGATTGAGCTGAGCTGTTCCTACCTGACTCAGGAGTGCAAGAGAGGGATAGTGGAGGTCAGGGGACCTGTCTTCTCTGGCTTCCTAACTCCATTCCAGTACCTGCAGCCCCGGGGCCTTCTGCAAGAAAGGTGCTCAGTAAATATGCATGACGTGAGTGAAGCCTGTCGAAGGGAATGTGATTTTCCAAAAGGGAAATTAGCAATTCTTCAACCAGGCAAGCATTCACTTAACAGCTGTCACTGATAGCTGATTTAGTGGAAGGAGCCGAAGTTTTAGAGGAAGACATAGCTGGGTACAAATCTTTTCTTTGTCATATGCTGGCTGAGGGACTTTGGGACAATTAATCAATCTTCCCGAGGTTTGTTTCCTCATTTACAAATAATGTTCCTATTTTAAGGAGTTCTGTGCATTTAAAGAACATATGTAAGGACCGGGGCAGAGTAACTATGGCACATGGGATTCAAGAAATACTGGCTTCATTTTCTTCCTCTTTCTAAACATTTGTAATTCTGTTTTCTGCTGTTTTGTTATATTCCTCATTCCTTCACCCTCCCCAAACACAGTCAATAGCATTCATTCAGTGAAATTTAACTGTATGCCAAATTCTGTGTTTCCTGCTGTGAATGAAGAGATAGACAAGCACAGCTGGGCCCTCAGAAGCCTAATGGGCCAGAGGGAGGCACCCCCCCGGGCTGGAGGTAGAGGGCCAGGCTTCTAGAAGAGCCTCTGGACCCTAATGGTACACAGGAGGTGGCCAGGAAGCATCGGTGGACCGCCCACCCTTGCACATGTCTACCCTTGCCCCTCTATTACTCCTGTCAGAAGCAATTTCTCACAGTAGCCTCAACTCTGTTCTGGGACAGTTCCCAGCAGGCAGGGCACCCATGGGTGAGTATCTGTGTCACCTTTCTTCTTCCCAAACTCACTCATTTGCACAGCAAGAACTTAGATTATAAATTTGTTGGATAAAATGAAGATTGCATGTGTAGCAGATAATGGTACTCAAAAAATAAAGCCTTGTTTGAGTCTCTGTTTTCAGTTCTTTGGGGCATATACCTAGGAATCAAATTGCTGGATCATATAGCAATTCTGCTTAACTTTTTGAGGAACCACCAAACTGTTTTCTACACTTTCCTTCTTTTCATGACCTTGGCCATCTTTAGGAACTGGCTAGGTATTCTATAGAATGTCCCCATTCTGGGTTTGTTTAGTATTTTCCTCATGATTACACTGGCTGTTTGGGTGTTTTGAGAGACTATGAGGTTAAGAACCCTTCTTTCTCATCACCTCACATCAGGGGTACATGGAATTTGCATGGCATCACTGGTGATGTTAACTCTGACCACTTGGCTAAGGTGGAGTTTGCCAGATTCCTTCATTGTAAATTACTCATTCCCCTTTCCCCAGACTACTCTACAGGAGTGCATCAGTAAGTCTAGCTACCCTCAAGGGGAGAGGGTTAAGCGCCACCTGTTAGATGACAACATCTATATATACTGCTTGAAATTCTTCTGTAAGGAAGATTTGTCTATTTTCCCATTCAGTTATTTATTCAAATGTTTATTTATACTGGTAGAGACCTTGTAGATTATACTTCAGTTTATATTTCAATATCACACTGTTTATATTTTTGCCCAAATTGTTCCAGCTTCACCTCTTTCCATTGGGGCCCTGTGTCCCTTTGACACACCCCATCCTTTTGCTTTTTGAGCAGTTCCAATGTTTTATTGGAACATTCTATTTAGAAACCAGGCTCTCAACTCTGGGGGTGAGATGCCTGAACTTTGAAGGTTTAGTCAATATTCATCAACTACCCTCATCCTCAGCAAACATAGTCTCTGGCCCTAGCAAACAGAGGTCAGCAATGGCAGGCACAGCACAGACCCAAGCCATTATTCCCCAATGCATAGGTGCTAGGTGAAGGGCTTGTCTTATGCCGTTGGCACAGATGGACATAGAAAGCCCCACTGTTCAGTTGTCTGCTGTGGGCCAGGGCACAGGATGAGGGTGTAGGTGCTAGAGCTTGTCTTGTAAAGGCCCGTAGCCAGTAAAGGCTGGTAGTCAGCTGACAGTTGAGTTCTGTCAACACATCTAGGTAGGTTGCAAACAAACCCAAGCTTGTGCCATACAGGGATGTGAGTATCAGGAGGGTGGAACTTCCCAGAATGTGTCAGGTCTTGGAAATGGGATGGCTGGTATAACAGGTCAGGCTTCAGTACAGCATTGAGTACAGAAATGAGGAAAAGCTGGAAGGAGCAATGGCCAAACTCAAATTCCAAACAATGACCATTCACTGAACGTCCTTGTAGGTCTATAGGACAGAGAACTGGAAGCCAGGACCACCTCCAAAGATCCAGGCTGTTGCTTGCCATGTTGAAGTGGAACTAGCCAGGTGGGAGTTGATCAGAATCAGAGTAGACACCAGGTCAGAGCAGGTGCATCAGGTCAGGTGGGAAGGGGGCAAGGGCTGATGCCTGGAGGCCAAGAGGCTTGGCATGTGGGAGAAGACCCAGTGCTCAGCAGATCATGGTACTGAGCCCAGTGCTCTGCCCTTTTTCATGTTTCCTGCAAGATGTGGCTGAGGCAGGAGCTCCTGCAGGAAATGGTGGGTCTGAGCCCTGGAGATGGAGGTCTCTGATTTCCTCTCTGAAGAGCTACCTGTCTTTGACAATCGAATCTAGAGTCCACACTATCACCAGAGCATCAGCATATAAGTCTTATGGAAGACTTGACCACATACAGCAACAGTGGGGGCGGGAGTAAGTTTTGTTATAGGAATTGGTAAATTTGGTTGCTACGTATCTAAATCTACATGATAATGAGAGCTTTGTAGAGATTCATTATGCATAAGTTTGGTTGGCTTAAGCCCTAGAAATTTTCTGGTGCAATTTTTGAAGTTTCTCATTACATCCAGGTTTCTTGGAGTCTTTGCCTTTATTTTATAAGTCTGGTAGGAAAACATTTGATATTTGAAAGATTTTTCTTTGGCTTGAAAAATAGCTTCCCACATTGGAAAGGGATGGAGTCCTCCTGGCATTGTTCATGGCTGGACTACAGCATAGCTTCCAGGAGGGCCTGTGTCAATTATTTCTCAGCAGTGCTGGCTGGAGCTTGTGCGGACTGCACTGAAAGACTGAAATAAGAAAATAATCAATTATTCATAATTAAAAATATTCTGTACTTGATTTTTTTGTTGTTGTTGTTTCGAGACGGTGTCTTGTTCTGTTGCCCAGGCTGGAGTTCAGTGGCATGATCTTGGCTTACTGCAAACTCAGCCTCCTGGGTTCACACCATTCTCCTGCCTCAGCCTCCCCAGTAGCTGGGACTACAGGCACCTGCCACCACACCTGGCTAATTTTTTGTGTTTTTTAGGAGAGATGGGGTTTCACCGTGTTAGCCAGGATGATCTTGATCTGCTGACCTTGTGATCTGCCCACCTCGGCCTCCCAAAGTGCTGGGATTACAGGCATGAGCCACTACGCCCGGCCTATTCTGTACTTAACTTTTAAATGAGAAAGAAAAAGGAAGGGTTTTGTCCAATATATTTACAGGTACATTCTTAAATTCTGACTATAATGTTAATATTAATTCATTTGTTCAATCATTTAACAAACATTTATTTTCAGAAAGCCATCTGTGCACTTTGCATAGCAGTTATTTTTGTGCCATGCCCTGTGCTTGGTCCCCACCTTCACAGGCTGACAGTCTCATGGGGCAAATGCTAAGCAGAGATCCAAGGAGAGAAGGATGGGGCAGGAAGCAGGAGACCCATAATTCTGTCTCTGACGAGTGTCCTGGATGACTTAAAAGACATTAGTGATAAGATGGGTCCCAGTTTAAAATAGTGGCTGAGCACCTGCATTTATCTTTCCTGCCTCCCAAATCTCTGAAATAGTAGTAAAGAAGTGTAAAATTAATAACAGCAAAAGAGTGGGGTGGAGAACAGTTGTTAGGAGGCAACAGATTTTTATGAATTTGGAGAATATGGATGGCAGAGAGGATTGTACTGATGGGTGAAGCAGAGTAGAGCCCAGATTTGACTGCAGCAGAAATGGCAGCTCTTCCTTCCCCTGATCAAGGAGGAGGCAGGGAGGGAGGAGAGGGGATATGTGGGACCCACACGGAACTGTGCACCAGTCGTGGAGTTGGCCTCAGATTAAGAGAAGAGAAACACTAAGAAAATGAACTATCTACTAGGGAAAGACTGAATCTTGCAATGTGAGTTCTGGCACAGGGAAGGCCACCCTAACTCTGGTAGGAGGGGAGGACATTGCCAAACTCACCTGTTTTTCATCTTGAGTCAAAATAAAGTTTGCCATATGCATGCTTTGACCCCATGCCCAGGCATCTGGGGGAAACAGAGCTACCTGGAAGATGAGGCACTTCATACCAGTGATTTATATTATTCAACCAGAAAGAAAAGTGGTCTTTTCTTTCATAAACCTAAAAGACCACTAAATAACACCACACATTCAGCAAAACAAATATGTAAGAGAAAGACACCAATAGGAACAAATCCTGGAAGAAATAGAGATGTACAAAAGACAACTTCAAGAAAATACAATTAGTATCTCAGAGTTATCTAATAAAATACTTTTTCCATAAAATAAGAACCAGAGGCCATAAAAAAGGAAAACATAAAAGAGACGGCTGAACTTCTGGGCAACCCATGGCAGTTCTTTCTATTTTCCTCTAGGAGAAAACTCCAGAGGAAGGTGTGAATTACATTGGAACCCACCAAAAAGTTACACCTTGGAATAGTCCAACCTTGGCAACACGGGGGTTGAAATCTGAAAATAGAGATTCAGATTATTTTTACTGAAGTATAACTGGCATACTATAAACTTTACTCATTGATATGTACAATTCAATAGCTTTTGGTATATTTATAAAGATGTGCAACCAATATCACTATCTAAAGATTTTCATTACCCCTAAAAGAAACCCTTCATTTGAAATAATTTTGAAAGCAGTGAGACAAAAGCACCAGGTAACCCATAAAGGAATACTTATCAGACTAACAGCAGACTTTGCACCAGAAACTTTACAAGCCAGAAGGGATTGGGATCCTGTCTTTAGCCTCTTTAAACAGAATATCTGTTAGTCAAGAATTTTGTATCCAGCAAAACTGTTTCCTAAATGCAGGAGAAATAAAGCCATTTTCAAACAAATGCTGAAGGAATTTGTCACTACTAGACCAGCCTTGCATAAAATGCTAAAAGGAGTTCTAAATCCTGAAACAAAAGATTGATATGAACCGGAATAGAACCTCTTGAAAGCCTAAAAGTCACAGGGCCTATAAAATAATAATACAATTAAAAAAGGTATCTAGGTAACAACTAATATGATGACTGGAACAGTACCTCACATCTCAGTATTAATGTTGACTATAAATGGCCTAAATGTCCCACTTAAAAGATACAGATTTGCAGAATGGATGAAAAACCACAAACCAAATATCTGCTGTCTTCAAGAGACTCACCTAACACATCGATTTTATAAAAACTCAAGGTAAAGAAATGGAAAAAGATATTCCATGCAAATGGAAACCAAAAGTGAGCAGAAGTAGCTATTCTTACATCAGATAAAATAGACCTTAAAGCAACAACAATAAAAAAGACAAAGAAGTTCATTATATAATAACAAAAAAAAATCAATCTAACAAGAGGATATTATAACCCTAAATTTATATCCACCTAACACTGGAGCTTCTAGATTCATAAAACATTTACTGCTAGACCTAAGAAATGAGACAGACAGCAACACAATAATAGTGGGGTGCTTCAACACTCTACTGACAGCACTAAAGAGATCACTGAGACAGAAAATCAACAGAGAAATAATGGACTTAAACTATACTCTAGAACAAATGGACCTAGCAGATATTTACAGAACATCCTACCCAAGAACTGCAGAATATGCACTCTTCTCTTCAGCACATGAAACATTCTCCAAGATAGATATGATAACTTCCCAAACAAGTCTCAATACATTTAAGGATATTGAAATCATAATAATATATTATATTATTATTGTATTAATATATTCTCAGACCTTGATGGAATAAAACTAGAAATCAACTACAAAAGGAGCCTTCAAAACTATACAAATGAATGGAAATTAAACAATCTGCTACTGAATGATTTGGGGGGTAATGATGAAATCAAGATGGAAATTTAAAAATTCCTTGAAATGAATGATAATAGTGACACAAGTTATCAAAACCTCTGGGACACAGCAAAAGCTGTGCTAAGAGGAAAGTTTATAGCACTAAATACCTACATCAAAAAGTATGAAAGATTACAAATTAACAACCTAATGTCACATCTCAAGGAAATTCAGAAACAAGAACAAACTAACACCAAAGCTAGCAGAATAAAATAAATAAGAGTAGAACTAAATGAAATTGAAACAAAGAAATACAAAAGATCAATGAAACAAAAAGCTGGTTCTTTGAAAAGATAAACAAAATTGATATGCCATTAGCTAGATTAACCAAGAAAAGAGAGAAATTCAAGTAAACTTAATTAGAAATGAAATTGGAGACATTACAACTGACACCACAGAAATACAAAAAAATCATTTGAGACTACTATGAACACCTCAATGCACATAAACTAGAAAGTCTAAAGGAAATGGACAAATTCTTGGAACCATACAGTCCTCCTAGATTAAATCAAGAAGAAACAGAAACCCTGAACAGACCAATAACAAGAAGTGAGTTGAGTCAGTAATTTAAAAAAATGACAACAACAAAAAATAACCCAGGGTCAGATGGATTCACAGTTGAATTCTACCAGACATTCAAAGAAAAATTGGTGCCAACCCTACTGAAACTATTTGAAAGATTGAGAAAGAGGGAACTCTTCCTAACTGATTCTATGAAGCCAGTATTACCCTGATATACAAACCAGGAAAGGACATAACAAAAAGAGAAAACTACCGACCAATATCCCTGATGAACATAGATGCACAAATCCTCAACAAAATACTAGCTAATCAAATCCAACAGAACATCAAAAAGATGATACATCATGATCAAGTTGTTTTTACCCCTGGAATGCAGGGATGGTTTAACGTATGCGGGCCAATAAATATGATATATCACATAAACAGAATTAAAAACAAAAACCATATGATCATTTCAATAGATGAATAAAAAGCATCTGATAAAATCCAGCATCTCTTTATGATAAAAACACTCAACAAAGTAGACATAGAAGGGGCTTACCTCAAAATAATAAAAGCCACATATGACAAAACCACAGCCAACATTATACTGAATGGGGAAAAGTTGAAAGCATTCCCCTTGAGAACTGGAACAAGACAAGGATGCCCACTTTTATCACTTCTATTCAACATAGTACAGGAATTCCTAGCCAGAGCAATTAGACGAGAGAAAGAAATAAAGGGCATCCAAACTGGAAAAGAGGAAGTCAAATTATTGCTGCTCACCAATGATATCATCACACACTTAGGAAACCCTAAAGACTCCTCCAAGAGACTCTTACATTTGATAAAAGAATTCAGTAAGCTCTCAGGTTACAAAATCAACACACACAAATTAGTAGCACTGCTATACACCAACAATGACCAAGCCGAGACTCAGATTAAGAACTCAACCCCTTACAGCTGTAAACAAACAAACAAACAAACAAAACACCCAGAAACCCAGGAATATACTTAGCTAAGGAGGTAAAAGATCCATACAAGGAGAACTGCAAAACACTGTTGAAATGAATAATACATGACACAAATGAATGGAAACACATCCCATGCTCATGGATTGGAAGAATCAATATCATGGAAATTACCATACTGCCCAAAGTAATCTAGAAATTCAATGCAATTCCTATCAAAATACAAACACTATTTTTCACAGAATTAGAAAAAACAATTCTAAAATTCATATGGAACTTAAAAAGAGCCTGAATACCTAAAGCAATCCTAAGCAAAAAGAAAAAAATCTGGAGGCATCGCATGACCAAACTTCAATTTATACTACAAGGCTAGAGTTACCAAAACAGCATGGTACTTGTATAAAAGTAGACACATAGACCAGTGGAACTGAATAGAGAACCCAGAAATAAAGCCAAATACCTGCAATCAACTGATCTTTGACAAAGCATACAAAACCATAACTTGGGGAAAGAATACCCTATTTCATAAATGGTGCTGGGAAAACTGGCTAGCCACATGTAGAAGAATGAAACTGGATCCCTATCTCTCACCTTATACAAAAATGAACTCGAAATAGATAAAATCTAAGATCTGAAACCATTAAAATTCTAGAAGAAAACCTAGGAAAACCTCTTCTGGACATTGGCCTAGGCAAAGAATTCATGACTAAGACCCCAAAATCAAATGCAAAATAAAATAAAATAAATGGGACCTAATTAAACTAAAATGCTTCTGTACAGCAAAAGAATTAAACATCAGAGTAAACAGACAACCCGCAGAATGGGAGAAAATATTTGCAAACTATGCACCTGGCAAAGAACTTATATCCAGAATCTACAAGGAATTCAAACAAATCAGCAAGGAAAAAACCCAAATAATCCCATCAAAAAGTGGGAAAATGACATGAACAGACATTTCTCAAAAGAAGATATACAAATGAACAACATGTAAATGAAAAAATGCTCAACATCACTAATCATCAGGGAAATGCAAATTAAAACCACAATGAGATACCACCTTACTCCTGCAAGAATGGCCATTATTAAAGAGTCAAAAAACAAAAGATGTTGGCGTGCATATGGTGAAAAGAGAAAGATTACACACTGCTGGGCAGGAATGTAAATTAGTACAAACTCTATGGAAGAAAATACGGAAATTTCTTTCCTTCCTTCCTTCCTTCCTTCCTTCCTTCCTTCCTTCCTTCCTTCCTTCTTTTTTATTTTTGAGTCTTGTTCTGTTCCCAGACTGGAGGGCAGTGGTGGTGTGCTCATGCACCATTAATGCTTGAGCCTGGGAGGTGGACAGCAACCTCCACTTCCCAGGCTCAAGTGATCCTCCTACCTCAGGCTCCCAAGAAGCTGGGACTACAGGTGCATACCACCACACTTGGCTAATTTTAAAATTTATTTTTGAAGAGATGAAGTCTCACTATATTGCCAGACTGGTCTCAAATTCCTGGGTTCAAGCAATCTGCTCACCTTGGCCTCTCAAAGTGTTGGGATTACAGAAGTGAGCAATTGCACCTGGTCCAGAGATTTCTTAAAGAACTAAAAATATATCTATGATTTGATCCAGCAATCCCACTACTGGTTATCTACCCAAAGGAAACAAAGTCATTAATATATCAAAAAGACACCATAAGCATATGTTTATTGCAACACAATTCACAATTGCAAAGACATGGAACCAACCTAAGTGCTCATTGACTGATGAATGGATAAAGAAAATGTGGTATATATACACCATGAAATACTACTCAGCCATAAAAAAGAACAAAATAATGCATTTTTCAGCAACTTGAATAGAGCTGGAGGCCATTATTCCAAGTGAAATAACTCAGGAATGGAAAACCAAATACCATATATTCTTACTTACAGGTGGGAGCTAAGCTATGAGTACACAAAGGTATACAGAGTCATATAATGGGCTATGGAGACTCAGAAGGGGATGGTGGTTGGGGAGGTGAGGGATATATACCACATATTGAATACGACGTACATTACTCAGATGACAGATGCAATAAAATCTCAGAAAATTCATCCATGTAACCAAAAGCCACTGATACCCCAAAAGCAATTGAAAGTTTTAAAAAATTGAAAATAAGCTGAACATGTAAGAGTGAAGAAAAAAAAGGAACCTGTCAATCAAGGGCAATTATTTTCCATTTGCCATTTGCTCTAGCCTTTGGCAACAACTAATCTACTTTCTGTCTCTAAGTATTTGTCAATTCCAGACATTTCATGGAAATGGAATCATACAATACCTGACCTTTTGTGCCTGGCGTTTTTCATGTAGCATAACATTTCAAGGTTGACCCAGGTCTTAGCATGAATCTGTACTTTATTCCCTTTTATGGCCAAATCATTTTCTATTCTATGGATATAACACATTTTATTTACTCATCAGTTGATGGAATCTGGTTTCTACTTTTTGCCTTTTATGAATAAAGTTGCTATGAACATTTGTGTACAATTTTTGCACAGACATGTATTTTCAGTGTTCTTGAGTATATAACTAGGAATGGAATTGCTGGGTAATATGGTAAATCTATCTATGCTGGCATTTTTGAGGAAATGCTAAACCGTTTTTGAAAGTGGCTGTAACATTTTATACCACAATGTACAAGGGCTCCACTTTCTCCACATCCTTGCCAATATTTCTGATAACAGCCATCCTGGTGAGTGTGAAGTGGCATCCCCTTGTGGTTTTCATCGCTAATTCTGTTGACCATATGTTCATACCTTCAACATTCATCCAGGCAATTGATAACTCTTAGCTTTCTCTTTCTGATGATACTGATCTTCAAGGTGACCCAGAGGTGAGAACTTAGGGCGTTTTCAGAACTATTCCAGGCATGCAACAGTGTCACACATGTACAAGGCCTTCCAGATTCCTAGGAACATGCCCGAATTTTCCAAAGCCCACTTTGGATACTTCAGCTTTTCCTTTTATGTTTTTTGGCTAGCTTCTTGTTTGTCCCAACTGGTGGCATGATTGCAGGCAGCCGTGATGTTAAACAACTGCCACTGATTGTCTTCCACAAATGTCCCTGGGGAAAAGGCTATTCATGCTGAGTGAATGCCAAGTCAAGTCATATAAAGACAAACCCTGCTAGTAAGGCTTTCCAGGGAGCTGCCAGACAGGTCAAATAATGAAAAGTCTCTATAATGAGGCTTTCGGGAATCCCAAACCTATTTTGCCCTTTCCAGTGGCTGCTAGGCCACTGGTTTTTACTGGGATTGTGGAGCTTTTGGTTTTCTCGGCTGCTATGTAAGAGGGGGATGGAAGTAGGAGAAGTTCAACACCACAAAGTTCACTACTTTTACTGAGATTCATCTGCTTTTCTTTAACAAACACTTTTAACATTGCTGTGAGCCTTTAGTTAGTTTCCAGAGTTTTAAAAAATTGATTTGAGCATTTTTTTTGACAGTGTTCATGTCACTTTAATGGGGAAGTGGACGTTTGGAGGTCCTTACTGTCCATTTGTGCTGAGGTCATGATGAGACTTCAGATTCTTGACCATATCAGGCCTTTTTGCCAAGGGGTAGAAATATTTAATGTTATTAATCCAAGAGAACAAAGAAATCAACATTTATTGTTTAAGTATTAGCTGGCTAATTTGACAAAAATTTATTAAGCACCTGAGATATTTTCCTTCAAGCAACATATGAGATGGGATTGGGATGTCTGAATTTCCTTTCAGACTCACACATTTTGAGCAACAGCTTTTGCTCCAACAGGGAAGTGATGCCATCAGGTGTATGTGGTTTTCGTCCATATCACATGACTATTGTGCTTTGATATGTTTGCCTTCTAGGTGGGAAAGCAAAGCAATCCAGTCAGCCATTCATAACTGAGATTTAAGAGGAAGGTTTTGATTATAAGACATATCTTATTTTTTTTAAAGCCCTTAATTTCTCCTGCCCCCAAAGAAATTCTATTAATGTAATCCAGCACATTAGCAGAGTAGAATACAGTAATACCAATGGATAATTATCAAATGCATTAAAAGCATTTGATAAAATTTAACATCCAGTTGTGATTTTTTTAAAAAGGAGAAGAAACTCAGCACATAAGAATTAGAAAAATATCTGTAAAAAAATAAAAACCTTACAGATATCATTTTACTTAATGGGTAAGAATTAAAATAATTCCTGTTAGAACACAGAAAAAAAAACAAAACCCAAGGATACCCACCCTCACAGTGAAATTTAATGTGTTATAATAATTTCTAGTCAGATAAATAAGAATAGGAAATGGAAGTTTTAAAGATTAGAAAAGAAGAAACAAAACTGTCATTTTCTTTGCAGATGAGATGATTGTTATGTAGAAAGTCCAGGAGATTAGATAGACTATTAGAATTAATAGGAGAGTTCAGCAAGATACTAGATTTTTTAATTAAAAAATTGTATTTTCACACACCATGCATCAGTTATAAAATGTCATTTAAAACAAAATACCTTTTATGATAGCTACAAAACAATCAAAAATAAACCCAGCTACCCAGAAATAATACAAATGTGTAAGATTTTTGTGGAAAAAATGGTAAAATTTACTGAGTGATATTCAGGAAAACCCAGAGATAAGTCATAGTTATGGATAGAAAGACCCAGTATTGACTAAGCACAGTGGCTCATGCCTGGAATCCCAGTGCTTTAAGAGGTCAAGGAGGGAAGCCAACTTGAGGTCAGGAGTTCCAGACCAGCTTGGGCAACATAGCAAAACTCCAGTCTCTATTTTAAAAAAAAGTTAGCTGAGTGTAGTGAGATACACTACACTCAGGCAAGAGAATCACTTGAGCCCAGGAATTCGAGGCTGCTGTGAGCTATGATCATGCCACTGCACTGCAGCCTGAATGATAGAGTGAATCTCTGTCTCAATAAGATAAATAAAATAAAATTAAGACCCAATATAAAAAAGATGTTAATTCTTCCAAAAATGATTCATAGATTTAATGGAATTCTAACTTTGAAACTTCAGTAGGATTTTTCACTAAACTCAATGAGCTTATTCTAAAATTTATATGGAAGAATAATAGACCAAGACCAGCCTAAAACTCTTTGGAGGAGGATGGGGGTGGGGGTTGCCCTCTGAATCTAGAGGCACATCACACAGAGGAGGCAGTTTTGTGTAGGATTAGAAACAGGCAGGCCAAGCACCGAGAACAGAATTGGGGGAACTCGCCAATGATTTGCAGGTGTGTAGAAATGGGCTCCTGACTCAGCTGGCGATGAAGACCATGGAAGAAGGACAGACTCTTTAGTGAAGAGTAATTGATTTTCTGCAGGGCAAACACTGAAATCAGATCTTTATCTGTGATGTAAAAAGAAATCTCAAATGGATTAAAGACTTAAATATTAAAGTCAAAACTTGGAGAATACGATATAGGAGAATATCTTCATGGTCTCAGAGTAGAAAGGAATTACTTAAAACAACCCATAACAGAAAAGATGAACACATTTGCAGCATTAAAAAAATATTGCTCATCCAAGCTCTGTAACAAAATTCAAATAAGACATGAATTAGCAGAAGGTATTATCAACACATGACTGACAAAAGATCTAGAATATATTAAAATTTCTAATAAGATGAAAAAGCTCCCCAATAGAAAAAAATACAAAAGAAAGCACTTCGCAGAGGAAGCACAAATACCCAATTAATATGTGAAAAGCAACTGAACCATATTAGTAAATAAACGATTGTAAACTCAAACCATTGTAGGATATTGTTTAGTGTTACCCACCCACTGACAAGAAATTAAAATACAATATAATAAAGTGGTATCAGAGACATGGAACAATTCCTTAATATTACTGGTGGGGGCTCAAAATGGAACAATCACTTTGGAAAAAAATTGACGTTATTTAATGAATAGATTGAAGATGCATGAATTCAAAGATTCAGCAATTCTACTTCAAAGAAAAACCCTTGTATAAAAACCCTTGAATGCGAGGAAACATATAAGAATATCCATGGTGAAATTGAATGTAATGTAAAGAATCACTGGAAAAAACTCAAAAGTTCACTGGCAAGAAAACGAATAAATGAATTGTGACATAATTTATACGATGCAATGCTGCACGCAGTGAAAATGAACTAAGCAAGCTGCAGGCACCAACACAGATGAATCCGGCCTAATTTGGAGCAGAATATGTCACTCACAGAAGAATACACACAGCATGACATCATTTTTGTAAAGTTCAAAAACATGCAAATTAAACAATGTGTAGAAACATGCCTATTATCAAACTCTAAAGAATAGCAAAGGATGATAAACAGAATTCAGTACAGTGGTCTCCTGTGGGGAGGGAGACGGGGGCGTGGGACTCAGGTAAGCACGCAATGCCTGGCAGGCACTGATACATGGACTGTCTCTTTTTTGTTTTTGTTTGAGACAGAGTCTTACTCTGTCACCTAGGCTGGAGTGCAGTGGTGCGATCTGGGCTCACCGCAACCTCCATCTCCAGGGTTCAAGGGATTATCCTGCCTCACCTTCCTGAATAGCTGGGATTACAGGCGCGTGCCACCACACCCCGCTAATTTTTGTATTTTTAGTGGTGATGGGGTTTCACCATGTTGGCCAGGTTGGTCTCGAACTCCTGACCTCAAGTGACCTACCCGCCTCGGCCTCCCAAAGTGCTGGGATTACAGGAGTGAGCCACCGCGCCCGGCCGCATGGACTGGTTCTTAAGCCAGCAGTCAGGGCCTTGGCCTTCACTTACTACTCGTGGAACCTTTCTACCCTGTGTTCTTTAACACCGCCCCCTGGTTCTGCAGAACAGAAGGAAGAAACAAATGACCCAGACTCAGATACATCTGCGTGAAAATATGAACATCAAGGAAAAAAGGAAGAGCCTTAAAGCTTCAGAGAGAAAAATATGCAAATGTTTACACCTTCAAATGAACAGGAATCCAGACTGGGATCAGGCGTCTCCACAGAAACACCAGATGCTGGGAGATAATGAGGCAGTACCTACGATGTCCCCGTTCAGCTGAGCAGCAGGGATGGAATCAGAAAAGCCTCACGTGACCCCCTTGAATTCATGATGTGGGGCTGGTTTGTTGTTGCTGTTGCTGTTGTTGTTGCTGTTGTTTTTTTGTTTTTTGTTTTTGTTTTTTGCCTGTCTCTGAGTGAAACTTAGGGCAAATCTTATGATTTTTCTTATTCTTGTCAGAGATAAGTGGTCGCCAGCCACTTACCTCTAGGTCATTTGCCTAGCTTCTCCTTTTTTGGGCTGAGGTCTGCAGAGGTGACCTCAAGCGGGAGACAGAGGCATGACCATTGCTTTTCTTTCCCTACTTCCTGCTCATTGCAGTTTCTCACATTTTGGGAATGGAGCAGGGGGAGGGAGAAGACCCAAGAAGTCAGGAGGGTCCTGACCTGGCTGGATGGATCCAGTTTTAGTTTGGTTTGGGCAGGTGTTTAAAGATGCCTCTTTTTCTGGCGATGTTGGTGAGTTTGCTGGAGGTGTCCCCTGCCTCCCTATTAGGGATCTCTTCCTGTAATTCCCTTTATGAGGGTGAGCATGGCTTCTCCCTGGCGGATCTCCCAAACCTTCCTTAGATCCCAGCACCTGTCGACCCCTCCAGGGGATCTCACAGACAGGACCAATGACAATCCAAGTGCCCTCTCTGGCACCAGCCCCAGCGGGTCCAAGGATGCCCTCAGGCATCATCAACTTTGGGAGTGAAGGCTGCTGGTGCAGGGAACTTACCTTGCTCTGCTCTCCAAGTAGGTAGTGCTTGACCTCCTGATTTTCCAAGTGGGCTCGCTGTGTCCCCCAGACTGCAGAAAACAAACCCTCTGAGTTTATTTTCTATCTTTGCTTTAGGTGAAGGGGTGGAGCACCCCCCCCAGGAGGAAGGACTCCCAGCACACCAAGAACACTCCAGAAACAGCCTCCTCCCTTCTGCAACCTCTAACCCTTTCAAGCTCTCTGTGTGGGTGTCTATGGATGAGGGATGTTGAGAGTTATAAAGTCATATTTCTCTATCTTCTTTTGAAAACTCTTGCTTGGGCCAGGAGTGGTGGCTCACACCTGTGATCTCAGCACTTTGGGAGACCGAGGCGGGCAGATCACCTGAGGTCAAGAATTCAAGACCAGACTGGTCAACATGGTGAAACCCCATCTCTACTATTTTATAAAAATTAGCTGGGCATGGTGGCACGCGCCTGTAATCCCACCTACTCGGGAGGCTGAGGCAGGAGAATCACTTGAACCCGGGTGGTGGAGGTTGCAGTGAGCAGAGATTGCGCCTTTACACTCCAGCCTGGGCGACAGAGCAAGACTCTATCTCAAAAACATAATAAAAATAAGTAAACAAATAAATAAATAAAAACTCTTGTTTGGTGGCCATGGCGGGCAGAATAAACAGCCTTCTCCCCTGAGTCCCCTAGAGAAGTCCATTTCCTAATCCCCGGAGCCAGAGGATATGTCCCCTTTCTTGGCAAAAGGGACTTAGAGGACGAGATTAAGAAATTTGAGATGGGTCGGGTATCCTGTACTATCCAGGTGTGCCCAATATCATCACACCAACCTTTCTAAGGGAAGGTAGCAGAAGAGCTGGTCAGAGAAGGGGGCATGAAAAAGGAGGGGAGTTCCAGGTGATGCCAGGGCTGGCCTGGAAGGTAGAAGAGGCCAAGGAAAGCAGGTGGCCTCCAGAAGCTGGAAAGGGCAAGGAGACAGCTTCTCCCCAGAACCTCCAGGAGCACAGCCCTGCTGTTGCCTTGATTGTAGCCTGGTGAGACGCACCTTGGACTTTTGCCCCCAGAATTGCACGATAGTATGTCTGTGTTGCTTTAAGCCACCAATTTGTGGTCCTTTATTACAACAGCAATAGGAACTAATACAGTGGCCTTGCTCTACCCTTTGGAGTGTGGTGTCTATTTTCTTCAGGTCTCAGCCAAAACTTTCATTGGAAATAATTTTGAAACCAGAATTTTGTATCCAGCCAAACTGTCATGAAGATTAAGGGACAATAAAGATATTTTCCTACGTGGGAGTAGTAAAAATGTTTATTTCCAACACCTTAAAAGAAACACACATATATACACACACACAACTAAAGGACGTCCTCTAGCAGAGTGAAAAGAAACGTGTTAAAGACAAAAGCTTGAGGCCCAGGTAACTATGGAACTAATTCAGGTGTGTAGGGGAAATAAATGTCAGGATTACAGCCTTGCAGGAGGTCTAGAAAGCAGGAGAGAAAGTAAGAAGTTAAAGAATAAAGGTAGTTTCTGTTCAACAAACTGATAACTAACAGGAAGATCTTATTGCTGTGTTAATGAAAACATCTATTTTTCTGTCAATAATGAAAAAGGAATTATTAATGGAAAACCAAGGAAATAAAATCTGCACAAGGTCATTGTGATGGCTGCTGCAGGTTAGCCTGCCCAGCTCCGTCCGCCCTGCTGTGCCCTGGAGTCCAGCGTCTCTCGCAGTGCGGTCCTTGGACCAGCTACGCAGCATCGCCTGGGAAATCGTTAGAAATGCTCATTTCCAAGCCCCACCCCAGATCCGCCTGTTTAAGTTTGGGATCCACTAGTGGCCTAAGTGTGTGTTGCAGGTGGGAAAGCCGAAGGCTATGAGTGTTTCCCAGACTCCCTCACAACCTGGGATCATCCTGTGGCCTAGCTCCTGCCAGGCTGATGCCCATGGCCTGCCGATGTGGACGGGAGGAGTCTGCGGGAGGCTGGATCCGGCTGCCAACACAGAGAGCTGTTGGTTTGTCTGCAGCAGGGGCAGGCAGATGGCCTGCTAGCTGGCCTCTGTTTCATGGGTGTTAAGAGACTGGGTACGGGCCACCTGTGGTGCTGGCATAGACGGTACATGAGACAGTGAGATCCCACAGCCCATGGAAGGAGTGCAGTGGATTCTGACCCCCAGATAGAAGGCAAGACAGTACGGCTTGGAGGCTCAGAGTTGAGGCAGTGGCTTCCTGGTTCTTGTTTGCCTAGTTGTCCCCCCCTTCCCTGGGCAGCTTCCTTGGTGGGCTGGCTTTAAGAGTCATTTCTGGAACCTAGGCCTTGAGCCTGGGCTTCCAACCCTCCCAGCAGTTTCGTAAGCCCATAATTTCACGTCTCAAATTCCTTTCTGCTTAAACTAGCTGGAGTGGGTTTTGTTCTCTGGAACTGAACCCTGACAAGTAAAAAGATCGTGGTTCGAATATGTGGATCTAAGATGAGATGTGACATTGACACTGACGGAATCCACTTGACCTGTGTGCACGGAATGCTCTCCTACCAGAATCGTTTAGTGGGGCTTGAAGCCCTCATGGGCAAGTGACACACGAGGATCCTCATTGCTGGATGTGAATCCCTCCACAGTCAATTTTCTGCGTTCATGACAGTCAACATTCTTCTACTAACTCGGTGCATTGCAAGAGAAAATAAAAAGGGGATTTTGGGACCCATTTTGTGTCGACAGTCTGCTCAGGAATCTCCCACCAGACAGCGGGTCAGAGGGGAGGCAGCAGGAAGTGTTGTGGTGGGTGGGTCACCCGCTGATACAGAACTGCTCCCGACATTGCACCAGACAAGACAGAACCCCCAATATCAAGATGTGGGCTTTAAGTCCAGCTGATTGCAGGCATCGATGCGGAACAAGCCCATGGTATTCAGCTGCTGCAGTGTATTAATAATTTTAAGTATCAGATTTGGCCGGGAGCAGTGGCTCAAGCCTGTAATCCCAGCACTTTGGGAGGCCGAGACGGGTGGATCATGAGGTCAGGAGATCGAGACCATCCTGGCTAACACGGTGAAACCCCGTCTCTACTAAAAAATACAAAAAACTAGCTGGGCACGGTGGCGGGCGCCTGTAGTCCCAGCTACTCGGGAGGCTGAGGCAGGAGAATGGCATAAACCCGGGAGGCGGAGCTTGCAGTGAGCTGAGATCCGGCCACTGCACTCTAGCCTGGGCGACAGAGCGAGACTCCGTCTCAAAAAAAAAAAAAAAAAAAAAGTATCAGATTCAACTCACGTTTTAGATTTCCTTGATTCCTTGTCAGAAGACATTGATGGAGGTCACACAAGTGTGAGGTGACAGTGAATATGAGATACGGGATGAGGGGTCCCTCCCCAGCATGGTGTCGCCACCTTGTTTGGGGGAAGCACCTAGTAATGGAAACATATGGAATTATGTTTTCATCTCTACAAAGCAAATGACACTACTTTGCAGAAAACAGTACTTGTCTAATGATAGTATTATAACCTTTATTGGCTTTAGCTTTTAGAATTAACCAATAGGCGATTCAGTCATCAATTCACGATTTAATTAATGGGAATCCATGATAGATACAGAACAAAACTGAGTAGGCTAAGACCTGACAAATGAAAAGCCAGGGTGGGTGGGGGCTGGGCAGACGGAGGAGGAGGTGCAGGTGGGGGAACATAATTTCCTTCACCTTACATAATAGGAAATTAGAAAATGCGCCTGTATCATTGGTAGAACAAGAGGTGGAGGTTTCTGTATATTTTTAGAGCTAAAGATATTAAATTAATGAAACAAAAACTGTTGTTCTAACTAAACAATTCTGGAAGGAAGATAAGGAAGGTAGGAGATGCTGTGAGCGAAGTGATTCATCTTTGAGTGGGGACGTAACCGACAAAACAGAGGCAGACCTGTGTTATTCCCGTCATGGTGGGACAGAAGAACCTTGGGACCAGACTGGAGGGTGGGGACAATGGGAGACATTGAATTTTTAAAATATCACTCCTGATTGTTTGATTTTTAAAAACCATATGTGAATACGGTTCTCTCTCCCTCTTCCTGTCTCTGTCTCTCTCTTTCTGTCACACACCCAAACACCCTATGGATCTTACAAAATAAAAAGCAGCTGGTCTCTTTCAAAATCTGGCCTCTTGAAATGTGGAGCTGCGGGGATGGGGCGGCGGAGGGAGAGGGCAGCAACACACCAGGGGTTAAAGTGGAGACCCTCAAGACGGCTCTCTGATCCCAAAGTAAGCGTCAGAACGTCCTTACCCACAAAGCATGCTAAAAGCCCAGGTTCAGAAGTTGCTTCTACTTCTGTCATTCTGTGTGCATGTCTCCCCCTGTCGGAGGGCGGTGCCCAGTTCAGGGTCACGTGCAGGCCACTGGCACGTGTGAGCATGCTTCATGGCCCATGTGCAGCCACCCATCTGCAAAACCTTGGGAAAGGTTCTCTGATCCGTCCTGGTTGTTTGCTTTGTTTCTCTAAATAACAGCAGATTACCTTTGCACAGCCTTTTAAAAAATTTTTTTTTAATTTTTTTTTTTTTAATTTTTACTTCCAAAGTGTGTTTATAGCGCTTAGGCCATGTGACCTCGTTAACCCCTGTGAAGCCATCCCGGAAAGGCCAGCTGTACCTGGGGCAGGGCCAAGCAGGGAGAAGGCGGGGTCCAGAGGGCCTGAGACTCTTCACAGGGACTGGGGAAACGGCGAGACTCAACTTCTGCTTCAGGGACCAAAGCATCCCTGGGAAGAGGAGCCTGGCAGCAACAGCTGGAGGCAGGAAGGCCATGACAAACTGTCCCAGTGACCCGGCAGGAGGCCATGAGCCGGCAGAGAGAGAGAGCTGTAGTGGAGGCAGAGAAGGAATCGGCTTTCTCCTGGGTCTGGGAACAGCATCGTAGCCGACTTTGCCTCCTCTAGGACCTGCCCGGCTGCCCGCCAGAATGGTGCGTTTACAACTGCGGTTCCGGGGGCAGGTGTCGACGTGGGCCCAGGGCTGGCCTCGCACGCCCCTCATCCCTGTGATGGTGACTGAGGTGTAGCGTGGACTGCAGAACCCCCATGCAAGACCTCGGCCAGGCCTGCAGCTGGGGCCAGTCCCACCGGCCCTGGGGTCTTCAGTCTGCCTTCTTGGACGATCTCCCCATTCCATCAGCTGAAGGTTTTCAGAAGTTAAATTCAAAGTTGCTGGTAGTTTTGAGTCACTTTTTTTTTTTTTTCAATAGCGACTCTTGAGTGAAAATTAGGCTGTTGTGTGGGTGGCTGTTAAGGGTGCTTCATTTCCACATCGGAGAGCTGCCCACACAGCAGATTTTAGTAGCACTTAAAGTGGGACCTGATTTTGCCTCTCAGCTGCTACATTAAAATAAAATGCCCTTAAGCTGATTATAAAGATACTAATTTAAATGCATGGATACCATTTCCTGGGAGGAGAAATGTCTTCATTGATTCGGAG
Organism: Chlorocebus sabaeus; assembly: GCF_047675955.1. NCBI lineage: Eukaryota > Metazoa > Chordata > Mammalia > Primates > Cercopithecidae > Chlorocebus > Chlorocebus sabaeus. Next base: position 10,951,817 of record NC_132917.1, on the reverse strand, counting down.
ACCTCATGTCCCCTAGGGGTTATGCCACCTTCTAGCACTCTGTAGCAGAGATGGCTCAGCAGGGCAGAGGGGTGGATGCAGAGGTGCACTGGGCAGTGAGTCCTGACTCTGTTGTTGGCTTGCTGTGTGGTTTCAGTGAGTCACTTCTCTTGGCGTCTCAGCCTCTGTCCACGTGGGGACATTCACCCCACTTGTTCACCTGACCATGTTACCACGAAGGTGGGATGAGTGACCCAGTGGCAAACCCTGGGCACCTGCTGAGCAGTCCTCTATGAATCACCGTTCCTCACCCTCCAGGTGGGCCGCGGCATGGCAGGGCAGCCACCATCACTGCGTCAGACCAATTTGGTTCAACCTTTATGTAACAAAGTTGTGAGTTGTTTTGCAGTTGCCATGGACACCCAGGTTGAGGGTCACATAACCTGAGTATGCCCGGATGAACCAAGCATGCACCCATGGGCAGAACCTAAGTGCTCGGACCTAGGAGCAGGGACTGAATTAAGAAGCGGATGGTATGCAGCAAGATCCAGGATCCAATCAGATTGAGCCCTGGGATCACCCCATCGCATGATCCAGTCAGATCACGCCTCCAGGCATCACATTATTGTAAGATCCAATCAGATCACACTTCATTACCCTATGCTTATAAAATCCAACCCAAACCCCAGCTTGTGGAGACAGATTTGAGTGTTTCCTCCTGTCTTCTGTTCAGTTGACTCACAGTATGCCTTCCTCACTGCAAAAAGCCAGTGCTTTTGTGTTTGGCTTTCTGTTGTGTGGGTGCAAATGGACACAGTTGGGTTTGGTGACACCACTGCTCTTGCATTTGCCCCCATCCTGAATTTTCTCTTAGCTCCTTTGGAAGAACTTCATGCTTTCGCCTCCCTTCATTCAGTCTGTTACAACAGCCTCCTAACTAATCTTGTTTCTCCTTATTTCACCTTCCAGGTAGTTGCCTGAGAGCTCTCTATCATGCAGGGCTAAGCATGTGGCTCCCAGCTTCAGAATCTTCAGTCTGGCATTCGAGACTCTTTTTGCTCTTCATCCCTGTCTGCAGCGGTTCTTTTCACCCTTCTATGTGAAGCCTTTGCAGCCCCCTGCTGGCAGGTGAAGGTACTGAATTCCTTGAGCAGGCAGGGGGAGGGGCTTGATCCCTTGACTTCCCCGTGGCACCATGGACAGCCTCCATTGTAAACTGCTTCCTGTGTGATATGATTTGGATATTTGTCCCCTCCAAACCTCATGTTGAAATGTGATCCCCAGCATTGGAGACGAGGCCTGGTGGGAGGTATTTGGATCATGAGGGCGGACCCCTCAAGAATGGCTTGGTGCCATCCTCTTGGTGATGAATGAGTTGTCACTCTGTTAGTTCACACGAGAGCTGACTGTTTAAAAGAGTGTGTCACCCCTCCCCTGTTTCTTTGTCTCCCTCTCTCACCTCTGCTCCCCCTTTGCCTTCCCCCATGATTAAAAGCTTCCTGAGGGCTTCCCCAGAAGTAGATCCTGTTGCCATTCTTCTTATACAGCCTGCAGAACCATGAGCCAAATAAATCTCTTTGCTTTATAAATTACCCAGCCTCAATTATTCCTTCATAGCAATGCAAAACAGACGAACACGCTATCATCCCAGATAACTCTGATTACCCATCCCTCCCCACTAGGCTGTGAGTTTCTGGAGAATAGAAGCCAACACCGACCCATCGTGGTGTCCCTTGTAGGCACTCGGGGTGTTTGTTGAGAGAACGAATAAATGGGTGATTTAAGGTATCTTTTTTGTTGGGAATGTTCTTCTCTTTCTGCTGAGCTTTCTAGATTCAGCTAGCTGTAGGCCACATCCTCTGAGGAAGAATTCTTAGGAATTCCTTCAGGGAAACGTGACTTCCTGTAGGTCCCTGGGTAGACTTCTCTCTGAGCACACACAAAGGTTTATTTCACTGAGTTGCTTATATGACCCTGGTGTTTCCCCGGCCAATTCCAGTTTCCATTCCGTAGGATGAGACCCTATCACTTTGTGGGGGACAATTTTGATTTAGAGTCTTTTTGTCGCTAGAACTTGAGATCTAATCAGGGTCCTGGGGGAAGAGTCCCTCATGGCTTTCTCTAACAAAGATAACCCCACACCACTATACACAGAGGGCTGGGGATTGTGGATGCCGTGGTTTGAATATTTGTCCCTGCTAAAACTTGTGTTGAAACCTGATCCTCAGTGTTGAGAGGTGGAACCTTTGAGAGGTGCTTGGATCATGAGGCTCTGCCCTCATAAATGGATTAACCCATTCATAGAATGATGGAATCATGGTGTGAACTAAAAAGGTCACAAAATCTATAAACTTAGAAAGGAGGGTTTTATTTCTGAAGAAGGGTACCACGACCTGCAGGCAGAAACTGGAGCCTACGGCTGAACGGAAAAGCAATCCCTTTAGGGAGGAAGTTACGAGACAGGAATTTGTGCTGAACGTGTGGGCTAAGTGTACCTATTCAGCAGGCTATAGGAGGAGCTATGAATATTCACAAGGGGGAAGTGGGTACATGCATAGTAAGTCAAAATGTATGTTACACACATCCCATGTTCTCTTTGCGATGGAGAGGGAGAAACTTTTAAATGTGTTATAATTAGGCCCTATACATCAAAAGGTGAAGCGGAGACACGAAGACCCTCTGTGTGCAGCTCTGCAGACTGGACGGAACGATTCCATGGCCAGTGGGCTCTTATCAAAAAGGAATGCTGGTTGGGTGCTGCGTTAAAACTGCAGAATGGAGGATGGGTATCAGCAGGTTGGTTGACATCAACAGCAGAGCACATCTTTCAAAAGGGTTGGTTTCTGTTTATCCCTAAGGAAAGAAAAGTGGTTAGTGAAGGAGTGGGGAGAAAGAGGCAGATCTAACCTCCTGTCCTGTCATGGCTGGGAGCTCAGGTCTTTCTAAGGTTTTTCTTCAGTCCCCTTGGCTGAGAGGGGGTTTCTTCCATCAGTTGAGGGACTTAGGATTTTATTTTCTTTTGCAATGGGTTATCATGAGAGGGGAACTGGTGGCTTTACAAGAATAGAGAGACCTGAGTTGGGACACTCAGCCCCTTCACCGTGTGATGCCCTGCATTGCCTCAGGACTCTGCAGAGTCCCCACCAGCAAGAAGGCCTTTGCCAGATACAGCCCCTTGACCTTGGACATTGCAGCCTCTAGAAATGTAAGAAATAAATTACTTTTCTTTATAAGTTACCCAATTTCAGGCATTCTGTTATAAGCAAGAGAAAATGGCTAAGACAGTGGAAACATGCTCCATCAATCAGTCTGTCCTCTGCTGAGGTTTGCAAGGATGATAGCCCCATCCCAAGCGCACCCTGGCCCCCACCCCATCAGCTTGTACCAGGTCAGTACCACTGGATTACAAGATGAGGCACACTCTTCTTTCCAAAGGAGAGGAGGCAAAGCCTAGAGGGCATGGCAAGGCTGAAGCAGGACCACTGCTTCCTGAGGGCTTCCCCAGAAGTAGATCCTGTTGCCAAACTGCTGTGCTGGTTACCTGACTGTACCCTGTGCTGCCTTGAGACAATGCTTCACCAGCAGGTGCTCCCCTGACGCCTGACCTATCTCTTTCACCTCCAGCTCTTCTCTGCCTAGATGCTCAGGCATAGCAGGCTGGGGTGGTTGGCTCTAGGTCCATGGGCAGAAGGAAATGTGAGTGTTCCAGTTCTGGTTCCATTTCCTCCTTAGAGAAAGTGGTAACTGACTTGCTTAATAAAGTCAACTAGAAGTGAGCACACCTTACCAAGGGCACGCATTCGTATTTCTTGGAGGCACCATGGTCTAACCTCAGAGATAGGAAGGTCTGTGTCTCCCTTTGGCTCTGGGTTTGCCCCTTTTTGGAACGACAGACCCCAGTGATAGAGTTTTAGGCTGTTTCCTGCCTGGCTGGCCTGGCTGCCATCCCAGAGGAACAGCATAATTGTTGATGACTTGTCTCTTTGATACCTGGTGAAATGGGTCCCATTTCTGATGTGCTCATTCTGATTAAATTCTACTATCTTCCTTTTCTCTAATGAGGGCGACGGCATTCCATTTGCTAGTTTGTTCTACCATCTATCTGTTTCCTCCACTGGGCTTGAAGGCAGATGCATCATTTATTGCTCACCATATTCCCAAGGCCCAACAGAAGACTTGATCCAGTATAAGTACTCCCTTGATGTCTGTGGAATGAATGAAGGAAAAAATGAATGCTGGGGAACAGAGGTTAAAAATCCATGAGGAAGAAGAAAAAGGAGGTATGCCTGTGAAGATGGGGTTCCTTGCCCAGCCCAGCCAGCCTGGGGGATGAAGGAGACAGGGAGACTGTGTGGCTAGAGACGGAACTGGGTACCGCTATGTGACGGTGCTCCGTAGCCTCCAGATGCACGCTGCGGCCTTTCCTGGCCAACCCTCTCCATCTTTTCCCAAGCCAGGTGGTGGAGGAGCTGACAGCTGTGAGCAGGATTGCTCCGGGCAGACCTGAAGCCTGGACTGTATGCCCCCTGAGATTTTCTACACAGCAAGAAGTCACCTGCTGTTTCTGAGAACTGATAGGTTTTCCTCCCCAAAACCAAGGGAAGGGGTCTCTACAAGAATTGTTTGTAAATTCCAGGGATGCCTGCAGGCAGGGGAGACTGCATTCTGCCTTCTGGGGGCATCTGTTCAGTTGCTGGCTGATCGGTCTGATCTGACGCTGTGAGCAGGAGAAAAGAGAAGCAGAGATGGCAGGGTATGATGGGGAGACGGTGGCGTGGCCTGGATCTCCACCAGTGGGAAAGGCTACTTGAGCCAATGTGCATTCAACAGACTTGGAGGAAGGTGTCTAGGCCTGAGCTGTATGGCTGGTGCCTGACTGCTTGCGGGACCATCCCTGGGGTTAAAGAGACTGAGCTGGAGCCATATGAACTATTTTGGGAGGAGCAGGGAGAGAGCCCCTTAAGATCTTCATGGGAACCCAGGCAAGCACTAGCAAGAGCAATAGCAACACAGAGAGCACTTCTAGGCATTCAGGTTGGGCCAGAGAAGCCACAGGCCCTCACATAAGGAAACCTCTCTGGTCCTCCCTCGTCTACCCCAGAGAGGCGAGCCATGGAAAGCAGGCTCTGTGTCCCCACCCAAATCTCATGTTGAATTGTAATCCTCAGTGTTGGAGGGACCTGGTGGGAGGTGACCGGATCATGGAGGTGGATTCCCTCTTGCTATTCTCATGACAGGGAGTGAGTTCTTATGAGATCTGGTTGTTTCAAAGATTGTAGCGCTTCCTCCTTCGCACTCTCTCCCCTGCTCTGCCGTGGTAAGATGTGCTTGCTTCCTCTTCATCTTCCACCATATTGTAAATTTCCTGAGGCCTCCACAGCATGCTTCCTGTGCAGCCTGTGGAATTGTGAGCCAACTAGCAGTACGAGAACAGACGAATACAAAAGTAAGCCATTCCAGGTCAATTCCTTTCTCAATAGGTGGGTTGGATGTTGCACACTGGAAAACAGAGACGTGGAAACCCCATCATGCAGGTCTTGTTCATGCTCTCCTCTCACCTCCCCAGGAGCCGTGTGAGCTGGAGACCATTGGCCCCATTCTTACCCGGATGAGCACTAAGGTCCAACCTTGGCCAGGGCCACACAGTGGGCAAGGAGCAAAACAGAGAATTCAAATGCAGAGCTTCAGACTCTATCACCTACCCCACAGGTATTAATGCTTATTGAGCACCTATTATGTAACTTTTGCTTTTCATATCTCTCTCTATCCCAGCTGGGAGAAATAAATTCATTTTCTTTATAAATTATGCAGTTTCAGAGTAATTTATAAATTGCATTATTTTACCAGGAAAGAAACTGAGTCTCAGACAGGAAGACATTCACGTATGCGAGCATGGTGCTAGCCAATCGGAGGTTGGACTGGCTGAGCCAGTTAGTCTGACTCCAAATCCAGTGTTCTTCCCAGTATTCCCCAGCTGCTCCATCCAGAGACCTGCAGGATTCCTTGAGCAGAACCTTGCTTAGAAGGTGGGGTCTGATCCCGACAGAAAAGAATTGTGTTGATCTTTGGGCTTGGCTTAAAATTCAGTCATCTGAACTTTTCTCTGATTTTGAAAACTGCTCTCCACTCAAGCCCTTGCTGCTTGGTCTGAAACCACAGGGTGCCTGCAGTGTAGACAGAGAACTGGGCTGAATCAGACAAACCCCTGGCCCTCCAGTGCTCATGAGTGAGCTGTTTCTGCAGGGTCTCCTTGCCTTCTGAAGATGGATTTGGGACAGCACGGTTAAAAAGCAACAGCATTTGGTCTTGGGAATGCCACTTTAAAATCCCTTAAAAATAAATACACAGGCTCTTTATCTTCGTTGAAATCTTGTCTCCATGGCTCTGGGTGGGAGAGCCCCTCAGAGCCTGCTGCCTGGGCTGAGCTGGGAGGTGGGCATTTCCCTGGGCAACTGGAATACAGTCATGGATACTGCTTGTAAGGGCTTTAATTACAAGTTTTCTGGCATAAAAGTTTGCCTTTAAAAATAGAAACCATGCCAGCAAATACATAATATTTGCTTTGAAGTACTGAATTCCCAGAATTAGGTTTCGGCTTTTCCTTCATGGAGGGCTACAGATCCTTGGAGTCCCTCTTGCTCTTCTGAGGGAACCATATTATTTAGTTCTACTCTCCAATTCCTGACTTCAACTTTTTCCTCACTTTTAATTTTTAAACACTGCAGCTGTAAAGTGATAGCAATGGTCCCATCTATGAAGTCAGAAGCTCGGGTCCATGTCCCAGCAACTTTGGTTAGTAAATGTGTGACCTTGAGCGGCTCTCCTAACCTTTCAGAGGCTTTTTCTCTCCTTCTGTAAAGAATAAGGGTGCAGCGGCTCACACCTGCAATCCCAGCACTTGGGGAGTCTGAGGTGGGAGAATGCTTGAGCTCAGGAGTTCGAGACCAGTCTGAACAATATAGTAAGACGATTTCTCTACAACAAATGCAAAACTTAGCCAGGCTCAGTAGTGTGCGCCTGTAGTTCCAGCCACTCAGGAGGCTGAGGTGGGAGAATCGCTTGAGCCTGGGAGGTTGAGGCTGCAGTGAGCCAAGATTGCATCACTGCATTCCAGCCTGGGCAACAGGGTGAGACCTTGTGTCAAAAAAATAAAAATAAATAAATAAATAAATAAATAAATAAATAAATAAGAATAAGAATGAGGGCAGCATTGCAGAGCTGTGGAGGGGCATAAAGACTCAGTGGGCAAATCTGAAGCACTGAAGCCCATTAAACGCTTGTTCATTCATACAAACAAATTTCCTTTTGAAGCTCATCTTTCTTGTTCTATTCTCAGTCTTTATCTGTTGGGTATGTTTTTAGGTGTTGATTATTTTTTTTCTCTCTCTGAGATGAAAAAAACACACACGGCTTCCTTCCTTCCCTCTCCACCTTCTGTCTCTCTGCAAAGCTTCCTTTCATCTGTGCTTGCTTCGTTTCCCCCCTCATCTTCCTGAACCACCATCGTCCCTCCTGGAAGCCTTTGTCATTTACCTGGTTTCCGTTATTTCTCTTTAAGTAGCATTTAGCATAAGCCTCAATCTAGCAGGCACATCTTAGATGTTTTCTCATTTTGGTACAACCTTGTTTTTCTTCCTCCTACTTCCTCTCATCCAAAAGGATTTGAAAAGTTCCTAAGAAGTACTGAAATTGACTATATAGGAAAGTGGGGGCTGGAGCTTGGTTTCTCACCAAAGGTCTTAGTAATTTCTATTTTCGCTCTTCCATCTTGCTATTTGGCTTAGAGTGGGGGGCGGTGGTGAGAAGGGGCATTGGTGTAAGAACCGAAGTGTTGTACTTTGTCATCAAAATATATGAAAGCCCGTGGAAAAAAATCCCCTTCAGAACATTAGGGAGACACAGGCTTGGACATTGGAGAGGCCTCATTCTGAACCCCTAATGGCTACTTTGGCTTCCTTTACTTTTAAAGACCACAGTCTTTTTCACCATGTTTAAAGACATATGTTTAGATATTTAAAGCACCCAGAATTTACCTGGGAGGTAGGGAGCCATCTTCATTTTTTTCTAAATGGATTGCCCATTGTAACAATACCATTTGTTGATTAGTCTGTCTTTTTCCTACTGATTTGGAATATTATCTTTGTCATATGCTAAGTTTGTAATCTATAGATCTGCTTCTGGGTTCTCTGTTCTGTTCCATTGATTTTTCTATCCCTTTGCCAGTAATTACTGTTGGAAGGCTTGAGTTCCTGAGCCAGAATATTCATGGACACTCATAATTCACGTTTTTGGTTTTTTTTTTTTTTTAACAAGAATAAAAGGGTGGTTGCAGAATCCCTTATTCCTACAAACCATCTGGTATCCTCCAACACTTGGAAAAAATAATGTAAAGCAATAATTTAGACTTCTATTTGATTATTTTAAAAATCATTTTGAGCTCCCTTGTTAATAAGACAGTCGCTAAATCTTTGAACTGAAGAGAAGGAAAATTCCACATGTTTAATTTATGAGATGTTTGCTCCGTGGAGACTAGTTTATTTTCAGGTAGGGGAAAACAAACCGAACTTGGGTAAATTCTCTTATTTTTCAGTTCCGGCACTGATAATCAGTTTACCACAGCCATGCACCCTGCTCTGCATTTGAGGTGGGGTACAGCGATCTTCCATTCCTGTTCCTGAAGCTGCCTTTTGGATGTGCAATGAGCACCTCACAGTCACCTTCCAAGTGCCATTTGTCGCAGGTTCCTGGGGTTTGGAGTGGGGTTGGCCACAGGTCATCAGCTGTCACCTGAGCAGTTGCAACTTGCACTGATGTCTGGGAACTGAGGATTGTTTCAGAGCACACCTGTTAGGTTTCATGAATTTTTAAAAATTTTCCAATTTTGAAGAGTAAATAGAGATTTTGGAGCTGTTTGGAGGGGGAGCATGTATTGAGCACTTCATTTCTTCCTGAATACCTAGACACTTTACTTATGGGAATCAGTATAGTTCTTTTGATCCACAGGAGTAAGTGGATCATCCCTGGGAGGAAACTGAGACTGAGAGAGTTTCTGGAACTTGCCCCAGTCGACTCAATTCATAAGTAATGGAGCAGGAACCCAAAGCACCATCTATGAGACCCACATGCTTTCCACCCACCAGGTTTTTTCTGCTCACCAGTGACGGATTCACACTCTGCTTGGTTCCAGTCCCAAGAGTCCCACAACAGACTGTGACCATGACCGTGACTCCTCAGTAGGCTCAATCAAGGTCAAGGCCAATGCCTGTTATTGTTTCTGACATTTATTCTACATTTAAGGTAGTGAAATTGCCTTATTGATTTAGGCACAATTATATATCTGAGATGCCAGATGCATAATTTGATAATTCCTGTCTGTTCCCTTCCTTCTCTTTCTCTTATGTAATCATTCAGCACTCTCCTTGGAAAGAATTCAGTGATAATATGGAATTTCTGCCCTCTAGGAGCCTACAGTGCAGTGGTGTGTATAAGTGATCACAGTTGACGTTCACTGAACACTGTGTTTCCTAGGCATCATTCCAGGTGCTTTACATGTGTCCTATTGTGAACTCCTCTCAAGAATCCTATGAAATCAGTTTTAGTATTATGCCCATTTGGTATAGAAGAAAATGAAGGCACAGAGAGGTTGTGTAGCCTGCCCAAGGTCACACAGGTAGGAAGTAGCAGAGCCATGCTTTGAATCCAGGTGGTCTGATAGGAAGACCACACTCTCAAGCCCGGTGACCCATGACCCACAGTAGGGAGCAAAGGTGGAGGAGCATCTGAGGCTGCCTTGGGGTCAGAGATGTTTCATCTGGAAGATGAGTCTGTGAGGCCATTCTCGTTCACATTGCTATAAAGAAATACCTGAGACAGGGTAATTCATAAGAAAGGTTTAATTGGCTCCTGGTTCTGCAGGCTGTGCAGGAAGCGTGGTGGCATTTGCTTCTGGGGAGGCCTCAGGGAGCTTTTACTCATGGTGGAAGGTGAAGCAGGAGCAGGCGGTTCACAGGATGGCAGGAGGGAGAGAATGAGGAGGGGAGGAGCCACACACTTTTAAATGATTAGAGCTCCCAAGAACTCACTCCCTACCACAAGGAAGTACCAAGGGGATGGTCCTAAACCATCTGTGAGAAATCTGTCCCCATGATCCAATCACCTCCCACTAGGCCCCACCTCCAACACTGGAGATGACATTTCAACATGAGATTCGAACAAGGACATACATCCACACTCTATTGATTACTGGCTGGGCGTGGTGGCGCACGACTGTAATCCCAGCACTTTGGGAGGCCGAGACAGGCGGATCACCTGAGATCAGGAGTTTGAGTTCATCCTGGCCAACAAGGTGAAACCCTGTCTCTACTAAAAATACAAAATTAGCCCGGCGTGGTGGCAGGCACCTGTAATCCCAGCTACTTGGGAGGCTGAGATAGGAGGATCACTTGAACCTGGGAGGCGGAGGTTGCAGTGAGCCAAGATCCTGTCATTGCACTCCAGCCTGGGCAACAGAGCAAGACTCTGTCTCAAAAACCAAAACCAAAACCAAAACCAAAAATAAACAAGCAAACAAACAAACAAACCAAACTATATCAATGAGGAAGAATGTTCCAGTCACCCACAGGGGCTGGGGGCGGAAGGCTGTTCTGGCAAAAGGGACTGCACAGGCAAAGGCCCGGAGGTGGGAGGGTGTCTGATAGATTGATGAAGTCATGAGCTTCTCAGTGGTCATTTCATGTTCATGGTTTGCTGTGTCCTGGGATCATAATACCATATTTAATGAACCAGCTTAATCCTAGAAGAAATTTGAAACAATGAAGCACTTGAGGTTTGAGTGCAGGACTAGACTCGAGGTAGCCAATGAAGAAACATTTATTCACACTTGAAATATGACCTGCGCCTACAATCGTCTCTCCCAGTCTCAGCATGGGTAGAATGACCCACGTGAGCTCTTTGGGGTGAGCAGCCAGAAGAGAGTTAGGCTAAACAAACATGCGCTATGCCCAGGGCTATGCTGGATGACGGAGATTCAGCCACTCTCCCTGCCCTCCGGCGAGCCCAGCTAGCAGAGGGCACAGACCGATCAGCGAATACAAGATGGTAACACAGTGTGAAAAGTGGGCAAGGTGGGGTTTTGCAGGGAGCACAGCTGGGGAGCCTCTAACACCCCCTAACCCCCCAGCAGCATGTGGAAGGTTTCTCTTTCTCTCTCATTCTGTTTTGTTTTGTTTTGTTTTGTTTTGTTTTGTTTTGTTTTGTTTGAGACGGAGTCCTGCTCTGTTGCCCAGACTGGAGAGTAGTGGTGCAATCTCGGCTCACTGCAACCTCCGCCTCTCAGGTTCAAGTAATTCTTCCACCTCAGCCTGCCAAGTGGCTGGTACTATAGGCACGCATCGCCATGCCCGGCTAATTTTTGTATTTTTAGTAGAGACGGGGTTTCACCATGTTGGCCAGGCTTGTCTTGAACTCCTAACCTCAGATGATCTGCCTGCCTCGGCCTCCCAAAGTGCTGGGATTACAGGCATGAGCCACCCACCATGTCTGGCCTACCATAAGTTCTTGGTGGTCCTAGCCTCTAACTTCTCTCAGAACCATTAGTTTTCAGAATCATCACTGATGAACCTTCTCCCTTTAACCTCTGTGAAGGAGGGTCACTATGTACTGGTTACCAACTTGTCTGAGTTTTGTGAGACAGAAACTCACACACACACAGCAAGTTACACGAAGTGGATTTTTTTGTTATAGATAGGCAGCAAAAGACAACAGAAGCCTGGGATTCATGAGGAGCTGCTCCCCTGAGGCTCAGGAAAGCTGCCTGGGTGGATAGAGTTGTGTCTTCAAGTGGTCGAAGCTGGCCCTGGGTTTTATACCCTGGGGAACATGACTTGCCGGGCTAAAGTGTTGAAGAATTTCCTGTCTCTAGGGGCAACTGGGACAGAGCCAGACTGTTCTGGTTAGTCCCCCGTTATCTAACCAGGACATGCTGCGCTCCAGGACGTTCTAGTTATTCTCCGGCACTGCAAGTGAGAGAGCAGGAGAACTGGGTTAGTCCAAGGCCCAGGAGAACTGTCCTGCAATGCCAGTGAAGCTTTATCACCCAGCTGTGACTTTCTCACTTTTTAAACTTTTAAGTTCAGGAGTACATGTGCAGGTTTGTTACATAGGTAAACTCAGGTTATGGGGGTTTGTTGTACAGCTGATTTCATCACCTAGGTACTAAGGCTGGTACCCATTAGTTATTTTTCCTGATCCTCTCCCTCCCCACCCTCCGCCCTCCGGTGTGTGTCGTTCCACACTATGCGTCCGTGTGTTCTCACCATTTAGCTCCCATTTATAAGTGAGAACATGCAGTGTTTGGTTTTCTGTTCCTGTGTTAGTTTGCTAAGGATAATGGCCTCCAGCTCCATCCATGTTCCTGCAAAGGACAAGATCTTGTTCTTTGATGGCTGCGTAGTATTGTATCGTGTATATGTACCACGTTCTCCTTATCCAGTCTACTCTTGACAGCCATTTGGGTTGTTGATTCCCTGTCTTTGCTATTGTGACTTTCTTGAGAGCAGGATTCAGCATGATACCTCTCAGTACCCAGCCGATGCCGTCAGAGTTGTCCCAGAGTGGGAGCTGTCAGCCACCTCCAGGGCTTCCACAATGCCTGTGCACACTGTGACTGCCATGCTTTCTGGGGCCATGGCCTCTTCTCCTTCTTCATTCTACAACAGTTGCCCAACTGGCCTCCAATCTAGCCCCTTCCATTATTTTTCCTCTATGCTGCCAGGATAAAAACAGAGTGTATGCTTGTGTTCTCAAATGGGCTATACTACGATGAGCCCCTGTAACTGTCCAGCCTCATCTCTTGATTCTTTTACCTACCCCGCCCACCGCTACTCCAGACTGCAGTCGAACTGAAGCCGAAACACATTGAGCTCTCTCACCTCCAATCTTTCATTTCTTCTTCACCCTCTTCCTGGAATCCACCCTCCCACCACCCCTGACCCTTGGTGTCACCCTCTCTGGTCTCTCAGGATGCCTGCCCCTCCGGAGCGTGGCCTGCCTCCTGCAGTCCTCACACACCTCGCCCAGCTTCCTGCTCTCCTAACGCCATCACACTAGTCTAGCTGTTTATGATGCTGCCTGCCCCAGAGCTCTGGAGTCTGTGAGCACAGGATCAAGCCCTTGGTTTTCCCTGTGTCCCAGCATCTGGCATTGGCTTGGGTGGATGGTATGTGAATGGATGCATCTGCCATAGTCTCACGCAGCAAAGAGTGGGGCTCAGGCCTGTGTCCCCTTGGCCTCCTCCTTCTGCCGCAGCATCTGTGCCTGCACAGACTCGGCCTACGGATTCTGGGAACAGCCTCCTGTCTTCGCAGAAAACGGCTCAAAGCCCTCCTCAGATTTCATGTCCTCCCAGAAGGCTTCCCAGACGAGGTGGGCTGAATAAGGCTCCTCACCTCCCTCAAGCTTCCGGGATGAGAAATGCTCTTTCCTTCTCTGTCCCTCTAAGCCGACCAAATAAGAAAAATGTAGGGCCTAAAAACGGATACCAACAAGTCGAACTTCACCATAGAAGTGGAGTGAGTGAATATGTGTGTGGGTGTGAAAACTAAGCAGAACTTGAACCCACCATCTGGACATCTGTCCGGGGCCTTCAAGTCCCTCTACAACACACCAGGGAGAAAAGCTCTAAGACTTTTATGTATCCTTGGGGAAGGAAGAAAGGCTTGTCATATTAATTTTTTCTCAACCCCCTACTCCGGAAAATTTCAAATACATTTAAACATTGGGAGAATAGTAAAACAGGCTATCATGTACCCACCACCAGCTTCACCAATGATCAAGTTATTGCTCAGCAAATATAAATATCTATTCATTAGAGATTTAATGATTAATTTAAAACATCGATTGTATCAGATATTAACAGTAGATATTAATATTGTTAATATATTTAAATATTATTTATAAAAGTTAATTCAATTATTTATTACAATAATGTATACAATAAGGTTTAGAGTGTGTAACATTTATTAGGTTGATGCAAAAGTAATTGTGGTTTTTGCCATTGAAAGTAATGTGTTCTCAACACATAGCAACATCTCCAGTTACCTGGATCCAGGCCCAGTTCAAGAACATTCATGTCAGAGGGACAGAAGAGGTAACCTTCTTCTGTGCTTCTACAAGAGACAAGAATCCAGTAGCCCCCCTGGGATCGTCTAGTCGCTCCTTGGGTTTCACGAAACTCAAGAGGGGCCCACAAAATAAATGGCATGTAAATGTCAGCTGTTACTGGGGCATTTTGGCTTTTGGAAAACCTGGGAATGAGAGTCAGCCGATGTCGGATCTTAATAGCTGTGTCATTGGCCATGTGCATAACCTTTCTGGGACTTCATAGTTGTTGGTTTAAAAAATGGAGTAAGACCTGTTTTAGAGACCACGTGGGTTTCTGAGGAAGAAGGAAGAAAGAGGCGTAGTTAGGATTAATGTGAGGCTCAAAACCAGGGTCAGAGTCCGCATGCACCCCCACCTCTCACCCCACCCGGCTGCAGATAAACTGTGGGATGGTGGGAGAAATGTCCTGGAAAGGACTTTCTGCACATTGCTCCAGCCACAGCAACAATACCCAGAGACATGGCCTCAAGCCCCCTGGAGTTGGACCGTCTCTGATCTTAGAAGGGTCAGACTAGCACAGAACAGGCCAAAAAGAGAGCTGCTCTTTCCCATCTGCATTTAAATAGAGCGAGAGATGCTGAATGCATGAGGGCTCTCCAATGTTCCACGGCGGGGGAGTTGCAGCAGAAGGAGGAAGGAAAGGCCAGGGAAGAAGAAGGAGAGAGGTGGAAATCAGAGTGCCTGCGCCCGCCAGCAGGGATGGCACTACCCAGTGTTGGGGTCATGAATAAACGCAGACAGGCTCCACCTGGATGTCTAATACCTGTCAAGGGACAGCTGGGAGAGTTGTGAGCTGCTCACCCATCTGCTGGTTATCTGCATACACATCACACCCGAGGAGATAGTGAAAAGGAGTTGTTCTGACAGTTATTTAATTAGGGCTCAGCTATGAATATGCAACCCACTGGTAGCTAAATTGCCTTGTCTCATCAGTGCTTAATGACATGATTTCATTCCTATTTCATTACAAAAAAAAGATAGAAACTCTGACAGTGACCATCCCTGACGACAAATGAACACTACTGATTAGAAGCCACTGGTTTGGCTGAAAGCAGATGAGGGTTGCCTGGGAATCAGGCAGGGGGCGAAAAGGGGGGTGACAAGGGCCCAGGACACTATCAGGATGATGGGCATTTGTTATTGAGACCATGGCAATGGCCTCAGGAGTGCACTGTGTCAAATGCATGAGAGTTGTACGTTTTGAACACCTGCAGCCTCCCCTCCTCAATAGAACTGAAGATGGGGCCATGGGCATCATGACTGTTGAGACCCCTTCATCACTGTTCCCTGAGTTAGCCTCAGAAATCCTCCAAACTACACCTTGGAGGACTAGTTTTTAAAAATGTAACAATGTTAACAACAACAACAACAAAACCTTAAAAGCCAGGGAGACACAGGTGGAGCTAAGGTTTATAGAACCACCACATCTTTGCAAACATGGTGTCATTTGATGCTTACCGCAACTCTGTGAACCTGGAGGTGTTATGGCTCCCATTGTACATGAGACCCAGCGGCTCTGATAACTTACAGAATGTAGGTGGTGTCTGGTGGAGCCGGTCCATCCGTCCGGCAACAAATTCCCTCTGTTCTCTGAGCATCCCATGCTGCTAACTACGGTGCCACCTTCATGTGCAGGGGATCAAAGGACACGCGGGCCGCTTGCTCCTACTGCCCTCATAGATGTCTTTGTTTCTTCATGATCCTGCTTCAGGCCTTGGCATATTGTTATCATGTAAGCATAAGGTAAGCATGATTCTGCATCCTGCTGTTTTCATTTCACGTTGTTTGTCAATACTTTCCCATGGTGCTCATATTTATTTTGAAAGCCTTCATAAAACCCAATGAGTTGATGCCTTAGGATGATTTATTAACACTTAATCCTAGTGCTAGACAATGAGATTGTTTCTAGTATTTTGCTATACAAGTTACACAACACCCAAATTATCGTGCAGTAGGCAGTGACAGGGAGTGGATGAGAATACACTCCCCCAGTCAGGCTGCCTGGGCTCGCATCCCAGAACCACCGCAGAGTGCCGTGTAGCTTGAGGCAGGTGTTTTGACCTCTCTGTCCTTTGGTTTCTTAATTTATAAAGCAGCGATAATACTACCACCTCTCTGTGTCTCCAGGCCCCTAGAACAGAGAGACCTGGCTCCAGTAATGCAGGATCCTGGGTCCATGGCTTTCCCATCGCAGGCAGCCTCTCTTTTGGTGACCCCTCTTTTCTGTGGCTGCTGTGATAACCCAAACCGTAACTCTAACCCTAACCCTACCACAGAGGTAGTGGCTGGGAACAACACAAAGTGACTAGCTTACAGTTCTGTAGAGTAGAAATCCAGCACGCTTCTCACTGGGCTCAAATCAACGCACATCCCTCCGTGGAGGCTGCACGGGAGAATGGGAGCCTCACCGTTTGCAGCTTCTGGAGGCACTTGCTCATCCTCCTTCCTCCATCCTCAAGGCTGATAGTGTTGGATGAGTCCTCGTGTTGCTCTCTGATGGTTCTCTTCTGATTTCCTCGTCCACTTTCACGGATATTGGATTCATGCAGATAATCCAGCATAATCTCCCTACTTTAAAGTCAGGTGGTTAGAAACCTTCGCTCTATCTGCAGCCTTCATTCCCTCTTGCAGTGTGACTCAGCCTATCCACAGGTTCTGGGATTAGGATGTAGATATCTTTAGAGGAGTCGTTATTTGCCTACCACACACTGCTAGGGCTAGAAGCCTGGAAGCCATATATACCCCTGCTCCCTGGCTGGCCAGGTTCCAGCGAGAGTAGCCAAGGGAGACCTCTGCATCAGACTAGAAGGTGGGTGCAGGCGTGTGTGCATGGGCTGTTGCCTCCAGCCAGGGTGCTGATGGCCTTCTCATTGCTACACAGCACCCCCACCCCACCACCCCCTTTGCACCTGCAGCCTAGAAATAGACGCAGCTTCCTGATCACTAGGTCACACCCCTGTCCCATTTCCTCCATCACTGCTTCAACAACTTTGTCACAAGCTCCTTGCATACACGCCTTGGTTTCCTCCAGCCCCACACGAAGGAGGTGCCAGGAGGGCTGGGAACCGGGACAGAGCCCTGGAACACCTACCAGGTGCTGGGCACTTGTCATCTGTGGCTTCGTTTAACCCTCCCAACAGCTCTTATTTTGAAGATGGACCCACATGCTTCACTTAGGTCACCCAGGTGGTGTCTGCCAGACACTGTCTTGCCTTCCCAGGGGCCAGGCCTCGTCTCAGGGGGCACTGTGGCCTTTTGGGCTGTCTCCTGAGCCTCTCTCAGCTCCCTTTTGAGTTCTGTGGCCCTGAGAGTGGTCAGATCTGCCAGAGACCCCTCCCCAGGCATGTTGGGTTAGGGGCTCTCAGGAAGCCCCCTGTGTCTGGCTGCTTATGGCACCTGTGCTACAGGAACTGTCATGTGTGGACCCTTTATGATTAGAATATCTTGGTGATTCTCTAATTTATTGGAATAAGCTTTCACAAATGTTAAATGCGTCTCCCCCTAGTTCCTGTCTGTTCTATTCACACGGGATGGACTAGGGTTCGGTGTCCGACTGACCCAGGGGAACCCTGGCTCTAGGAGGCACACGCCCCCCTCTCCCTCACCAGCACAATAGGGTCACCGTACCTCCTCCTGGGGCTGCCTCAAAGATGAAATGGGAGGGCATGGAAGTGCCTAGTACCACACCTGACACTTGATATGTACCTAACACGTTATAGTTTTTTATGATTTTAAATTTTAGGTTTGTTGGGTTTTGCTGATTTTAATTTTCAGTGAAATAGCCAAATGCTCTTTTTCACTGAAATTTCTTCTATTGATTCCATTTTGAAGAAGCTCGCCTCTCTTAGAAGTTGAGGTAAATACTCAAATTTATTTTTAGCCAGTTCCTCTCTAATTTCACATATTTAAAACGATTTAACTCCCTCAAGCATCTGGAGTCTATTCTGGGGCATAATGTTAAATGAATTTCCAAATCCCTATGAAATTAACCTAACTTAATTTAATGAATAACTTTTTATCCCCTAGTGTTTGGTGTTGCTTATTTTAGTGTGTATTAGGTTCTTGTACGCAACAGAGTCTATTACGGGCTCTGAGGTACGGATTCACAAGCCATACAAGGACATTCTGTGGGTCTGAAAGCGCCATTCTGTAGCCTCAGATAGGGATGACAACTTGTTGAGTAACTAATTCTCAGAGCACATCCTTTTCTGCAGAGCTGAGGCCTATAGATGTGTTTCTTTTGTCTTTGGGAAGTGAGAGGACTGGAGAAATCAAAGGCAGCTATGAGTCATACCTTTCATTGTAGCCTGTCTTTCCTGCTTGGTGATTGCTGAATATTCCGTCTTTTTCCCTGGTTTAAAAGTTTTATGAGACACTGTCTTGGTGCAGACTCTGATTGCAAATTTTATCACAGACTCTCTGAACCTTCTGTGTGCCCAGGCTTGGTTCTTTTCTTCCCCGAGAATCATCCCCTTCACTATAATCTGGATTTATTTTCTCTATGCTGATTATTCTTCTGTTTCCTGATAGTGACTTTAATTGGCCTATTGTGATTTTATAGAAAGGCTTTCTTTAAAATGATAACCAGCATCCTGGTTTATTCTTATTGATTTCAAGTGATGTCCTCTTTCATTTCTTTGGGAAGAGATGCCAACTCTAACTTGTTACCATCATGTCTGACAGAAATGTCAGGCTGTGTAAATTTGGAGTTCTTACTGTTTGGCTCTAATGCAGGATAAACATTTTGGAGGCTGCATCCTGTGTTTCTGCCCTGCTGTGTTTGGGCTGTTGGCTTTGGTGGCCCCCACACTTGCTGCTGTTTGTACGTGTCCCAGGCAGGTAGAAGGGGAAGCACAGGGGTCTGAGAGCCGCTCTTTCTACAAGGGAAGGGATGCCTGCAGGGATTTGAGCTTATATTTCATTGCTTGACACTGTATTGGTTTCCAAAACCAAAGCAGCACAAACTGGGTAGCTTTCAGAAATGGATTCTCTCACAGTTCTGGAAGCCAGAAGTCTAAAGTCAAGAGGTCAGCAGTGCCCTGGTCCCTCTGAAGCTCTGGGGAGGATCCTTCCTGCCTCTCCAGCTTCTGGTGGTGGGAGGCCGTCCTTGGGGTTCCTTGACTTGTGGACCCATCGCTCCAATCTCTGCCTTTGTCTTCATATGTCCTTCAGCCTATTTCAGTTTCTGTGTCTCTTATCTTTCTAGAAAGACACAAGTCATATTGGATCAGGGTCCACTCTATTCCAGGAGGACCTCATCTTACCTAATCACACCTGTAGCGACCTTATTTCCAAAGGAGGTCAGAGTCACAGGTACCTGGGTACCTGGTCATAGTCACAGGTAACTATATAACCTGCATTCTTGGAGAACACAATTCAATCCACAGTGAATACCATGTCACCTGATGCCCCTCCTCGAGGCTCTTTTAGTAAAAGTAAAATGATGAGACTAGGTATTTAGCTGGCTCTAGTGGTGCCTGCCACAGTGGTCTGATGCAATGGGGGTGATCGTCTCTCTCTCCTGAGGTTCAGATGTCATGTGCCCTGCAGCCTGCCTGGCAGCTCCTACACCGTCTCTCTCCCAGTCTCCTCTGCCTTTGCAGATGGCATCGATGTCCACGCAGAGTGCCGGGCAGAGACCTCAACAGTGCCCTCCATTTAGCTTTCCCTCTCCTCATCTGCCCAGCCCATCAGTATCCCGTCAGTTCCTCCTTGGGAAGATGACATTTCCCACATCTACTGCCATGAGCCCACCTTAAGTAACCAAATAACCAGCTAAAGACCGCCTTGATCTCTCCCCGGGTCACTGCAAGAGCCTCATCACCCTCTCCCTGAACCAGTCTCCACACAGCGGCCACGGTTGTTATTATCCTGTGCTGCAAACCATGCGTCTGCTTTGCTGAACCCCAAACTGGGCTCTCATGTCCCTGTGAGACCAGCCCCTTCCCTCCTCTCCTCCTCACCTCTTCCCACTCTCCCCTCTCTCACTCCCCTTCCGCACATGAGTCTTCCCTCTGTGCCGGAACGTGCCAAGCCCGGGATCTTGCCGCTGCCCCCGGTCTCTGAGATGAGCTCTGTGGGGGTGGGACGATGCTGGGGATGGGGCGGGTCTGATGTGAGGAGTCCTCTGGGTGGGTGCTCGTGCTTTCTGTTCACATTTAATCAGGAAATTCATGAGCACATTAACTGGGAACTGACTTCCAAAAGTTAAGGATGGATTCAGCTTCTTTTCTTTTTTTTGGCCTAAAGCCTTTGAAGTCTCACAACTTTTCTCGGTAATAATGGCATGAAAGAGATATTTGCATTTTTAACTTTTATATAAAGCTACAAAAGAAAGAACAAGAACTATCAACAAGATTAAAAGAAATAGGAAACTTACAAACAGGAGGGAGATGATGTTATTTTGCATTTGGTTTACAGACCAGTGGGAAGACACAAATAACACTAAGAAACCATACTGACTAGTTCAGAAAAGCAGGTGTTGGTACTGAATGATTGTGAGATGCAGGATGTTAGTGGGATGGGGTCCAGAGAAAATGGGCCTCACCAGTGCAAAGAAGAAAGGTCAGGGAGCTGTGAATGTGAACTTGAAAGCCCTGAGTCCATGCTTGTCCGAACTGTGCTGAAGTAAGAGCTAATTCGGAGTGTCTTGTCTCTGTGGTAAAGTCATTGGCTTCATTCCAGTCCCCCCAGTCCTCTTTGCTTGATTTTGGTTTCTTGATGGAATTCCAAAGGGCTGAGATTGCTGCCATCCCATGAAGATGCCTAGAATCACAGATGTTTGGTTTGGCTTTCTATTTCATCTCTCCTATATGGCAGCTCATTGTTGGACCTCCTTTTCTTCTTCCTCTCTGCATAGGAAAAGAATGTCCCCCTCTCTATAAGTGAAACAGAGTAGATGAAGATGAAGAGAAAGACAAACACAGTGGAGCATGCCAAGGCACTCAGAGACTCAGCAGGGACTCAAGAGAAGAGAGATCCTGTAGATATAGGACCAGCTGTCCTATGAGAGGTCTCTGGAGGTAGTCTCTGAGTTCCATGCCACATGCACAGCCTCATGGCAGCGGCCTTTCAGGAGGACAGTGTGTCCCCACCTTCTGGGGGAGCACGTCAGGTCCTGTAGCACATCGCCAGAGGTAATGGCAGATCAAGATCCTAGCATAGGACTCTCCTCTCCCTCACGCTCTCACCAATCTCCCTCCCTCTCTCCCTTCCTTCTTTCCTTCCCTCCTTCCCTCCCTCCCTCCCTTCCTTCCTTCCTTCCCTCCTTCCCTTTCTCCTTACTTTCCTTCCTTCCTTCCCTCCTTGCCTTTCTCCTTACTTTCCTTCTTCCTTCCTTCCTTCCTTCCTTCCTTCCTTCCTTCCTTCCTTCCTTCCCTCCCTCCTTCCCTTTCTCCTTTCCTTCCTTCCTTCCTTCCTTCCTTCCTTCCTTCCTTCCTTCCTTCCCTCCATGCTTCCCTTCAACTATCCATTTTTCCTTTTATCCATCCATTCATCATCTACCTCCTTCCAGAAAAGGAGAACATTTACAAAGAGGGAGGTAGTATCTTAAGATACAAAGTTGTTATAAGAACAATGCACAAAAGGTAAAATGAGTATAGGAAGTTGAGCTGAAGCCAGAAGTTATATTATCATACAAAATACATGCCTCTAAATGCTAAGCCCCTGCTAGAGATCAGCAACATCCTGACTCTGAGCTTCCTAGCAGCCAGTGGGAGTGGAGAAACAGGATAACATGGTCAGTCCCCGGACTCAGTATCTGTAAGGTAAAAGTAAACTCATTGCCAAGGGAAAGTTTGACTCCAAGTGATTTAGAGACTAGTGAAAATTTTCCCAGGGCTTTTGTAGAAGAGGAAGTTTGAGGTTTAGCCAGGATCAAGGCTGATGAGCTAACCACCACTAGCTGAACAGGCTAGACCCTTGTTAAGGGGAGATTGTGGTTTACTGGAAACTCTAGGGACAGACCCGATCAAAAGAGTGAACAAAACAGACAAAATCTCTGTTCTCATTGAGCTTTCTCTCTAGAGGGGAGAGACAGACAGTAGACACATAAGTAAGTAAAAAACAGAGTTTTTTTTTTTTTTCTTCCCCATATGGTGACACACTCTATGGAGAAATATGAAGCTGGGGAGGGAGTTGGGAAAGCAGAGGATATGGGGGAGGGTGACTGAAATCTGAACAGAAAAGTCAGGAAGGTCGTGGTGCTACAGTGATGATGATGTTTAAACAAAGATCTTCAGGAAGCAAGGGAGCCCACCAAGCAGATACTTGAAGAGAGAACCGGGTTAGAATCCTAATCACACTGGGTTTAGTAAGCAGATTGCGAATTTAAAGCCCTTTAAAAATTAATCTCACCTGGGCCCGGTGCAGACTCACGCCTGTAATCCCAGCACTTTGGGAGGTAGAGGCGGGCAGATCACGAGGTCAGGAGATCGAGACCATCCTGGCTAACACGGTGAAACCCCGTCTCTACTAAAAATACAAAAAAATCAGCCAGGTGCGGTGGCGGGCACCTGTAGTCCCAGCTACTTGGGAGGCTGAGGCAGGAGAATGGCGTGAACCCAGGAGGTGGAGCTTGTGGTGAGCTGAGATCCGGCCACTGCACTCCAGCCTGGGTGACAGAGTGACAGAGCGAGACTCCGTCTCAAAAAAAAAAAAAAAAAAAAAAATTTCCTCTCACCCGGGCGAGTTCAGGTGATGCTGAAAAAACCCCATTTTGTGAACCCAACAGATGTAGTCACAGCACTGGTGCAGGGCGGGAACTGAGCAGGCTTCCTGGGGCTGTCCACACCCTGAGAAACAGGAGAGACAGGAGGACATGAAATCCTGCACCCCACGCACCCCCTTCATAAGAATTCTCTCCTCTGTGGGCTCTGAGACAGGCTAAGCTTGGGACTCTCACCACAAAGAAAGGAGTTTAGCAGAAACACAGGGAATTCCAAGAATCCAACTGTACACAGAGGGCCCCAACCAAGCAGCGCCCTCTGCCACTCGGCACTCACTGATTGCAGCCCTGGAGCATGCATGAGACTCTGTGTCTCTGCTCCTGTCTGAGCCTGAGCCTCTTGCCACATCGAGCCAGCTTCCTGTCCCCAAAAGTGTGCATTTTCCAGGGGACACACCCGTGCGCACCTGAAGAATCAGCTGACCATACTGCATTTACTGAGGAAAAGCACGTGGGTTTCTCTCCACCATGGCACTGCCTCAGCTATTTTCAGAGGTGATTTGTTTTGTTGGTATTTTATTTTGGTTTTAAATGAAGATGCTTTTGTCTTTCTCTGTTTATATGAATGGCTGAGCAGGCAGGATTGTTCAGAGAGGAAACCTCTTGTACTGGAGGTCGTGAATGTTCCAGGGCTATAAATACAAGGAGAATGTGTGAAGTCTGTGACTTCAGGAATTTCAATAAAATGAAGAGAGGAAAATTGCAGTGTTTACACTCTTGTGACCCCCAGTGCAAGATGGGCCAAGAGCAAAGTTGGAGACCAACGAAGCAGGGAGAAGGACTGAGGCCAACCTCCCGCCCTGCTCCCTGGCAGTGGGGCTCCTGAGGCTCCTCCCTCCACTCATGACTTGACTGCAAGAAACAAAATAAAGCATGAAATGTGCAAGTCACCAGGCAGCCATGAGGAGCAGGGCCACCTCTGGGCTCGTTAGCTGCACCTGGCAGGAAGCTCTGGAACTAACAGAGGACAGATTTGTGGCCCAAAGGAGGGAGGTTGTCAGGAATAATTGGAGGACTTAGGCACCTGCTGGAGCGAGATTCAGGTCCTGCAGGTCTGTGGCACCCTGAAGACCTTCTGGACGGGTCACTAGGTGTATGCTGATGTCCTGCTGGTTCTTCCTGTCCGTGCCACTGCCTGGAAGGAGAGCGCTGCAGCTGGCAGGTGGACACCCACCCCCTGTGCCCCACGTGGCTGGCAGGAACTGGAGCTGCTAGACCGTGCATCCTCCAGGGGGCGGGCCACCTGTCCAAGATGGGAGAGGAGAGGTAGAGAACATGACCATTTATAACATAGGAGGGGATAGGATACTGACATGTTCAAATGGTATATCAAAATGTAAGAAATCTGAAATCCCACCACCAAGGATAATTTTCAATTATGCTAAAATTTCATTTTTGAGTCTACAACCGACTGTAGTGTCTTACTCCATGCAGCACGCCTCTGCACACGGCACTGTGTCCCCTGACTTCCCTAGTGGGCGGATCTGGTGGGATGTGGCTTGAGGCCTTGGTGTCCTCTGAAACACTCTCTCTGGGCAGAAAAGGTGGAACCTTCCCTGAAGGTAGTGGGATGCAGATCCTGAGGATGGGCCACCTTCTCAGTGGGCCATGAAGGTCCAATGTAGATGGGCAGTGTGGCCTCCACACAGGGCATCTGGGGGCACTTTGCCCCATGGAAGTCCCCTAGGGATGACAAATGATGCCTCCACTGGGAATTGCCTTCTGGGCATAGCAGCCTCAGTGTCTGTTCTGGAGTTTCTCGGGAAGTCATTCTGGAAGATGGTGTACACTGGGAATTACCTTCTGGGCATAGCAGCCTCGGTGTCTGTTCTGGAGTTTCTCGGGCAGCCATTCTGGAAGATGGTGTACACTGGGAATTACCTTCTGGGCATAGCAGCCTCGGTGTCTGTTCTGGAGTTTCTCGGGCAGCCATTCTGGAAGATGGTGTACACTGGGAATTACCTTCCGGGCATAGCAGCCTCGGTGTCTGTTCTGGAGTTTCTCGGGCAGCCATTCTGGAAGATGGTGTAGCCACGCCGCTGCCCCATGGGAGGCTGCTCTGAGTCTTCCTGAGCTGCAAACCTTGGGGACTAACCTGGGCTTTCTGGGGCCTTTCTCGGGTCAGTCTGCAGCACTGACTCCCGGACACCTGAGGGTCCATCCATTCCATCCCTGCAGGAAACTCCTCAGTGCTTCCTTCCTACAGAGCCCTGATTTCACTTTCCTCCCTGTCAGCTCATTCCCATAGCTCCCCGGCAGCATGTCATAGTAACAGGCTTTGGGAAAGGAGGCAGGACTTTCCTCTCAGGAACCTGTCTAGGCTGCATCTACAAAATGACATTGCTGTTTGGACAGAGGTCATTCCCAAAGGAACAGGGAAGTTGGGGGCAAAACACAACACAAAAGCTGTTCCAGAGAGTCTGGGGCTCCTCCTCCTCCTCTTCTTCTTCTTCCTCTTTTTCTTCTTCTTCATCCTCCTCCTCCTCTTCCACCTCTTTAGAAAAACAGAAGCTTGTTCATTATTAACTGACTTTTGAGGTTTAAAGAGGTATACCCTACAAATCAAAGTTCATCATCAAGTTCAGACTTCAGAATTGTAACATAGAGGGACTTTTTAAATAAAATAAATGATGATAAGAAAAATGTAGGGCAGTCAGGACTGTCTGGTTCAGTGAATCTTGTTAACTACACAGATCTTTGAAGTAAAAATATTCTGGCTGTAGAGAAAATTAGTTTTAAGAGATAAAACCTTTCTTCAAAAGTATTACCATGAAGAACAGCAAATGAGGTCTCGCTTCCAGAGAGATGGAGTAGACACATTTTTCCCTACTCTTCCCACTAAGTCACTAAGTGAGCTAAAAATCCTGGACACCATATAAAAAAGAGATAAGGAGACTCTGAAAGGTGGAAAGAAGGCATACTGTCTAAAATTTCAGGACCCAAGGAATGACATGAAGGTGAGTTCCCTGGTTTTTGTTTTTTTGTTTTTTTGTTTTGTTTTTTTGTTTTTTTTGTTTTTTTTGTTTTTTTTTGATACCTCATGTATCCCAGATTTTGAGCAGAAGAGCTGAAAATCCCAATGGGCACAGATGATAAACCCTGAACAAAAGCCTGCTCTCTCCAGCTGAAGGACCAGGATGAGGGCAGCCTAGCAAGAGAGAAACTTCAGGAAACAATCACTCTATTCCAGTCAAATGCTACAGAAAACCACTGGCCTGCCCCTTCCCACACTGGCAAAGGCCAACCAGGGTGCCCAGCCTTCTGCCCCCGGGGAGGCTATAACAAGGTGCTTCCTCTTCTTTTGAGGGGAGAAGGACACAGTGGCTGTGGCGGGATGAGGAGTGACAGTGTCATCACTGGGGAAGCCAGTGGGGAGCAGAGGGCGTGCCTGGGCAGACGAAGGAGGAGGGAGCCTCACTGACTAGGAAGGGCCTTGGACTGGCTCTGCCCTCTTCCCTCCCAGCTGGTCCTGACCCTGCAGGCACAGGCAGGGTGTGAGGAGCAGGTCTAGCACATGCTCCTGTTGCACCACCTGTGAGATCCTGAGCCCCGGCTTCACCCTGCCAGTGTCTGCAGGTGCCTCTCACGCACATGGCTGGCTGAGCTTAATTCAGGACCCATGACACTCAGTGAGAGGCTTTGGTGGGATGTAGCTTCAGCCTTGGGGAAATGACTGTGTTTAGGAACTCAGATCTGCTCAAGGCCTCCATCCATATGGGGTTTTTCTATATGAAACATTCAAATAAAATGGCCTGAACCCTAATCCAGCCCAGGGTCTTCTCCCGGTGTCCAAGGATTCCTGGGTCATCTCTTCTTTCACATTCCCGCTCCCACTAAATTCTCAGTCTTCAATTTGCCCACCTGCCTCCTGGGGCTGCTGGCCCCTCTCTGCCTTCACCACCCCAGGAGATGAGTAGCACCGTCTCTCCTTCACTGTGTCGGTGCTGCCGTCTGTTTATAAGAGATGTCACTCAAGATAGGGAGGAAGAGCGGTATTTAGAACCTCAAGTAGAATATTAACTATCTCTGTCTCTACAAAGGGTTAGGTCTCCCCTCATAAAGGGAACTTCTCACTGGTCTGGGTCCCCCACTAGACTCCGGCTTCCCATCTATGTTTCTAGGCCTCTCTTTCCCTGCAAATTGCTTATTCAGACCCCAATCCTCTTCCCTGGTCACTAAGAAGCCGACAGTGGAAATCTCCAAATTCCTGATACTTTATCCTGCAGAACGATTTAGTGCTCTGCTCTCTGCCTTCCTCCTCAGGCATGGGGCTCCTCCCAGGTGCTGCCTGTATCAGTCTGTTTTCACACTGCTATAAAGATACTATCTGAGACTGGGTAATTTATAAAGAAAAAATGTTTAATTGACTCGCAGTTCCACATGGCTGTGGAGGCCTCAGGAAACTTACAATCATGGCTGAAGGCAAAGGGGAAGCAAAGCACGTCTTACATGGTGGCAGGAAAAACAGAGCACGAAGGGGAACTGCCGGACACTTTTAAAACCATCAGTTCTTGTGAGAACTCACTCACTATCATGAGAACAGCATGGGGGAAACTGTCCCCATGACCTAGTCACCTCCCACCAGGTCCCTCCCTTAACACCTGGGGATTACATTTGAGATGAGATTTGGGTGGGGACACAAAGTCAAACCATATCCCCACCTGTCCCAGCCCAGGTGCCAGATGTTTTCCCCAGCAGGAGTGATCTCCCACAGGAACCCTGCTCCACCCCATGAATACAGAAGTGTGGCCATCACTTCTTTTTAAATAGTCTTTATTTGATTTTTTTCTTTCTCTTACATTCATAAAATAGAGTGTGATGCCAAGTTGACTTGTACAGTACAGCAAGAAGAGGGATCCAGAACTTTCCAGGAAGACCTTGGCTCACGGATCTCAGAAACAAAGGAGAAGGATCTGGAGAAGCGAGAGGCAGGGAGACAGCTGAGTCGAGCCTGGAGGCCTGTTCCCCTCAGAGCCAGGAGACTTCTGACTGGACAGATGGACTGAGGAGCTTAAGCCAACTCCACTCACCAGGACTGGGCCTTCAGCAGGAAGGAAGGCTCTGTGAGGAGAGAGGAAGATGCCTCTCTTAAGGGAGAGAGGACAGGGCCTGAAACAGAAAAGTTCAACCTCACCTCTGGGCAAGAGGTTCTGGAAACGAAATATGTAAGATTTGTCTTCTAGTTTAGGCCAGGCCTGCCTTCATTCCCTCTGCAGACCGAGCTGTGCCTCGACCCACACCCACCCTGCCACCATAGTGTCTGCTGTACCCAAGGCGACCCATCTGATAATATGAAAGTGAAGGGGCGGGGCTTGGTGAGAGAGCACTTTTCCCAGAGGGGAGGTCAGAAGGGGAGCGGGGCCCATCCAGCTCTGCGTGGGTGCTGGGAGCACAACCTCTCCATTTTGTTAGAATTAACCTTTCTCCTGGAGCACTGCAGCCACGAAGAGGCAGATGTGTGTTGATCAACATGTGAGCCTGGAGATGCTTCTGAAGGATGCCCATCAACAAGATGGCTTTCTGGGTTTTGTTTTTATTCTCTTGTTTGCTTTCAAATAACAGAATATATCAACAGATACATTGGGCAGATGATGCCTCCCTAGCATTTAGCAAAATATCAGGCAGTTTTTGATGCCCAAAGGATTCCTTGTTTCTCCAGTGGGTCTGGAGGGATGCGACTCTGTGAACCATGGGAAGAATTAGAGCTTTATTTTTTTCTCTTTACGAAGGGTTACCAAGAAGGGCTGGAAGCTATCCGGTCCATCCCCTGCCTCCAGATTTCCTGACCAGTTTGGTCTGACCCTAGAGCCACCTTAGTTTCTTCACATGGACCATTGTCACAGGGACAAATGGTCTTCACACTCTCCAGCTGTTACTATTGTCAGTAAAAATTGAGTATGCATTGCCAATATATGCAGTAGTTATGTATTGAAACGTACATATTCCAGGACTCTTTTAGTAACACATTCTGTACAAAAATAGAAGTTAAAAATAGATGAAGTAAAAATAAAGTATGAATGTACTAATTTGGAAAGTGTGCCCCCAACATTCATGTCCTCCCTTGAACCTCAGAATGTGACCTTATTTGGAAACAGGATCTTTGGAGATATAATTCCTTAAGATGAGGTTGCCCTGGAGGAGAGTGGACCCTTAGTCCCATATGACTGGCATCCTGATAATAAGAGACTGAGATACACAGGGAGAACGCCAGGTGACACCAGAGGCAGAGACTAGAGTGATGAAGCTACAAGCTGAGGTGCCAAGAATGACTGGTGGCCCCAGAAACTAGGAGAGAGGCATGGAAGGCCCTCCCCTAGAGCCTTCAATGAGAGCACGGCCTGCTCACACCTTGATCTTGGACTTCTAGCCTCCAGAACGGTGAGACAAGAAATTTCTGTTGTTTTAAGCCATTTTGTTTGTGGTCATGTATTATGACAGCAGTAGGCAAC
The DNA here is from genome assembly GCF_047675955.1 of Chlorocebus sabaeus. NCBI lineage: Eukaryota > Metazoa > Chordata > Mammalia > Primates > Cercopithecidae > Chlorocebus > Chlorocebus sabaeus. The sequence goes on along the minus strand of NC_132917.1, from coordinate 10,922,504 downwards.
TAATACACTAAGATTTTAATATTTTCATTCTGCTCTTCAATGGGGTGTCTTGTACAACCTCTGTGGTATGACTCCCACTTTTGAGACCATAGATCAGAGGAGGTGTCCACAGCAGGCCAAGAAGGGGACTGAAGGCAGGGACAGGGCTGCCTGGGGTGAGCAGGGGCTGGTCGGCCCCACCCCCAGAAGCTGCCGTATCCTGATTGGTCCCTGTAGGCGCATCACTGATTTCTAACCAGAAAACTTGGAAAAGATCTATTGCTCCTGACTTGTCGACCAATCAGAATAGAGTTATTAGCTGGCTCCAGTGTGTTCCTCCTAGACTTCTCTGTGGGGCTCCAGATCCACCTGCCTGCTGGGTCCCTGCATCTGGCCTCTGTGGCCCTTGGGCTCAAGATGTCCACAGCTGAGTGCTTGGTTTCCTTCTGCAGCTTGTGCCCCTCAGCCCCGAGTGAGGCCAGTGTTAAGATCGTTCATAAAGTTTCTCAAATCAGGAATCTAAGAGTCATCCCGGAAGCCTCTCTCCCTGGTCCCTCAACTTCAGCACATTCTGTTGATCTTGCTCATAAGCAGCAAAGGCCCGTCCCCCACTCTCTGGAGTACACAGGATGAAGTGGAAACCCCTGGCTTAGCCCGCAGTCTCTTTATCAAGGGTCTGCAACAGACACTGTGGGCCTGCCACACACAAGCTCCTCCCAACTTCCTGGGTATTTTTCCTTTTTTTTTTTTTTAATTATTATTTCTTTTTTCTTTCATTTTTTATTCTTCTATAGAGCCTGGAAAGCTAAATACTTGATTTTTCTAGACACCTGCCATAGAGTGGCCATAGGACCCTGTTGTGGCCAACAGGACGTAAGTGGAGATCTACTGGGGAAGGCTTTCACTCCTGGAAAGAAGAAGGGATTTTGCCCTCTGCCTTCTTCCTACATGGAAAACAAATGTGATGTCTGGAAGTGCAGCAGCTATCTTGTGAGTAGGAGGGCAATAGTCTCGGTGGAAGGATGATAGAGGACAAAGAGAGAGACAGAGGCTGGAACCTCAAGGCTTCATTGAGCAGCTATTGGACTTGGATAACCTATCCCCAAGTTACATGAGGAAGAGAGACCCTTAGTTGTTAGCCACTCTTGGTCATGTTTCCTCTTGTTCCCGTTGTATTCCAACTGGTCCTGGAACATTGTGGTTGCTCAGTAAGTGTGAGCTCCTTTTCCTTCTCCATTTGCTTGCTGCCTGATGTGGTCACTCTCTCCACTTTATGAGGAATTTTCTAGAACTCTAGGGGGAAAGTTCATTATGCTGGCAGACAAGTGCATGGCGAGATTAAGTTCTCTGTAGATGAGACAATTCTTTGAAACTCCTCATGTCAGACCCTGACAAGGGCTCAGTGAGTGTGGATGCCAACTCCCAATTTCTTGTCTTCCCTCTTTTGGCAGAAATCTCAAAAAGCATGGGCTAGGCAGACATCCTTCTCCCATGACTATCCATGCTACCTGGGGGAGTTGCAGGTCATCTCCCCACAGCCCAGGCCCCCTTGTGATCCACTGCATGCCTTCCAGCCGGCCCTGCTGAAGACAAACCCCAGTGCCCAAGCCCTCTCCTCCTGGGGCTCCTACCCCACCATTGCCCTGTGGCCTTTCTGCCTTCCTCCAGGGACCACACATCTCATCAGCGCTTAGCATGTGTGGATTCCGCCTCCTTGGTGGCTGTGGGGTCTGTCGAGTCCCCCACAGTCTCATTGCCTTGAGCTCAGTCCAGCCCATGTGCCATCCCACCACAGTCCCAGCTTCTGTCCTCGCCTGGCTCCCCTCACCCATCATGGACTCTGCAGCCTCTAAAACATCACTTCTGTTCTGGACACGGCCTTTGTCTATGAAGTTGCCTTCATGGTGCTTTACATATTTTATTTTATTTTTTATTTTTTATTTTTATTTTTATTTTTTGAGATGGAGTCTCAAAAAATAGTCTCACACTGTGGCCTAGGTTGGTGTGCAATGGCATGATTTCGGCTCGTTGCAACCTCTGTCTCTTGGGTTCAAGTGATTCTCCTGCCTCAGCCTCCCAAGTAGCTAGAATTACAGGTGCCTACCACCACACCTGGCAAATTTTTTGTAGTTTTAGTAGAGATGGGGTTTCACTATGTTGGCCAGGCTGGTCTCAAACTCCTGACCTTGTGATCTGCCTGCCTTGGCCTCCCAAAGTGCAGGGATTACAGGTGTGAGCCACCTCGCCCGGCCTACATATATTAAAACATTATTTGCTGACATTTAAAACCAAGGCCTTTCACATGCATATTCTGCTTTTCAGGTTCTCTGGAAGAATCTGAGGCTCTGCGGGTGACAGACTGCCTTTCCTCACAGGAAGCCGTCAGTGTGAGAAGGAGCTGCCCCTTCAGAAGGAGCTCCTTATCCAGTCCCCTGCTGGCCGCTGCCATTCCCTCAGACACAGGCTTGCTTTGATGCCCATCAGAGGCTCATGTAATCTATTTAGTGGATCACAGCCAGGATTTAAGAAAAAAATGAAATAGAATTAGATTGAACATATCAGATTGACTATATTGCATGTAGCAAGGCTAAGTATTGTTTTCTGCAACTTTTAAATCAGATATTTCCATGGCTTCATACATGTGTACTGGGTCGTAGTGTAAATCTCTTTCTTACTGTGGGTCCTTAGCATCTTTAGTCTCTTTAGTCTCTATCTCTTTAAAAGGCCTCCCAATCCCAAAGGAATAAAAAGTGGGAGTGGGCAGGGGCTGGTCGTCCACTGTTCTGGAAGACCTTAGAGATGAAAGGCTGCAGTGGTTTTGTCCAATAGCTTCCCGCCTCCATTCTCTGGTCTTATTCCTCTGGGGTTCCAATGAATAAAGGCTTGCTTTCAAAAACAGAGGCCTGCTACACTCTGGAAGGGATCTCCACCAATCTTCTCCATTGGAGCAGTTTTACCCTGTGTACTCCCTTCAAACTCTTCCAGATGTTCATGGTCATTACTTGAAATAAGCCTGGTGCTCTGGCAAGTTTGGGCAGTGCTGGACTAAACGGCAGGATTTCTCAGAAACTCCAAGAGTTCTTGTCATAGTGTTCTCTAGAAAATACCATGGGAAATGCATGATTAGAGATAAAACCTGGAGGTGCTTCAAATTATGAAAGTTTAATTTAGGCTGGAATCTCAAAAGGAACCTGCAGAAAACTTGACCCTACTCCTTCCCACCTTACCCAGTGAATAATCCCTTATCATTGCCGTCATTCATGAAATACACAGGCTATTTAGACGTCGATGCTGCCCTCCACAAGTTAACAGTCTACAGTGTGTAAGATGAGGACACACATGACTATGACAACTTGTCTCCAAGGGAAGGAAGGGTAAAGTCTTCGGAGACAGGGTTCCTGCCAGTCAAGGGGACCGGGCACTGAGAAGGAGGCAAGTGTCTTTGGGTTAGGCCTTGAAGGCCGTGTGAGATGAACCTCAAGCAGAGGGGACAGGGTGGCGTGGATACTCCAGGTGAGAAGGAGTGTTCTAGGGAATGCTTGGAAGAAGGTGAGCCTGAGACAAAAATAAAGGAATGGTGCTGGGGCCAACCTGCTTCTCAGAAGCAAACAGTTGGACTAATGCTTCGAGGGCACTGTATGGGTAGGAAACAAAGAAACACAGGCAGGTCAGATGTTGGGGCACCTCAAATATGGGGCTGGAGGCTTCCACCTTCGTGCTGTTGGGCAAAAGTCATGGAGGGATTTGGGGCCAGTGACAAGGGACTGCTCAGTCTTTGACCACACGTATCCGGGCAGGGTCGTCACTGTCTCATGGCTGGATAACCTTGTAGCCCTTTTTTCCAGTGAGCCCTATGGCTGCCACCCTGAGTCTTAGCTCTCTGTAACAAACAGCTGGGCAGGACAGCAGTGAGAACCGAGTCCTTGCCTGGTCTTTGAGATTTCCAGGGCTCCCTAGCAGTGGCACCTAGACACAGCCACCAGCCCACCAGGGGCGTTATTTCCAGGGCTGGCCTCCCAGGATGAGTAGAGCCTGTGACCCCTCTCCCGCTCCAGAATGCCTGGCAGCTGTCCCTGACTTGGGGACCGTATGGCTGTGGCGCCTTCCTGCTGCCATCAGCCGCCAGAACAGCGTGGCCTTGGAGAAGCGCTTCATGTCACCAGGCCAAGCAGACAACTTCCCAAGACTGATGCACTCTGCCTTTCAAAGGGGGCTTCTCTGTTGCAGAGCCAAAAAGCACAACACTTTTTTGGTCCAAGAGCAGAACTCAGAAAAGTAGCTGTTGGGGGAAGTCGCCCAGCCTGAGCTCTGCGTCTTCCTCCGAAGCCTGGGATGGAGGGAGGGAGAGATGTGTTGAGCCAGGACCAGATGGCTCCAGCTGGATTCGTCTCCCGGAAGAGAGGCCACTGTCATTTCCCCTGATTCCTAGACTCACAGAGCTGGAAGGGTCCTCCAGAGATCACTCCGTCTGTCTCCCTGTCCTGAAATGAGAAAACATCTAAGCCACCAGCTGGCGTGGAGCGTCAGTGTAGAGCGTAGTGGGAAGCAGGATGGAGGAGCTGGGGGAGGCGAGAACACAGCGCCTGCTCAGCGGAAGGGCAGGGGGACAGGGCAGGGAGGTTGGGGAGGGCTGCAGGCTGGGGGCTGTTGACTGAGCACCCAGCTGCAAAATGCCGAGGGTGCAGGAGCCAGAGCGCAGTGCAGGCTGTATTGGCCTATTTTTAACAGGACTCCTGTGTGAGGAGCCCACATTGTTGAGAAATCATGGGATTTGAAATCAAGCCGAGTCTCTGAGACGTTTGTACCCCTGAGCCATAGATCCCTTTCAGTGGCCCTTTCTCAAAACCCCAGTGTTGTGTGGGGTGGTATTTTTTGGTCAGAAGACATTAAAGTGTGAAGATAAAAGCAATGCATTTGGTCCTTTATTGGCAAAATAATTATTTTGCTGAAAAATCTCCTAAGACCAATAATAACTGTAAAATCAACATGGACATCTCATCACTGCACTGCCCTTCACCCAGCATCTACCAGGAAATGCAAACAAGGCTCTACATTTGTCTTTCATATTATTTTGCGCATACTTGGGTCCCGGCTTAAACAAACAAACAAACAACCAAAAACATACATTATTCCAATGGGAAAAACAACAAAAAGGGCAAGGCGCGGTGGCTCATGCCTGTAATCCCAACACTTTGGAAGGCCGAGGTGGGTGGATCACGAAGTCAGGAGATCAAGACCAGCCTGGCCAACATGGTGAAACCCTGTCTCTACTAAAAAAAATTACAAAATCAGCCTGGCGTGGTGGTGCCTGTAGTCCCAGCTATTTGGGAGCCTGAGGCAGGAGAATTGCTTGAACTCGGGAGGCAGAGGTTGCAATGAGCTGAGATCGCACCATTGCACTCCAGCCTGGGCAACAAGAGTGAAACTCTGTCTCAAAAAAAAAAAAAAAAAAAAAAAAAAAAGAAAAGAAAAAAGAAAAACAACAAAAGTTTACCATCAGATGGAAAAAATAGACCAGGGGGCAGAGGCTTCCAGAGCGGGAACTAGGGCTGCCTGCTCAGAGAGGTCAGGGAAGAAGTTGACCAGATGCTCCTGCTGGAAGCCTCCTGGGTCCAGTGGGTTCTCCCGGGCTGTCTGCTTGGCTGGGTCTCCCAAGGCCTGGGGCCCACGTGCAGGTCTGGAGTCTGGTCACCAACCCTACACATCCAGACCACAGGAGGCCAGTTGGAAAGCCTAAACCACTGGATACATTCATGATGAGGGAATGGTGTTTCCGATGCTGGCATGCAGATGCCTCGCTGCGATTGTCCATGGGAAAGGCTGCCTCCTCCCTCCAGCCTGGAAACGGCCAGAGGGCTGGGGTCTGTCTAAGGCACCTTGGGGACAGAGCCTGGCACCCAGGAGGTGCTCAGGGAATCGGGGGTGCCCCGGGGATGTACCTCTAACTTGGGGACGAGGGTTTATTCTCTTTGAACTAAAGTGGTCACTGCTGGCTTTAACTAGATGTTGTGGGAGGAACTCAAGTTTTGATGTCATGCCTGGATTCAAACCTTGGTCTCTTCATTTGCCAGTTGGATGAACTTCACCATTCATTTATTCTCTTTGGGCCTCAGGTTTTTTTCACATGTAAAATGGGGCTAAGATGAATGAAAACTGAAATACTGCATGGGAATCCCTAGAGCAGGAGCACTTTCCAGGCACTCGGGAACAAGAAGCAGCATTCTTCACTCTCGGTTCCTGCAGCCTGTTTCCACATCACCGAGATGTGATGCTGGAGCGTTCCCTGATACCTAGAATGCTAGGAATGCACAGGGGGTGCTGTTGGTGTAACGAATCTGTTCACCCTCATGGGCTTCTTCTTGGTGTCTAATCTTTGCAGAAATTCAAAGTAAATCAGCTTGACAGACTCCAAAATCTTTCATTAGGCACCAGTAATAGAAGCTTCCTTCCACCACTCTTGGCAAGTATGAATACCTTGCTGATGCCTCCAGCTGTCAGAATGGGTGCCGGGAGCCTCTGACATGGTGATGGCCCAGCGTGGGAAGCCCTAGGGCCTGGCGGTGGGTGTGGCTTCTCAGGTGGGCGGAAGCTAGCAGTGGACCCAGGACCAGGGGCTGGGGGGTACTTATGGCAGTAGGTTGGTCAGAGCAGTGACACTCAGGCCACGGGTGGTTCTCAGTCTCGGCTGCAAGTTGGTGTCACCACAAAGGCCTTAAAAACTAGTTGCCTGAGTCCCACCCGTCGGGATTGTGATTTAAGTGGTCTAAGATGTGGCCTGGGCAGCAGAGTTTTAAAAGCCCCCATGTGATTCCAATGTGTAGCCAAGGGCGTGAGCCAGGGGTGCCCAGAGCAGAGCACCGGGGAGATAGGTGGAAAGTGGGAAGGCTGGCAGCACCTGCCAGTCACCTAGATGTGAGAACAGCCAGACGTGCAGAACAAAATAAGACCAGCTTCTGGACTGGAATACAGAACCCCAGTGGGAGAGGACTGGCAGGAGCCCCATTTCCTGAGATTTGGTTCAAAGTCAAAGGAAGACTCCTTTCTACCCTCTGTTCCCCGAGCACCCTGTGCTGCCCTGTCAAAGCCTGCACCTCTCTGCACAGCAGTTATTTGATTATTTTCCTGTTACCCTTGGTCTACAAAGACATTCTGGAAAGCAGAGGCTCTATTACTTTAGTCTAAGCATCCCCAATAACAAGCACCAAGCCGGGCCCAGAGCAGGCTCCTGGCTGGTGTGTATTGAATGGAGTAGACCCACCACTCTTGGCAAGTGTGAATACCTTGCTGATGCCTCCAGCTGTCAGAATGGGTGCCGGGAGCCTCTGGCATGGTGATGGCCCAGCGTGGGAAGCCCTAGGGCCTGGTGGTGGGTCTGGCTTCTCAGGTGGGCAGAAGCTAGCAGTGGACTCAGGACCAGGGGCTGGGGCGTATTTATGGCAGTAGGTTGGTCAGAGCAATGACACTCAGGCCACGGGTGGTTCTCAGTCTCGGCTGCAAGTTGGTGTCACCACAAAGGCCTTAAAAACTAGTTGCTTGTTTGATCCCAATCTGATGCTTCTAGATCCATCAGACAGCAGCTGGTTGACCCCAGTGCCTGAGCTGAAACTGAGCCTGTATCAGCGATCAGGTTATTTCATCTATGAGGAAAAGGAAAAGAGCTTGGGGCCTGGTGGGACCTGATACCTTCTCTGATATTTGCCTAAACGAAGACTTTCTTTAATGAAGGCATGACTTCTAGTCACCATGAACCACTTTAGGTTTGAGAAGGACATGAAGTAGCGATTACATTTTCCAGAGCAGTTTCTTAATCCCGTTTATCTTTTATGTTTTGGCCTGGGCTCATAAGCCATTAATTGCTGTGTCGAAAGCCAGGGTGACGTTAGTAACCTTCCACTTGGGAGGTGGTGGGAAGAGGAGCTGTGAGCTGCTTTTCTGAGTATGAGTTGAGTCTGTCAGCTTTGACCTTTCCAATCCAACTCAATGCCTATTCGACAAAAACCCTGACATTTCAAAAGGCAGCACATCCAGCCCACATCTTTATGTTACAGGCCGACCACTTTTCAGAGCCTTCTTTCTTCAGAGCTATAGCCAAAAAAGCAGTTTGGCATTTCTGATACTTCTGTTCCCTAGCTTTCTAAAAAATGAAGGGGAGACAGGCAAGATAAAAGCGTCTGTTCGCTGATGTCCATTAGCCTAAATGGACCTGCCTTTGCTGGTGGGTGTTGACGTGCCACACACGGACGGCTTTATTTTGCGTTGAAAAGGACAGGGCCGCAGGTGTCGGGAAGCAAGATGAGACAGGTGGAAACCCACTTCGGCACACCTATTTTTAGCTCAGATTCTATTTAAGTGGAAGTGATAACTTCAAGGTAACTGGCAAGACAAAATGAGTCTGTTTGCACAGTAATTGTTTTGCCCAAAAAAGGAACGAACATCCTTAAGGTAATCCAAAGGCTGAGTGAAGGGAAAAATCAAAACAGGTTACTGAGAGAAGAACCTCTGTAGGAGGTTTAAAGAAATTAGCACAGCCAGAAAAAATACAGTGATGAAGGTGAGGCTCCGGTCGATCAGCGCAGCCATCGACCGCTCTGCTGGCTTTCCGTCTCCTATGGCGGCTCCTGGGGTTCTCAGTACCCTGGCAGGGAAGGTCACTAGTATGGGGGGCTGGACAGTGCTGGAGAATATCACCACATGCAGACCACCCTGAAGATCCTGAAACCCACGTCTTGACCACAGGCCTCTCACCTTCTGGGTCCCTTTGCCCTCACTGTGATCATACCTGTGCTTTGACCTCTTAGAGAGACGCCCCTTCCCTTTATACCTGTCACCCCCACCTCCATCTTCCCCCTCTTCCCTCACTGGCACAGGATCCATGGCGGATAACTGAACCAAGGTCTTGCCAAACCCTCAACCCCCTTGTCCCCGGGTCAACTGTACCATCTTCCCTCTACTGGAAAATGCCCTCAAGACGCAGGTGGTAGTGCTGGGCACAGCTCCGCCCAACTCTCTCCTCTCTCCTAGGTGAAGGACCACAGGAGACCAGGAGTCTTGTCTGTCTCATGACCTCCCTCAGCTTGGCCCAGAGCTGGTGCTCAGTAAGTGTGTGTTAAAGGAACATTCCCCTTGCCATATGAAGTGGGCGTTGGGGCAGAATTTAGGAGTTCTTTGGTCGCGGCACGTTTGCTGTGCGATATGGAATAACACTCCAGTCCATCTTTGTCTAAGTTTTCCTGAGTACATGAGGGAAGCAGGCAGTGGCCCAAGGTGGGGGTTAATGGTCCTGGACAGGCTACGGACCACCTGGAAGACAACAGTCACTGAGCATGTATTGAATCCTATGTAGGAACGAGGCTGGGGTGGGCTCTGCAGACTATAAGACCCCAACCCTCTCTCCCGCCCCTCCCATCCCCAAGACTCCCTTCTTGGCTCTGCCTCAATTCTCTGGGTGACTCTAGCAAGTCACTTTTTTTCCTTGAACGTCCATTTTTTTCTCAATGAGACAGGGAGTTCCACTGGGTCCTCTTGGGGGTCCCTTTTGGCTCTGATACCCTATAGCTCAAGTCCCATCATGCTGACGGGTGGTCGGAGCTTTTTCCTGGGAATTAGAATATGCTCAGCCCACAGGGCTTCCCCTGGGCCCCACCGCCCCACCCCATCCAGGTCAGGAGCATTTCCAGGGCCAGAGGTGGAGAGCAGGGACGGTAAAATCTACATCAATTTCAGTTCCGTGTGCCCCGGCCTGCATTGGGTGGAGGTGCAGGAGGACCACATTGGAGAATGGATGGGTATCTGAAACGGGGCCTGAGCAAAGCAAGACGTGTCCTATTTTTCCATTTGGGATTTTCTTTCTGTTAGAAACAGCTGTTCTCTTCACCCCGCATTTGTAAAAGGGGCCCAATAACAAGGATGGTGACATTGTGTTACAGAGTAGCTGCGAGCATTCAGTGAGAGAATACAGGAGAAGCACGGGGACTCAGCCGGCCGCAGAGTTCTGGTGGAGGGGCCGTGATTATTCTTACCATCCTTCCTGTTGTTTAACTTTTCCATTTCCATAAGTTCTGATAAAAGTCTCCTAGGGCTTTCCAGCTCCTGGCTTTTCTCCTGTGCAAAGCCACTTCCATTGTTTTTGCTTTCAATTCAATTTCATTAGGAAAAAAAGAGCGTTTATTTTCTAAGCCCATTACTCTAGCTCTTCCTTTGAAAAATGTCAAGCAAGTCAATGTGGTCGGTCGTGGCAGCCATATTACATTTCAAAAAAAATTAAAATGATGAAATATTATTTGAAAATTATAGAAAATTGGTGGGTAATGAGACTGGCTCTGATTCACATTCAAAATAGATTTCCTATCTGGCAGGAACAGACTCGGGTTGGGGGAGGGCGGGCTGGAGGATTTGAAGGCAGAGCTCTTCGAAACCCGGCTTTCCCTTTCTCATCTGCCTGTGGAGACGACTGATAATCTCTTCCTTTTTAGAGAAAATATAATTTTAAAATGGTATGCCTCTTTTTTAGTTCACAGTTGTGAAGACATTGGAATAGCAGATTCTGTTTCAAAATGACCTGCATGTTAATGCCACAAAAATATCAAAAATTAAAACCCCAAATTCTCAAAAGATAGATGTTAATAATTCACGACAAAAGCATTGACTGTCTTCAACAAACAATGTGATTCGTGTGGGAATCACTGTCCTTTGTGAAGATAATTACAAAGTTACTTAAACCAAGCTTTTCAGCCAATCACAGGAAAAGAAGTGCTTTGGCCCATATTTAATATTTTAAAGAATTTCTCTCCACCTTAAGTTAGGATCAGATTTGCCTCCATGGATAAATTAGGTGCACAAAAGAGCAGCCGGCCAGCCGGGGGAGCAGGGTCGTCTTTGTGGTTCTCTGTCCCATCCCACGCCAGCCTCCGGGGATACTGGGTGACAGGCGGCTGTGTACTGTTTCATCATCAGTTTGAGGTTTTGAGGCCAACCCTTCAAAGCTTGATTATTTTCTCTGAGGCATCAGGTCAATGATTCCTGTAGCTGTCGCCAGGGATGACGGGAGGTCGTGGGGCTTCCTAACAAAGGTCATTTAGCCCAGAGCTGCTCTTGCATTTTCTGCCAAAATACACTGATAAAATGACAAGTCATGATAGGAACAAGGTTTTAGAATTTCTGCTATATCTTTAAATAACATTCTGTTGTCCCTTCCCTCTTTTTGTTTGCTTTGCACTACAAAAGTAATAAAAACGGTTACAGATTGTGTATAAAATGCAGATTAAAAAGGGAAGAAAATTGAAACCACTCTACATCTTCCCATCTGGTGATAGGCAGTATTAATATTTTGGTGAATATTTTGTGTGTGTGTACGTGTGTGTGGTCACCTATTCATTCAATAAATATTTATTAGCCCTCACTTATCATATTTAATATGTTAACAAACAAAGAAGCAAGCAGTATTGTTATCCTCCCATGACAGTAAAACAATATCTTTTGAAATCACTTTTAATGGCCTCGTAACTTTCCATTGCATAGGTATACAAATATACTGAAGTAATGTATTCTTTGAACTAATAAATGAATATATACAATTCATCATTTTAGTGTGGCTTAACATCTAAAGGTCCTTTCCCACTTTAATCAATATATTATTATTATTCATATTAATAGTATAATTTTAACAACAGTAAGATCAACCATGAACATTTTTTCAGTACTTAACTGTGTGTCAGACATTGTGCTTAAAGTTTCACATGAAATATTTTATTTAAATCCAACAACAATCCTATGAAGTATCTGCTATATTCATATTACCTGTCAGATTATAGCATTCACCCTAAATTCTCAGTCCCTTTCTGAAAAGGAAAAATTGGATTTCTTTCTCTCTGTGTCTTTTAGCATTACTCAGATTTTGCAAATTTTGGTTTGACTAAAACCAGAGAGTGATTATAAAATACCTATTATTTTAAAAAGCATAAATATACACAGAAATAAAATTTCAAGCAGTACATGATAGTATACATTTCAGAAGTGAAAATCATTTGACTGTTTTTGTTTTATCTTAATATGTTTAGATGTCTCCTTTTGCTTTATTATTTTAAAGCAATATTTATTAATGCTCACCTATGAAGATTAAAATATTTAGGTTTTTTTACCTCCACCTCTTTCCCTAACTTCTCTTTTTTTTTTGGAGACGGAGTCTCGCTCTGTCACCCAGGCTGGAGTGCAGTGGCCGGATCTCAGCTCACTGCAAGCTCCGCCTCCCGGGTTCACGCCATTCTCCTGCCTCAGTCTCCCGAGTAGCTGGGATTACAGGTGTCCGCCAACTCACCCGGCTAGTTTTTTGTATTTTTAGTAGAGACAGGGTTTCACCGTATTAGCCAGAATGGTCTCGATCTCCTGACCTCATGATCCACCCGTCTCGGCCTCCCAAAGTGCTGGGATTACAGGCTTGAGCCACCGCGCCCGGCCTCCCTAACTTCTCTTTGCAATTTTACTTTTTTCTTGGGTCAGAGTCTCACTCTGTCACCTAGGCTGGAGTGCAGGGGTGCGATCTCCACTCACTGCGACCTCCACCTTCTAAGCTCAATAAATTCTCATGCCTCAGCTTCCTGTAGCTGGGATTACAGGGATGTACCACCACACCCAGATAATTTTTTGTATTTTTAGTAGAGTTGGGGGTTTCACTATGTTGGCCAGGCTGGTCTTGAACACCTATCCTCAATTGATCTGCGCTCTTCAGCCTCCCAAAGTGCTGGGACTGGATTATAGATGTGAACCACTGCAACTAGCCTCTGTAATTTTTAAAGTAGCAATTACAACTCTTCTATGGTTTCCTAAGGATCTAAAAGTAGACATCCCATACCTGGTCCTAATCATATGTGAGTAGACCACAAAGACTGGGTGCTTTTTTCATCTTTTTAGAGTGCATACTTTGGCAACCTTTTCAGAAAAGTGAGTGGGAGGTAAATTGTATAAATCTTTTTATTATATCTAAAAATGCTTTCACCCTTCTCCTCCACCTGATTGGTTGATTGGCTGTGTTTGGAATTCCAGTATTAAACTAGTTTTCTGCCAGAACTTTTAAGGCATTTTTTCATTGTCTTGTAGTGCTCATTGTTACTGAGATGTCTGAAGCCAAAAAGCTAGGAATAAAAATAATAATAATACCAACAAGCAAGATTATAAAAAAAATTATTCTCTCTTCAGCTCTTGGGTTTCTCTTTTTATATTTTTTACATTTTAGCTGGGTGGAGTGGCTGTAATCCCAGCACTTTGGGAGGCTGAGGCAGGAGGATTGTTTGAGCCCAGGAACTTGAGACCAGCCTGAGCAACAGAGTGACACCCTGTCTCTATTTAAAAAAAAAAAAAAAGTCAAAATATATTTGTGCTCTCAAATATCCTAAGGGTATAACCAGTTTGATTCATGTATTCATTTTTATTCATTATGCTTTCAGCATTAAGAAATATTTCTCTATGTTCTGTCTGTCCCAAACTCTTCTATGTTGCTTAGCTCTTCTCATAGTGACATAATTTGGACCTGTGTCGCTGCCCAAATCTCATGTCAAACTGTAATCCCCAGTGTTGGAGGTAGGGCCTGGTGGGAGGTGATTGGGTCATGGGGGTGGATCCTTCGTGAATGGTTTAGCACCATCCCCTCGGTGCTGTTCTCATGAGAGTGAGTTCTCATGAGAGTGAGTTCTCGTGAGATCTGGTTGTTTACAAGTGTGTGGCACCTCCCGCCTTGCTCTCTTGCTTCTCTGGTCGTGTAAGATGCCTGCTCCCGCTTTTCCTTCTGCCATGATTGGAAGCTCCTTGAGGCATCCCCAGAAGCAGAAGCTGCCATGTTTCCTGTTCAGCCTGCAGAACTGTGAGCCAATGAAACCTCTTTTCTTTATAAATTACCCAGTCTCAGGTATTTCTTTATAGCAATGCAAGAACAGACGAATACATATATATATATATATATATATATATTTTTTTTTTTTTTTTTTTTCATCTCATCTTTGTTCTCTGCTCTGGGAGATTTTTCATGGTTTTTCTTACTGCCTTTCTTTTGTTGTTTTTTTATTTTGGTAATAGCTTTAAAAAAAAATTTCAACAAACTCTTTCTCGTTCTCCGATTTCTCCCTTTTGGTAGCGGTTTGTTTTACTTTTATTGAGACAATACTTGCTCTCTTTTTTTTGAGGACACTAATTGTAATTACTTTGAATGTTATTCCTTTTTTCTCTGGGATCTTTTGTTTGTGTTCATATTGGTCCTTCTCCTTTCTACTATTTTCTGCAGGTAACCTGTGAGTTTTGTTTTCATTCATATTTTGATGAAGGTCTAAGTTGATTAATAACAAAGAGTGGCTGGGGTAGAATCCTCTGACATTATCAGCTTCTCTCTGGATGAAAATGATCACTCTTGTAGATATGGGAGGGTTGTTCTAACCACCGGGTTTGCCTCCATCCCTAAGAAATGCGTCACCGGAGGAGCTCACCGCTGGGGCACCAGCCTCTTTTGTGAAAGCATTGCCTGGCCCCAGCCTGGGGGCGTGGGGGATGGGGGTGGTGTGTGCGCACACGTGCTTGTTCTGTGGGGTAGAGGAGCCTGGGGTCTTCTCACTCTGCCATCTCTGCCCTGCCTTCTCCTTTGCCCTTGCCAAGTCTGGGTGGTTCTGCCATGGAAACTGGCTTCCACTCCTAGACTCCACTCCCATGCCAGCTCTGAGCTGGGCTCCTTCCACTCCGATATGTCTGTCAGTTTCGGCATACATCCTTCTGGCTTCCAGCAATGAGCCACGACTGGGGGCTGCTGCTGTGCCCCTGTGAATTCTCAGCGCTGTGCTAACTTACTCCCTGTTAAGCCTCCTTACTACTCTTTTAAGGGGTTTCTGGAAGGCAAAGCCTGTCGTCATTTCAAAGGATTTTTGAAAATCACGTCACACATCTTGACCCGGAAGCCCCAGAAAGTCCATGTGTGCGTGCCTCCCGACATCGCGACGTTTGACTAAAAAGGAGAACTTTTTCCTTTCCAACAACTGCTCTCCCAGCTCCTGAAGCTAGTGCGCTTAGACAGTTATTCGTGGTTCCAGTCGCTCCGTATCTCTTTTTCCCCAGGTGGACATGCCACATCCAATCCGTCTCAAGTCCTGTCATCTGTCCCTTCAAATGTCTGTGCAAACTCTGACCATCCCGGGCTGAGCTACTGCGTACCCTCCAAGCAGGCCCGTGCCTCCACGCAGGCTCCTAAGGTGGTTTCCCAACACTGCAGCTAGAGAGGCCCTTTCAGAACGCGTTAGATCATGTCCCTCCCCTGCCCCAAACTTACAGTGGCTCCCATGTCACTCAAAGCAACAGCCAAAGTCCTCCCTGTGACCTCCCTGCCCTGTGTGACCTGTACTGGTCACCTCACTGTTCCTCAAAATTGCCAGGACTTCCTGCCTCAGAGCCTTCGCACTTGCTGTTCCCTTTGCCTAGAATGTCCCTACCCCTCCCCCACCTCTCCCTTTGCACCCTAATCGCCCTTCCCTCCCCCTCCACCCCCCTTCCCCTGCACCAGCATAGACCTCCCCAGTCTGGCTCCCTCACCCCATTAACTCTTTACTCCAATGTCACCTCTGCAGTGAGGCCTTCCGCAGCTGCCCAACTCTAACTGCCCCTACCAAGTGCGTCGCATCCTCCCTCCTCCGGGTACGTGACTTGCCCGATGGCAGTCAAACGGCCTAGGCAACACGCTACGACTGGGCTCACCTTGTCTCGTGTTGCCTCCCACTGGAGTGGAAACCCCATGAGCTCGGGACTTTTGTCTGTTTTATTCACTGCTCCTAAGCCAGCACCTAGAGCCGGACCCGGTATACAATAGGTGCTCGTTCGTGTATCATGAGTCATTGAAAAAGGAATAAAAGATGTGCTGTTTCTAATCTCTGTAGCTCTCAAACTCCCTTCCAAATGGACTTTTTAAGAAGGGCTTTTCAAGCTCCCTTCTTTCGAGCGTGGTGTTTCTCAGTCTTTCCTTCATCACTGTCCCCCTTGACAGCCTCTCTAGACTGTCATTTCCTGCTTGTGTCCCCATGAAACTTGAACCCCACAGACAGACTGTGTGTCTGCGGATGCACTGTATGTGTATCTGGGCTTTAGACATAAAAAGAGTAAAGTATTTTCGTCCTAAGAAGCAATTTTTGCCCTCTTGGGAGCAAGGTCACTCATGTTGCGAATGCATGATTTAGTACAACAGAATATTTCAAAATGCTTTAAACAAACTCTAAGTAGGTTTTTTTTAAAAAGATATGCAACAGTTTTATGGTAGAAAGGGGAACTCAGTGACTGAAGAAAGTCTGAACTCTGTGCCTTTAACCCTATAGCCAAGTGTGCTGTCAGCCCCCTCCTGGGAGCGGAAGCCCGAGCAGCAGCGTGGGTAGCCTTGTGCCATCACTGCACTCCCTGGGAGCGCAAAGAGACCAGCTCGGCAATTGTCCAACCTGTTCTTCATGGACCACTAAACGCATTGAGAGCCAGGAAGCCAGAGCCTGGCCCCAGGCAGGGCCCAGCTCACGCATATGCTGCAGAGGCAGCCTCCAAGCACAGACGTGATTTTGCACAGAGGCAAGGATGAGCGAGGAAGACTACTGCTGCTTCCACCCAAGCGCCCCATCCCCTCTTCCCTGGGCTCCCCCATGCCCCAGCCAGAGGCAACCCCTGCCATCCCTGAGCAGCCGTGTGGCCCATCGACCCATCATCCAGAATGTCATTGTTGCATGGCCTATGGGACACCTCCGTGCACTTGTTTCTCCTCACTGGGGGCAGCCTACGTCCCCTGGACCTGTGCCCTCCCCTCAGCCGGGCTTGCTGGGCAGTCAGCTCATGTCTGAAAAGCACTGTCACACGTGATGGGAATGTATGGCTTGTGCCAAGGTGTGTGGCAGCCAATGACTTGTCTGCCTCTCAGGAGAAGGTATTGATTAGATACTTGGTTCGCAGGGAAAGGATGCCCAGCCCTGGAGGAATCAGGTTCCATCATCCAAGTGTTATTAAGGAACAACTGGATGCCTAATTGTCCAGGGAGCAACAGTTGTATCCAATTATGAGCTTGAAGGGACTGATAGTGGCTCATGACTGAGGTCTCCCTGCAGAAGTGAGGGGCTCTCGCTGGGCCTTTCAGATGCCTTTCTGAGTCTCCAGCCACACTGCTCTGCTTGGCATGGAAGATTGTCCCTGCAGTCCCCAGCACTCAACCCCACCCTGCATCCCAGAACGTTTACCCCAGGGCTTGAAGGGGAGAGTGCCAAAGGAGGTTCTGTTCCTCCTGCCTGTCAGAGAACTGGAAGCTTTTTCAATTTTATCTTGCCTTTTAGAGCTAATATAGCAGAGCTGGGCCTCCCTCTCTGTCCCCCCTGCAGAAAACATGGTCACAGCCTTTAGCAACAATGGGATTTGTTTGACGGTCAGGGCTGGTTTGTCTGGGACTATGAATTACAGTAGCTGCAAAGCCACCTGGAGACCTGCAGAGCTGGGTGAGGGCTCATGGGCTGAACTTGTGTGTGGTGTAGGGAAGCAACAGGCAGAGCTGCCCTCCCTTCCTGCAGGGTCTCATTTAGTGCCCAGCATCTCAGAGGAATGAGGGTGGGGCCAGCCTCAGGGGCCCTCTGTGGCTCTCCCTGGATTAGGGGGCCTGCAGGGGCACACAGGGAGATCCACACACTGTGTGTCTACACACCTAAAGGTTATGCACCAAGCCAACCAATTAGATCCAATCCACACTATTCTACCACCTTGACCAGGGTAACTTTACAACTGTAAAACGACAAAAATATGTGTGACACTATTGCTTTTATGCTTGTACGTTTGGTAAAATGTGAAAGATGTCAGAATTTAATGTTGTGTATGCTTAACTGTTGATGAGATGGCTATATTTGGGTGTGTCTGGCTGACACTGCATGGCCCTCTGCCCGGGAGCTCGGACCCTGGGGCTCTGCAGGGCTGGTGCCCTCACCCGGGAGGGCCTGCCTTGACCACCCCACCGTAACCCACCCATCACCTTTGGTCCAATTACCTCACTTATTTTCTTCTTAGAACTTGCCACTGTTGGAAATAATATTATTTATGTGTTTGTTTGCTGTCTGTCTTCTCAAATGAAGAATCAATGAGGCAGGGATTTTGTCCATGATGTTTGTAGCTAAACACCCAGCAACAGATACAGAGCCTGGCTTGTACTTGCCAACATCTGTTGAGCGAATGAATGATATACAATCGGTGGGTACGAAGATCTTAGAAACTGCTAGGTAAACAGAAAACAAATCCAGAAGAAACATTAGACACTCAGGGGTGAATGTAAACTGCTTAAAAGCAGGTTTTGTTTCTGCATTCAAAGTAAGAAATGTGGGAAATAGAAAGAAAAATGCAGAGAGACATTGAAATACAGACTTCAGGGTAAACTCTCACAAGTAGACAACATCGGGACAAGATGGGGCTGGCATCCTGATGACCGCAATTTCACCTTCTCTGGGAAAGACCCCAGGATTCTCAGATGGGCTCCCTGTAGCTGTGCTCCTGTCTTCTGGAAAGACTGCTGGGTCTAGGGATGTTCATCTCTTCCAAGTTGGGTGACTCCCAGAGCTCAGCCCCTCTAGCCATAGTTAATTGGTCCCAGGCTATGTGACCTGCTGATATGGTTTGACTCTGTGTCCCCACCCACCTCTCCCCTTGGATTGTAATAATCCCCACGGGTCAAAGGCAGGACCAGGTGAAGATGATTGAATCATGGGGGCGGTTCCCCCAAGCTATTCTCGTGATATTAAGTGAGTTCTCACAAGACCTGATGGTTTTAGAAGGGGCTTCCCTTTGTCACTCATTCTTTCTTCTGCCATGCTGTGAAGAGGTGCCTTCCACCACGATTGTAAGTTTCCTGAGGCCTCCCCAGCCATGCGGAACAGGGTCAATTAAACCTCTTTTCTTTATAAATTACCTGGTCTCGGGTATTTCTTCATAGTAGTGTGAGAATGGACTAATAACACCTGCCAAGAAAAGTTGCGGAACTTTGAAATGGGCAAAAAGTACATACATACATACATACATACATACATACATATTTAAAGTGGCCTGCTAGACATTGTCTAGAGGACTCTCCTGGGGTTATCTGATTCTGTAGCAGTCTATGTCTTTTATTGTTTTTGATTATTATTCAACTTTTTAAAGATATAAGTTGACTGTGGAGAGCTGATATTGATGCACCTTATTTCAGTTCATAGAAATTTGAACACTGGTGTCCATTCAAATTGCAAGTGCTTACCATCCCCTGTGAAAGAAGTTGGCTTCTATTAGCAAATTCATTTCAGCAATCCTGATTGCACACACACACACACACACACACAAACACACACACACGTGTCCTTTGATTCTCCTTTGAACTTGGTTTTTCTATCTTACTTGTTCTCTCATTACTTAATTAGTTAAATAAAATCTTTGACCTGGTTAGTTTTCTATTTCAATGAGAGTCATATTTTACTCTTAAAAAAAAAAAATTAACTCTCTAATGGACCAAGCAGAACCAACTGGAATCTTGGGACGTCAGTGGCCATGGTGCTCTGCAGGCAGAGGTGAGTCAGGGGAGCCGAAGATGAGGGAGAGAAGAGCCTGAGGCTGAGTCCCGCTCCTGGTGTCTGCAGTCTGGGTGCAGAGGCCCTGTGGTGCCTGCCTGAGTGAGACAAGCTTGCTTTCCTCTAAGCTACTCCAAGTCAGGTTTCCATCAACTGTGACCCAGAGCGGGCTTGTCACACAGGCTCACGGGCTTGTCACACAGGCTCACGTTGCAGAGAGATTGATTTCAGAAGCAGGTGAGGTTTAATCAGTCCATTTGTGTGTGGTCATGGGCCACACACATGGGTGGACGCAAAGCCAGGTCCTGCGGATGCAGGGAGAGAGGGAGGAGAAGGGAGGCTCCCACTGGCTCGGAAGGAGCAGAAATCACTCAGAATCTGAGAATTCATGGTGTGGCCACTGGCGAGGCTTGAGGAGGAAGCTCAGAGCCAAGGGCAGGTGTTAGAAGTACACCGGCAGCACCCCGGTGCAGAAGTGTGCTGAGGGCCATCTTCGGCTGCATCCTCCAGATGCCCTGGCAGGACAGATTCATCCTCCAGGGACAGGCCACAGCCAGTATGACTCCCCTGCCTCTGTCTGGCATTGCCGACCACACCTCTCCTCCCTGCTTCCAGGCGTGGACAAGGAGCAAGTGTCCACTGGAGCCTCACTGACAACTCATCATCTGTATCCAAAAGTTTAAATATGAAATTAAAGATGGACGAAAGCCACCATGAGAAAACCAAAAGGAACATTGCCAGGGCCTCGGCAAACCCTAGTTATTCTTAGAGCAGTTGTGAATCCTTAGGAGGGTGCGTTTTATTTCCTTGTAAAAATACCAAGTGGTTGAGGGGGTGAGCAAGTAGTGGCCAATCTTGTCCAAGTTACTTTTCTAAAAAGTTTATATGATACTCGGATGTGCTGCTCCCCAACCCTCCCTTCTTGGAGTCCAAGAAGCTTGGGTGTGAAACGTGGCTCTGCCATTCCTTTAGCTGAGTGACCTCAGCTGAGTTCTTTACTTTTCCTGAGCTTCAGTGACTTCCTCCATGAAATGGGATGCCACCCAGTTATGAGGATGACACGTGACAATGCAGGCCAGGTGCCCGTCACACAGCAGAGGAAGGAAAATGGAACCTCTGCAAGGGAACTTGCCATCCCCACGCTCAGCCCCCATAGTCGTCCCCTCGGATTCTAACTTCCACTCCTGAGCGAGGAGGAGGAGGGGCCAGGCAAGGCTTCAGCCACATCCTTTTTAGTATTTTAACTTCACTTAAATTGACTGTCATCTAGAACAGGACCAGCTGGGAATCTATTCAAAGGACTGGTCCCACGCAGCTGTGACACAGGCAATAGCCCATGTGGGGTGATCTCAGATCCTGCCCCCACCTCCAAAAACCTCCTGCTCCCAGAAATCCCACCTTCATCCCTTTGTGGTAAGACTCCTCCTTGCCCACTCCCCAGTCTGGACGAGGGCACCCCCGAGGCTACAGCAGACCCAGAACTCATTTAAGAAAGGCAGGTGCTTTGGCCCCGCATCATGAACACCCAGCTCACCCCATCCAGCTCTGTGCAAGGGATGCTCATTCTTCAGCTGCAGGAGGGAGATGACAGTTGCCTCGGGGTTACATGAGACAGTGCACACAAGCTCCTGTCAATGTCATTGCTTTGATTCTTCTTCTCACTATGACTTGGGTGCTTTTTCCTGCCACCTTACTTTGCCAGAGTGGTGTGAACAGAGGACAGCAGCTCACTGGGTGCCGAGAGGTTGGCAGGGGTCCATGGACAGAGAGAGGGGCCAAGCCTGCATCTGGGGTACTGGGACTGCTGGCCCTGCTGAGGCCACTGTTCCTGACCTATGTCCCCCTCCACCCTACAGGAGTAACGTGCCTAGTGACGCATGGCCACAGCGCCTGTGAGGTGGGTGCTGCTCCCCCAGCCACTGCCCTGCCCGGGAGCCTCAGCTTCATGCTCCTCCCTGGAGCCCCCTGCTCCAACCACCGCAGCATCTCAAGGTCTCCCCTGGGCACCTGGAGCTCGGCTGTGTGAGTCTGAATGGCTCAGAAATTAATCTGGGCAGGATAACGAGTGTGATCGCAGGGGATGATGGAGAGCCGCATTGAAAAGGCTGTATCCACCCCAGACTCAGACCACTCCTCCAACCAGTAGCCAGTTGGAGGAGTGACACTTACTTGATCTTAGACTATGGCACCTGAGAAGTGGCAGCTTTAAAAAGCAGGCTCCGCAGGCAAGTGCCCATTGCCCGTGTGTCCTGTACCCATCTCTCCTATCTGGAATGCCCTTCCCGGGAGGTCTGCAGGGAGAAATGCCCTGCTTCCCCAGGTGGGATACAGAGGTCCCGCCTTTGGGTTGCCTCAAGGGCTACAAAAGCCATGCATGCCCTCAGCTGTCTGTTCCCCACCAGGCTGCGAGCCCCCCGAGCAGACTGTGTGGTCCCACAGATAAGGCACTTGGGCCAGGCACGGAGCAAACGTCTAGCAAATGTATTTCTTTAGCCCCTTCTCACTCCTTCTCTCCCTTCTCCCTTCCTTCCTCCCTTCTCCCTTCCTTCCTCCTTTCTCTCCTTCCTTCCTCCTTTCTCTCCTTCCTTCTTTCTCTCTTTCCTTCTTCCTTTCTCTCCTCCCTTCCTCCTATCTCTCCTTTCCTTTTCTCTCCTTTCTTCCTTCCTTCTTTCCTCCATCCCTCCCTTCCTTCCCTTCCCACCTTCTCTCCTTCATTTCTTCCCTCTCTCCATCTCTCCCTCTGTCTCTCTCTCCTTTCTTCCTTTCTCCACCAAAGCAACAGATAGTCACACAAACAGTTGCTGAATGAATAAATGTGGAATTGCTAAAATGAGCCAGTGAAAATACTGAATGGTCATTGTGGGAACTGTCCACATGCCCATGTAGAGGTGGAGAGGGTCGGAGCTTCCCACTCCCTGAGGTCCATATCCCATCTCCTCCATCATGAAGCAAGGGTTCCAGCCCTCAGAAATTGTTTCTTTATAGAATTTACTATAACACCATCTACCTCACGTTCTTGTGTGGACTCAGCGAGACCCTGCAAAGTGAGTTTAATGGGTGGAAGTCACTGTCCTGCTTGTGATGTTGCGGATGCATGCGGGGTCCAGATCCGTGTCCAAGACAGCCCACGCAGGAGCAACCGCACTCCTTTCCTGTGAGCATCAGCGATGGGCAGACTTGGGCAAGTCACCCACCGCAGGCTTGCACACAGAGAGACCTCACTGACTTGCCCAATACAGCTCTCCTGAGCAGGGTCTCTCATCTGTAAACTGACGACAATCAGATCAAATGGAGCCCGGCATGAGAATCAATGTCATGGGGACTGAGCAGGAATTTGAAGAGGTCCTGGCTCAGCCCTGGAGGACAGCTCCCGCCCCACCACAGGGCTGCTGAGAGAATAAGAATGAGGGTGAGCTTGCCTCTTTGGAGCTCCCCTCCTGCCTCCAGCACGCAGATGTCCTGAGAGGACGCCACCTCCTCACCTCTCTTTCCTGTCCATATTGTCATGGGAATTGTTGATCATCAAAGGACACAAGGAGATTGCAGCCCAAGAGTGGAGGCTGGAGCCTGCCTGGAAATGAGAAGCCTTTCCAGGAGGAAAGAGGGTTGTTGGAAGGCAGGAGACCAGACCTGCGACCAGAATCTGGCTTTCTGCTACGTCTCACCCAAATTAAATTAACCACTCCCTGTCCCCAGCTGCCGCCTCCACCTGCGGGGTCACCAGGGGTTGCTCAGGCCTCCTCCCAGCTGGCCAGCCCGAGGCTGAGTAGAGACACATGGGGCAGGGCCATCTCGTGCGGCCACAGGACTTTCCTCCTGACTGCACGAGAGGATCAGAGTAAAGCCGAGACAAGCATCACAAGAGGGGTCATTCAAGGCAAGGGAGAGGTGGGGCGTAGCTCCTGCTAGCCGTGGGGGCACTTGGGAGCAGGGGTTGTGGTCACCATGGTAGCTCTGGACATCCTAGTTATGGATGCTGTGTCATTTTTCAGCATCTTTTGATTTCCATGTCCAGCCACACAACAACTCAGACAAGACTCCTTCTCAACTGGGGTGCCTTGTCCCTGTGATGGGTGATGACTTCCTTACCTCTCACTTCAGTGCTCTGGGACCTTCTCCATTTGACAGCGGCCTGGTGCAGGTTTCTGATCTTAGCTCCCAGCTCACGTCCCTCATTGCATCCTGGGTTCTCCTGTGTGTTCCACACTTCCCTGGTCTTTGCTCAGATCTTCCATAGAGTCCAGAATGCCCTACTGCCCAGCCCCATTCTGGAGCAGATGGCCAGAGTGGACACCTTGGTCCACCACTTCCAAGTCATGGGACCTGGGTCAAATGGTGTCCCGTCGCTGTGTCCATTTCCTTGTCTGTAAAGACAGTGAATATTAATACCTACCTCATGAGGTTGTGGCAAGGCTCAAATTATCTTCAAAGTGTCAAGTGCTGGCCGGGCACGGTGGCTCAAGCCTGTAATCCCAGCACTTTGGGAGGCCAAGATGGGCGGATCACGAGGTCAGGAGATCGAGACCATCCTGCCTAAAATGGTGAAACCCCATCTCTACTAAAAAAAATACAAAAAACTAGCTGGGCGTGGTGGCGGGCGCCTGTAGTCCCAGCTACTCAGGAGGCTGAGGCAGGAGACTGGCGTAAACCTGGGAGGTGGAGCTTGCAGTGAGCTAAGATCCGGCCACTGCACTCCAGCCTGGGCGACAGAGCGAGACTCCGTCTCAAAAAAAAAAAAAAAAAAAGTGTCAAGTGCTTAGAACAGCCTTGGCATAAACATGAGTTATTACTGTTACTCGCCTTCTTCACCTCCTCCAAAACACCTTGGCAGATGCCCTTACCCAGCTCCTGGGCACGGTCAACTTCTCCCACTTGTGGATCCCACAGTCTATGAGCTTCTATTTCAGCCTCGTCACCATCTGGCTGGTCGCATGATTTTTGTAGCAGTCTGACTCCCCCAGATGGAACTTCTAGGGGGAACCAAAACCCATTCACCCCAGTGCCTGGTGCAGGGAGGGCAGTAGGTTGGCCAGAGTGGGAAACAGGCAAGGCTGAAGTGAACAGTAGCAGGCATGTGTCCTGCAGACACTGGGCCCACAGTGCGGTGGTGTGCGCAGATGACGGCTTGTCTCTGTATGAAGACAGGGTCGAAAGACCACAGGGCTACATGGAACCCGTATATGGGTCCACTTAGCACAGCTCCTGGCCCCTAGTAAGGCAAAACTGGTATTCCTTTCTTCTCTTCCTCTCTCCACATAAACCAGCAATAAGATTTGTAGCTTTTTCCTTTTATCTACCCCCTCCCCTTTTCTAAGGTCATCCAAATTCAGTGTCAAGATCAAGGTACCCGGAGTCTCTGTGCTGGGATCCCTGGGGGTGCCAACTTGTGTTCTGGCCCAAGTGTGACATTACAGAAATGGTGAGGAGGGCCTGGAGTTTATTGGAGGACAGTGGCAGGAACCATTCACCAAAAGAAAGGGGCAGCTGAAGGAGCCTCTGGGGCCCAGACTGCAGGGGAACCAGAACAAGAGGCCCTTCCCCAATACTTCAAAGGTTCCCTTTCCTCTGACATGCAGAGGGGCCTTCAGACTCAGCAGGGAGGAACCCAGGGAGGCAGGTTTGGCTCTGCCTAAATTTGACATCCCCCCGGAAGTAAACCCTGAGACAAGGATGGGGCAGGGAAATCATTTGGGAAGTGATCCCAGGAAACAGAAGGGGTGAGAGGAAGTGAGAAAGGAGGGGAGGGCCGCCAGTCATGGTGTGTCACCAAGCGAGTCACCACTGTGAGTAACTGAAGCTTCGTCCCTCTGGGACTCTGGGAACTCGGCCAGAACGCAAGACAGAGAGCCCCACCCAGAGGGGAGGGAGCTGGGCCGCAAAACCCATTTCCACTGGCACTTTGGTGTTTAGTCCTGACCTGAACTGCAACAGAAGTTTGTTGATTATATTTCTTCTTTTCCAACATCTGCCACAGCTGGAAGACATACTCATTTTTATATGAGCAAAAGTGCAGAAAGAATGAGTTAATGAAGAATTCTGTGTGTTTCATCTGAATGGACGGAGTTGCTAGAACCCAGCAGATAGGGGAGTGGATGGTCTCTCTCCCAGCCTCTGTGAGGTCTCGGGGAGTCCTGCTAAAAAGACTCTGTGTCGCGCTTGGTCAGAATAAATCACATGTTCTTCGTGTTTGCCAGGAACATAGTATAGACTGGACTACAATCCACCTGTTTTCTTCCTTGTTGGAAGCACCGGAAATCTTCAAAGTACAAAATGCACTGTGTTAGGTTTAAGAAGAAAGGGAATCACCTCTTAGTGTCTGGTGTCCTGTTCACTTCCATGACTTTCCCTCCTCTGGGAAGTGCCCCGTGAATGACTTCTTGCTGGTGAGTTTCTCAATGAGTCCCTGGCTGCGTGGGGGAAATGTCTCCCTTTCATTCCAATGAGGAAGAAGTCTCAGAATTATGCTAATTGGCTAAGGTTTAATGGATATATGTAAAATAGTGCCAAATATCCAGGGTGCTAGGGCAGC
Source organism: Chlorocebus sabaeus (assembly GCF_047675955.1). Classification (NCBI taxonomy): domain Eukaryota; kingdom Metazoa; phylum Chordata; class Mammalia; order Primates; family Cercopithecidae; genus Chlorocebus; species Chlorocebus sabaeus. Next base: position 10,896,434 of record NC_132917.1, on the reverse strand, counting down.
GTTGCCTCAAGGGAAGTATCTGGGTGGAAATAATGATTACCTAAATTAAAAACCCAAAAGAGAAACTAGCACCTATTCAGGGGGTTAGAAGAAAGACGGTGGAAATGGTAAAACATCTGTGTTCTGTGTTCTTCTTAGGGTGAGAGAGTGTACCATTGTGAGGGTCTGGATGGGGGAATAAGGGAGATGAAACCTCATGGGGGATCCAAAACCCGGAGATGCAACTCAGCAACAAAAAGACAAATAACCTAATTCAAAAACAGGCAAAGAACTTTAATGTATGTTTTCCCAAAGAAGACACAAGTGGCCAATAAGCACACGAATAGATGCTCAACAGTATTAGTCATTAGGAAATGTAAACCAAAACCACAACGAGATACCACTGCACACCCACTAAGAGGGCTAAAATCAAAACGACAGAAGATAGGTGTTGGCAAGGATGTGGGGAATTGGAACTCTTATACAGTGCTGGTGGGAATGGAAAACGTGAGGCTGCTGGGGGAAACAGCCTGGCAGCTCCTCACACAGTTGAACACAGCTTTTTTCTCTCTCTCTTCTTTTCTCTCTTGGACCTTGGTGCCCACTTGGATCTCCGCTAAGCGCATCTTCCTCTTTCCTGTTCTAAAACTTTATAAATAAACTTCCATTCCTGTTCTGGAAGGAAAAAACTGAACACAGAGATACCATATGACCCAGCAATTCCACTCCTCAGTGAATTCCCAGGAGAGATGAAAACATATGTTCATGTACAAACTTGTATCTGTGCGTTCACAGCAGCATTACTCACAAAAGCCAAAAAAATAGAAACAAGTCAAATGTTCATGGACTGATGAAAGGATAAACAAAATGTGGTTTATCCACGCCATGGAATCTCATTCAGCTGTGAAAAGGAATGGATATCGATACATGCTGCAACTCGCATGGACCCCGAACACACCATGCTAAGCGAAAGAAGCCAGACACAAAAGCTTAAGGTTGTATAATTCCACTTACATAAAATGTCCAGAATAGGTCAATCCACAGAACAGGAAGCAGATTCGTGGTTATGGGGGTGTGGGGATAGGAGAGGATGGGGAGTGACTGCTTTACAGAGCGTAGTTTCTTTATGGGGTGATGAAAATATTCCAGAATCAGATAATGATCATGGTCGCACAACATCTAGGACTGCACTAAAACCCACTGAAATGTACACTTTAAAATGGTTCAAATGGTACATGTTGTTCTATGAATTTTGCCTCAATAATAATTTTTAAGAACTTTTTAATAGGGGTGTAGCCATAAATCATAAATTATGAAGCACAGCTAACGAAAATGTGGAGTCCTTTGTTCAAAAACCGTAAAGAGTTTCAGGATGGCAACGGCAGAATCTTAAACCCAGCGGGGTGGCCTGTGGGGCTGCACAGGTCGCACCCAGAGGCAGGACCCAGAGGCAGGGCAGGCAGTGGCCCTGGGGCCTGGCTCCCAGAGTCTGCAGCAGGGGCCGGGATCCCCTGCTCCTCAGCAATGCGGCAGTGCAGGTCTGCCCTTCTCGGGTCCCCAAGCTGCTGCCCTCACGATTTCCGCTTTTGCTTGTCCCAACTCTGCCCCGTGCCTTGTCTCTGCTTGGTTTCTCTCCACTTCCCACCGAAGCTGTGATTCCCTCTCTCAGTGGGGGTTCCACGGTCACATTCTGGAGGGAGGGAACCTGCAGACAGCCTGCTTCGTGGTTGGAGGAGGTGTGGGGGGCGGTTTCCCAGCAGCTGTGTCATAGATTGCTGGGACCTCGGCAGCTCTTCCTCAGCTGTGGCTGTGAGGCGAATCGTGTAGTCCGACGCCTGAGGCTCCTTTGGAAAGGCTGGGAGGGATCCCTTCCCGTGGCCGGGGTTCACAGGAAGATGATGGAGGAAGGTCCTGGGAACGACGGCCTTGAGCATCCCTTCCCCACTGCCCATCCAACCTCTTCAGGTGACAGCTTCCTGATATTGGACAAGTCATTTAAGTTCTCTGATCCTCCGTGACCTCTTTAGTAAACGGGAATAAAACCTTAGCTGTTCACGCACAGGCACTGAATCAGCTGATGAAACCAAGTACGCCCTGGGTGAACTCCTGCTGTGTTCCAAGTGGATGCTGGGCCCTGGGAGGCGGAGGGGAGGCGGCTGGGTGGGGACACAGGTGCGCTTACAGCTTGGGCCCTGGGAGGCGGAGGGGAGGCGGCTGGGTGGGGACACAGGTGCGCTTACAGCTGGGTGTGATGCAGAGTAGAGGGAGGGGCACTCACACGCCAGCGCGGCGGGTGGGAAGGAGCCTGGAGGAAGGCGGAGGGTCCTCCCTGGGCCTCCAGGGCCTTAGTGGAAGAGAAGCATCTGAACTGGGATTTCAACAGTGAGCACGTTTCCACAGGTATTGAAGAGCCTTCCAGACAAAGACAGCAGCTGGAGCCCAGCAGAAGCAGGGTCCTGTACCAGGGAGGCGTCCTCGGCCCAGCAAGGGGAGGGAGAAGTGAGGTCAGAAGGGCCAGCCGAGGCCACAGGGAGAGGTCTCCCATGGCCCCAGCCTCCTTCTGGTCTTCCTTCCTTTCCACCCGCGGCCCCATCACGGCTTCCTGTGCCGCCTGTCTCTGCCCGGTCTCCCTGATTCCACCAGGAGAGCCCGAGACGCAGCCCTGGAGGAGCAGAACAAGCCCGTCTGGCCAAGGCCTCACTGCTGCGGGGAACCTCAGCCCCGGAGGAAAAGGCGCCGCCTCTGTCTTAGGTTCCAGACGACTCTGCACAGGGCTTCGGTGTCGGGAAATCCGACGGTGTCCCCAGGTGCACGGAGGGGCGTTGCCCCCATAATTCTCACCCTGGACCCGGGGCTCAGTCAGCAGCTCTCGGTGCATCTTCCATCCAGATGCAAGCAAGTCTCTTCTCACCTTCGGCTCTCTCCGCGCTGCCGTGGGCTGCGGCCATCGCTCAGGAGCCGTGAGATCTGAGTGGGCCCTGGGGGCCGGGGAAGGAAGGGAAGGAAGCCATGCCGGCCCCTCCCTGGGCGGCATCAGCGTGTGGGACACAGACCCCAGATCCTCACTCCAACTCAGGCTTCCCTCCCAGGACTGTGCTCCCCTCTGCTCCACGCAGGAACCCTCCCGCCAGCTCCCCCACCTCCCCTACCCAGGCCTGCCCGCAGCCACCAGACATTTCCATGATGGCCCATCGGACCGTGGCCACTGAAGCCACGCTGGTGAGGGAAGGCAGAAAGCCCAAGACACGCAAGGGGATGGGACTCTGAGACCATCTGGACTTGGCCTTCCCCTGTTTCCCTCAGTGTTTGTGGAGTGGAGGTGTGGATACTGGAGGCTCTGGCTCTAGAGCCTTCTGTAGGAGGTATTTTCCACCATAAACTCACACTTGCTCTGCATCCGTCCACTTTTCGAATCTACATTTAAGAGGCAACTTTGGGACAATATAGTCAGCAGTGGCCAACGTGGAGCTTTCTTTTCTTTAAATAAAAATTTCTTAAAATAATTAAAATTAAAATTGTGTCTTGTTGCAAAGTAATAAATATTCATTGCAAAGAAAAATAGAAAAGGCTGAGAACAAAACAGTAGAAAATAAAAGTTATTCCCTTGAGATGACTGTTGTCAACATATATACAGTATTTCTTTCTATGCATATATATATATATTTTTTTTTTTTTTTTAAATCAGGGCTTATAATGAATGCATCACTAATTCATAATCTTCTTTTCCCTCAGCTAATAATACACAATAAACTTTCTAGTCACTAAAAATTCTCTTTCTGTGTTATTTTAGTGATTATGTAATATTCAAAATTGTATTGAATCAATCCTCAAAGTACATTTTTATACTTTCTTCCTTTTGTGAACAATGCACTACAAATGATTTTGTAGCTAAATCTCTGCATGTATTCATAAATATTTCCTTGGCATAAATTCCTGAAGGTGGAATTACTGGGTCAAAGGGATGCAAGAATTAAAGTTTTTGAATGTGTTACCAAAACGCCTCCAGAAAAGTTATATCAATTTATGCACCCAAGAGTACTATATGAGAATGGCTACTTATCTGTGTCCTTGCCAACCAACTATTGTCTTTTTTTTTTTTTTTTTTTTTTTGGGACGGAGTCTCGCTCTGTTGCCAGTCTGGAGTGCAGTGGCACGAACTCGGCTCACTGCAACCTCCACCTCCTGGGTTCAAGTGATTCTTCTGCCTCTCCTGAGTAGCTGGGACTACTGGCGCACACCACCACACCCAGCTAATTTTTTTATTTTTTTGTAGAGACAGAATTTCACCATGTTGGCCAGGATGGTCTCGATCTCCTGACCTCATGATCCTCCCGCCTTGGCCTCCCAAAGTGCTGGGATTACAGATGTGAGCCACCATGCCCGATCCAACTATTGTATTTTTAATCATTGCCAGCTGAAGAACAGAGCAAAATGATACTTCATTTAGCACTTATTTGTTGAATAGGTGGTTGAACATTTATTTGTATACTGACCAATTATAATTTTTTTGTGTGATATCATTCCATTCCCTTTTACTGTAATATCTCTTTTCTATTGATTTTTAAAGGTTATTTATGTGTTGTTGCTATTGAACATCTTACTACCTATCTATGTTATAAATATATTTTCTAAGGTTGTCAGTTGCCTTTGGTTCTGTTTATGGCTTGTTTGGAAAGCAGAACTGTTCTCTTTTTATGATCAAATCTATCAACTGTGTCTTTGATGGTTTGTACCTTTGGCATCATGCTTAAACAGTCTTTTTTCATCTCAAGGGTATAAACATTAAACAACGTTTTCTTCTAGTACTATAGATTTCTTTTGCACTTAATGTTTAATCTACTTGGACTATATTTAGTGCTATAGTTTGAGTTTATTTTGTTTGTTTTGCTCCACTGCTCGTTTGAAATGAAAATGGCATATTTGGGGTGAGATGTCCTTTCCTCCCCCGACTGCTTGGTATCTGCTGCTCTGATGGCCCATCAGGTTTTCCATTCTTGTTTAAAAATCAGCTTTGGGGCCAGGCGCAGTGTCTCACACCCGTAATCCCAGCACTTTCGGAGGCTAAGGCAGGCAGATCACTTGAGCCAGATCACTTGAAGCCAGGAGTTCAAGACAAGCCTGGCTAACATGACAAAACCCCATCTCTACCAAAAATACAAAAATTAGCTGGGTATGGCAGCCCATGGCTGTAATCCCAGATACTTGGCTGAGGCAGAAGAATCGCTTGAACCAGGGAGGCAGAGGTTGCAGTGAGCTGAGATCGCGCCACTGCACTCCAGGCTGGGCAACAGAGCGAGACTCTGTCTCAAAAAAAAAAAAAAAAAAAAAAAATTAGCTTTGGTTTATTTAGCTGATTCCCCCTCCTCAACAGTCATCCCCTTGTTCCTTGCCCTCCCACCCTGCTGTGAGCCACCGCACATCTGAGAGCTGTGGGGAAAACATCACGTTTTAATATACCCAGATGGGCATGGAAGGACGAGAGAGCCGTGGTTTTCTGTACACCAACGATGGGGCTCAGCTCCTGTGCTTTGGGTAATTTTTTGGGTTCGGTCTCCATAACAACCCTGAGAAATGAGTGTTAATATTCCCTTTTTATGAAGAGGAAACATGAGACTGAGCAAAATGTCACTTCAAGTAAATAGCAGAGCTGAAACTCAAACCTAATTCTGCTCACTCTGAAATCCACAGCCCACCCAGGGCTCTCAGCAGGGGTGGAGAGTGAGCCCATTCTCTGCCTTCTGTGTAGAGTCTTGGAAGGTGTCTCTTAGTTCAAATCGCTATAACAAAAGATCATAGATGGTGTGGCTTAAACAACATCCATTTCTCAGTTCTGGAGACTGGAAGTCCAAGATCAAGGTGCCAGGAGAGCTGTTGTCTAATGAAGGTCCTGGCTTTTAGGTAGCACCTTCCAGTGTCTTCACGTGGTGGAGAGTCTCTTCCCCTTCTGAAAAGGAGGTAATCTCATTGTGGGGGTCCGCGCTCATGAATTTATCTAAACCTGACTGCCTCCCAAAGGCCGCATCTCCAAATACCATCCCATTGGGGTTAAGGCTTTAACATGTGAATTTGAGGGGGGTACAGACATTCAATCCACAGCAGAGGCCCCTCCTGCCAGGAGTCCCTCTGGCCCCACAAACGGACATGGGCCCCTCTTGTCCCAAGACAGAAACAGAGCCCTCTTAGGAGGGAAATGGCTTATTAAGCACGTAGTTTGTTTCTCAGGCCCGACTTTCCTTTGCAGGAAAGGAAGTTGTCTATACATTCTGTATCATTGCCTGATGACAGAAGGAAGTGGGATTCCAGCAGGGAAGTGAGAGAGGATTGGGGAGACCATCTGCTTGATGATTTTTTTCCTCTGTTCATTCCCCTGGAGTCAGGAAGTTTCTGCATTCACTTTGCAATCTTCTTGGCGACTCATGCCAAGGACACATTCCTTGTATGAAATGTCCATGGTGTCCCCACGGGCCTGGCGATTAGCTGCTGCTATTACCTGTGACTTCGCAGTGATGGAGGCTGAAGGGCAGTGTGGTCTTGGCACATCCCCGAGGTGAAGCAAGACCACGTGCACTGGGGTCACTGTGCTTGGGGTAGGGAGCATATTAGGGCTCTCCGCAAGGGAGATGCAGAGGAGCCCTAAGGAATCCTGAATCCCCTAAGACCCCCTCCAGCTGCACTGCTGCACATTTTCATGTTCTTAAACCCACTGTGATTGACGGCCACAGAAAAAGCTTACAAATAAAGAACTGGCCTTCTCAGCAAAGGGAGGCTAGTGATTGTAACACTAAGGATAAGCGCTTGATAGGATGGATCCCCCATTTCCCATGACATGATTCTCATGCATTGGAGGCCTATATCAAGACATCTCATGTACCCCATAAATACAAACACCCACTATGTACCCACAAAAATTAAAGATAATTTTTTTAAAAGGGGGGCTTGTGGATTTCAACTTGGCAGAAGCCAGTATATTTTCTTTCAGTCATTCAGTCAATCTACAAACACCTGTTAAATTTCTACCATGTACCAAGCCATGGCCAGGAACAAAGAGTACGTGGCTCCCACCGTCAAGAACTCACAGGCAGGTCACTCGTGTGCCCAGATCTGAGTCCAAGTGCTGTGGTGCAGATAAGTAGAGGGGCTGATGGGTATGGAAGAATGGCAGAGGGCACCTGAACCAACCTGCAGAGGTGACCAGCTATCAGGAAAGCTTTCTCCAGAGGTGCCCTGTAGGAGCCATGCAGAAAATGTGTGTGGGGCCTGGCTGCTGAGGAGACGCCCAGAAAGAGGAGGAAGGGGACGTGGCAGGCAGAGAGCACCCATGTGCAAGGAGAGAGGCAGGTGGTGGAGCGGGCGGTGGTGAGCCCCGGGAGCTGAGCTGGAGCTGTGTGGCTGGAGTGGAGGTCCGGGAGAGGGTCAGTGAGAGAGGGAGAGGCCAGGCCTGTCTGGTCCCCAGGAGTGGGCTCAGACACCACTGAGACCTGTGAATTGGAGCTAAGTGGAGAGAAGGAAACTTCCCCAGTGGAGACAGGGATCTGGGGAGAGGAGGGGCTGGTGTGAGAGTGCCAGCTAGGAAGAGAAGGATTGGGGGCGGGTGTCACTGAGGAAAAGGAGGGTGTATTGAGAAGGCCCAGCTTGTGTACGATGTGGTAGCCTGGTTGAACCAACGCCTCCTGCTTTTCCTTGGTGCCCCACTAAAACGGCCCAAGCTCCATCCCAGGAGAGGAGGTTGTCCTGCAAAGAGAGTCTCGTGGTTACTTGCTGGCTTGAATTCCAACCACCGCACTCATCAGCCCTTCTCCTGAACCTCCTGTCACTTCCCACCCTGCTTCTCCCTGGTGGGGGCAGCTCCTCTTCCCCAGTCCCCAAAGCTCAGTTAATACAAGGGTGTTGAGCAGGCATTTTTCTAAATGCATTTTTAAAATGCATTTAGAAAGACTATGCATAGGGGTAGGGGGTATAATCACCTCTCCTTCCCCCCAACATACACCCAGTCATTGGTTCAACCACTGTTGATTAGATACCTAAATGAGGTTGCACCTAGGAGCACTGGGATAATGATAGACACGGACTGTGCCCTTGGGAAGTCCTGGCCCAAATGAGGAGACAGAGACCGACAGGTAAGCGCTACCATGGAGGAATAGATGGACGGAGTGGCTGAGAGGTCATTTGCCAAGAACTCATCACACAGAAGACACAGAGCCCAAGTTCTAAACAATGAGTTGCGATTTCCTTGGTGAGAAGCAGGAGTGGATGCAGTCCAAGCAGAGGTAGTACGTGGATGACAGCATGGTTAGTTGGGGGGCAGAGAGAGTCCCCTGAGCCCAAGTGCAGGGCAGGAGGAAGCAGGGCCAGGTCCCCTGGAGCCCTGTTTGTTGTCCTGCTGGCCACAGCCGTACAGCTGAGAGGTCAGATAGGGATTAACTCTGGGGAAACTGAGGCCCAGGAAGTAATGTGTTCATGGTTGCCAGCTGGCTGCGGCTGAATGGGGCTGTGAGAGCTGAACCAAGGCTCCTGCTGGGCAATGGAGGGGGCACAGCAGGGAGGCTGTGACAGCCGGATGACTCTTGCAAACAGGTTCTCCAGTGAGATTGCAGCCCAGAGGGAAGGCGGAGCAGTCCTGCAGCTGGAGCTGGAAGCTCGGTACCTCTCTCCTTTTGGTGGGAGAGAGAATGCCTCACGTAGCAGGAATCCTTTTGGAAATTCCAGGTGGTGAGAGAGGGAGAAAAACCACAGCTGTCTCTCCCCTGGAGGCTTTAAGGGATGCCCACGTGAGGCTCCACCAAGGCTGGGCCCAGGCAAGGCTTCACTTGCCAGGAAGCAGAGCTCCTGGTTGGCACTGGGGGCAGGAGACAGTGTGGCAGGGAGAGGTGGGCATCACCCGGCCTTCCTGCACCAGACTGCACCCTTAGTTCCCATTGGCCCAGGGTTTCTGTGGCCAGCCCTGACTCCAGTGACCTCAGAGAGAGTCTGGATTTGGATTCTTTTGTTAAACGCTGGGCTGTTGCTGCTCAGGCAATGTGCTTTCGGTCAGGTCACTCCTGCTGTTCACAACCTTCAGTGACTCCCTATTCCCCCTTAAATAAGAGTCATTAACCTGGCATTCACGGCCCTGTCTTAGTCCAGGTTCCCTAAGAGGAAAACTTGAAAGCATGAACTAAAATGCAAGTAGCCTTTTTGGAAGGTGTGTTACTCTGTTTGCGTTGCTATAAAGGAACACCTGCGACTGGGTAATTTACAAAGAAAAGAGGTTTAATTGGTCCATGTTCTGCACACTGAACAAGAAACAGAGGGTCAGCGTCTGCTCCTGGTAAGGCCTCTGGGAGCCTATGATCATGGTGATGGAAGGGGAAGGAGAACCAGTGTGTCACATGGTGAGAGAGGGAGCAGGAGAAGGCGGAGGAAATGCCAGGCTCATTTAAGCCACCAGATCTCAGAGTGAGAACTTCCTCACTACTGCAGGGACAGCACCCAGCCATTCATGAGGGATCTGCCCCCATGCCCCAAATACCTCCCACTAAGCCCCACCTCCAATATTGGAGGTCACATTTCAGCATGAGATCTAAATGTGACAAACATCTAAACCAGGGGTGTCCAATCTTTTGGATTCCTGGGACCATACTGGATGAAGAAGAATTGTCTTGGTCCACACATAAAATACACTAAGTGTAATTATAGCTGATGATCTAAAAATAAAAAAGTAAACAAATCACAAAGGAAACTCATCATGTTTAAGAAAGTTTACAAATTTGTGTTGGGCCACCTTCAAATCTGTCCTGGACCACATGAAATCCACAGGCCCCGGTTGGACAAGCTTGATCTCAACTATATCAGGAAGTGAAGGGACACTAGAACAGAAGGCAGGAGGTGAGACAGGGGAGGTGCTGGAAAAGGGAGTGTCATCAAGCCAGTACTCACACTGGGTGGCAGGACCCTAACCCCACTGGGGAAGCCCTGTAAATTTTGGAGATATCCAAGCATGAGGAGCTGGGGTGTACACACACCAACTGCCATTTGCCATTCATTGAGAACTGCTCCCAGATGGGGTTAACTCCTATTCTGACCTCCCCTCCAAGTAAGTGGTAAATGCATCCCAGAGGGCACAGAAAGCCCAAGGCAAAGAGGTATGGGTGGCGGCAGATGGCTTTGGCCCCTGGGCCCTAAAGCTGCAGGTGACATGCAGGTGGGGCCCCGGCAGGTTTCTGCACTCTGCGGGCTGCAGGGATGATCCTCTTCTTGTCTGTCAACCCATGTTGTGCAGCACACTTCAAAGTCCTGCTACTGTCGGTTCCCCATCTGAGAACTTTGCCTCCACCTCTTGACCAAATCCAATACCCCCATCCGAGGAGACCCTACCCTACCATCCCTCCCTTCTTTGAACTTGTATGCTGCTTGTTATAACATCCTTTGTCTTGGTATTTAGTAAAGAGACAGACATCAAAGAGCAAGGGAGAAAGTAGGGGCTTCTGGGTGAAACAGATTTGACTATAAACCCTGGCCCCACTCCCTTTCAGCTGTGTAGGCTTAAGCAAGTTACTTACACACCTGGAGCCTGTGAAATGGGAATAATGTTATGTTTCCTGCCTTTCATGATTCTCGTGAGGGCTACAGGTGGTGAGTATAGAAAGTACCAAGCACCATGTGGAACATGGTACATCCACATCCACAACCACATCCACAACCACATCCACAGCAACATCCACAAACACATTCACATCCACAAGCACATCCACAACCACATCCACATCTACAACCACAACCACATTCACAACCACATCTACATCCACAACCACATCCACAGCCACATCCACATCCACAATCACATTCACAACCACATCTGCATCCACAACCACATCCATATTCTCGACCATAACCACAACCACAACCACATCCACAACCACATCCACATCCACATCCACAACCACATCCACAACATCCACAAACACATCCACATCCACAACCACAACCACATCAACCACAACCACATCCACAGCAGCATCCACAACCACAACCACATCCACAACCACATCCACAACCACAACCATATCCACAACCACATCCACAGCCACATCCACAACCACAACCACATCCACATCCACAACCACATCCACAGCCACATCCACAGCAGCATCCACATCTACAACCTCATCCACATCAACCACATCCATAACCACAACCACATCCACATCCACATCAACAACCACAAACACATCCACAACCACATCCATATCCACAACCACAACCACATCCACAACCACAACCACAACCACATCCACAACCACAGCCACATCCACATTCACATCTACAACCTCATCCACATCAACCACATCCATAACCACAACAACATCCACATCTACATCAACAACCACAACCACATCCACAACCACATCCATATTCACAACCACAACCACATCCACATCAACCACATCCACATCCACAACCACATCAACCACAACCACATCCACAGCAGCATCCACAACCACAACCATATCCACAACCACATCCACAGCCACATCCACAACCACAAGCACATCACATCCACAACCACAACCACAACCACATCCACATCCACATCCACAACCACAACCACATCCACATCCACAGCCACATCCACATCCACAATGACAACCACATTCACATCCACAACCACATCCACAACCACAACCACATCCACAGCAGCATCCACAACCACAACCACATCTACAACCACATCCACAACGACAACCACATCTACAACCACATCCACAGCCACATCCATAACCACAATCACATCACATCCACAACCACAACCACATCCACATCCACAACCACAACCACATCCACATCCACAACCACAGCCACATCCACATTCACAACCACATCCACATCCACAACCACAACCACATCAACCACAACCACATCCACAGCAGCATCCACAACCACATCCACAACCACAATCACATCAACCACAACCACATCCACAGCAGCATCCATAACCACAACCACATCCACAACCACATCCGCAACCACAACCACAACCACATCCACAACCACAGCCACATCCACAACCACAACCACATCACATCCACAACCACATCCACATCCACAACCACAGCCACATCCACATCCACAACCACAACCACAACCGCATCCACAACCACATCCACAGCAACGTCCACAAACACATCCACCTCCACAACCACATCCACATCCACAGCAGCATCCACAACCACAACTACATCCACAATCACGTCCACCACCACAACCACATCCACATCCACAACCACAACCACATCCACATCCACATCCACAATGACATCCACAACCACATCCATAGCAGCATCCACATCTACAACCTCATCCACATCAATAACATCCATAACCACAACCACATCCACATCAACAATCACAAACACATCCACAACCATATCCACATCCACAACCACATCCACATCCACAACCACATCCACAACCACATCCACATCCACAACCACATCCATATTCACAACCCCAACCACATCCACATCTACAACCACATCCACATCGACCACATCCACAACCACAACCACAACCACATCCACAACCACAGCCACATCCACATCCACATCTACAACCTCATCCACATCAACCACATCCATAACCACAACAACATCCACATCCATATCAACAACCACAACCACATCCACAGCCACATCCATATTCACAACCACAACCACATCCACATCTACAACCACATCCACATCAACCACATCCATAGCCAAAACCACATCCACAACCACAACCACATCCATATCCACATCCATAACCACATCTATATCCACAACCACATCCACATCCACAATCACATCCATCCACATCCACAACCACAACCACATCCACAACCACAACCACATCCACATCCAGAACTACATCCATATCCACAACCACAGCCACATCCACATCCACATCCACAACCCCAACCACATCCACAACCACATCCACATCCATAACCACAATCACAACCACATCCACAACCACCTCCACAATCACAACTACAACCACAACCACAACCACCTCCACATCCATATCTACACACATCTTTTCTCCTTGATAGAAAATGCCATTGGGCAAGCATCATATGTTCTGGTGCCTTGAACTTCTTTCTCCTCCCTCACTGGCATAATGCTGGGCACCTGGCAGGTCTTGGTGACTATTTGGCACATGCTTGCACACATCTTCTTGCTCTTCTGTCCTCTTACCCCTGGCCTCAGAGTTTGACTGAACCCTTCAGCCTGGATGTGCCATCAATCAAATCTAAGATGCTGAGAATAGAGCTCAGTCTCTCCTGTCCTGAGGCTTCTCCTCTTGACCACACCTTCCCTGCTGCTGGACCCTGTCACATCTGCCCTGTCCCTGTCCCCTCTTCACCCCACTCCTGGAAGCCAGGCTGCTACAGAGGGCTGGGAATACTGATCAGTGTTTAACAGTCATTCAAAGTGACCACTGGAAGCCCTGCTGCCTTAGTTTCTAGAATCTTCCTCATGGGGCAGACCCTAGATAGCATTGAAGGAGCTTCAGATTTCCTGGGCTATCTGAATTATCATGTAGATGATGGCAGGGAGTGTAGTGGTGACTTCTGTGCCTGCTTCCTTGTTGGCAAGTTGGAACCTACATCTTCAGGGCTGTTAGATTAGGTTGGTGCTAACAGGAACTAAATGAGAGAATGTATGTAAAGCACTCAGCAGAGCTCCTGTGCAGGGTCCACCCTCAGCACCAGTTAGCTCTGACTACTGACATTATCATTTATTATATCATCAATGATCACAGCAGTATAGCTTCACACCCATTCTCTCCACTCTGTTTACCTCATAAGATTCCTTTGGGAATAAAATCCAATCATGAGCATTGGAGCATCTGAGCAAATGCACTAAGCTGTAGAAAAGCTAGAGAAAAAGCAAAGGTCTGGGCTAGTATCCTGCTGTGTGACCTTGGAAGTGTGACTTCTCTCTGGGCCTCCACACATGCTGTGGTTTGGGGATGTGTTCCACCATAGGTCTCAGCTCTCCGGGCCCAGCAAGAGGTAACTGGTGGTTCCTAAGCAATCTATCTGTAGTTAAATCAGCCCCTCCTCGAGCCAGGAAGAAAGGCCGAGATTCCCTGGGAAGACAAGATTCTGCAGGGACAATTCCCTGCCACCAGGCTGATGCTTGCCTGCTCCAGACACTTTCTCAGCTTTGTCTTCCAGGTCAGAGCCTCAGTACAGGTACCTGGGCCTCAGAGACGTGGAGCTGAAAGGGCGCTCAGCCCTTCTGGGAACTGTGGATTCCTCAGGATGGCTGCTACAGGAAGAGGGGAGGTTTTTCCAGCATAAAAGCTGGCTGTAGCTCCTGGAGGTGTAAACTTGCCTTGTGCACCCGACTTTCTGGAGATGCAACCCCACACTGAGGGTGTCCTCCCATCCCCCTCCTCTCACCACCCTGAGCTCAGCTACTGCCATGTCTGTTTTCATTCTTTTGTGTGGGGGGCTTGTTCCTCTGGGCCAGATTCTACACCTTGGAGGGTGGGAACTGGGGATTCTGTCCTTACTGCCCAGCCAAACAGCATGAAAGTTGGCATTGACCCAGCATGGTTTCCATGCCTGGTGCTGCAAACAGATGTTCAGTGTGGTGAGTTCCAAGCCTGGGCAGCTTCACAGACTCAGCAAAAGCATTACCATGGCAGCTAGAAAGAACCCAGGTGCTGGAGTCGGTTCTGGGTCTTTCTCTCTGGTTGTGTAGTCTTGGCTAAGCTACCTCCCATGTCTAAGCCTAGGAAACCTGTACACATCACAGTTTTTGCACCCACATCCCTGGGTGGCTGTGGCCTCTGGTCTGGGAGTGAATGCACCTGACTCTTGGTGTGCAGGAGCTGGAGTGTGGCTCTCAGGAGAGAGGTGTCCAGGCTGGCAGATGATGTGTTGACACCTGTGAGTACTGCAGAGCATCCAGAAATTCCCAAGGCCTGGGGGCAGAATGGATACATGGGCACACCTAATCCAGCACTGGGTACCCTAAAGGGTCAAGTGGCACTCACAAAGCCAGGGGCAGAGCAAGGGCAATCTGGGAACCTACCCCAAAGAAGAACAAAGTACCCATCCACATGTCCAGGAGACCACACAAGCCTCCACGCTCCCAAACACACACACAATCACACCCACAACCCACATCTCAGAGGAGGAGCAGACAGAGATGGGGGATGCCTGGAAGTCTGAGCACTTACCCAAAAGAGAATGAATTGCCCTGAAGAAACCAGGCTGGAAAAGACTGAGACGCCACTGCTTGGCAAATAAAGTTTCTTTATCCTGGTATCCAGTAAAGTGAGGCTCCTGAGGAGGAAGATTCCACGGCAGCTGCCTGGCTGAGTGCAGTATGACTGGGACTCCTTGCCTTGTCCCCATGTCTCCTGCTATGGTGGCATTTCACCAACCCAATCCAGGTGGCAGCAGTGCCTACCCTTCACTCCTCACTTACCCAGCAGCCACCATGTGAGACCCTGGCCAAGTGCAGTAGGGAGGCAGAGACACAGACAGGGCCCCATCCCCCAGGAGCTCATGGTCTAGTACAGAAAACAAGACTCCAACTATGTTGGGGTCTTTTCCAAAGAGCAACCATAGGTAATCTGCTCCTCTGAGAGGGGTGGTATAGAAGAGAGAATTTTTCATGTGGGAAACAGTTTTGTGGGACAGAATAGTCGGGAAGGGTTTCCTGGAAGAGGTTGGATCTCTGAGGTTAAACGGTGTATTAGTCCATTTTCACACTGCTATAAAGAACTACCTGAGACTGACCAATTTATGAAGAGGTTTAATTGACTCACAGTTCTGCATGGCTGGAGAGGCCTCAGGAAACTTACAATCATGGCAGAAAATGAAGAGGAAGCAAAGCACTTCTTACATGGCAGGAGAAAGAGGGAGTGAGTAGGGACACACTTTTAAACCACCAGACTTCATGAGAACTCACTCACTATGATGAGAACAGCATGGGGGAAACCACCCCCATGATCCAATCACCTCCCACCAGTTTCCTCCCCTGACACATGGGGATTACAGTTCAAGATGAGATTTGGGTGGGGACACAGAGCCAAACCATATCAGATCATAAATTTAGATGGTGGAAAGAAGAGAGAGAGGGCATTTTATATGTCCATCCATCCCTCCATCCAACCATCCATCCATCCATTCATCCATCCACTCACTCACCCATCTACCCAAACATCCATCCATCCGTATATACAACCACCCACCCATCTATTCACTCATCTATCCATCCATATATACATACATACATTCACCCACTCACCCACCCATCCATTTATCCACTTATCCATCCAACTACCCATTCCTTTACCCATCCATCCATCCATCCATCCACCCAGCCACCCAGCCACCCAAACATATGCCTATTAGCCATTCATCCATTCACTTATCCATCCATCCATCCATCCATCCATCCATCCATCCATCCATCCTCCCAGTCATCCATCCTCCCAGCCATCCAGCCAATGTTGTTTATGCAGTGTTTATGAGCCAAGCACAAAGTAGGGGGATTCATGAGACATTTAAGGTTCTACATTGTAATTCCATTTTCAGGCACCATCTCTGAGTCCACTGGCTAAAGTGGTCATTTTAATAGACTTGATCACTTCATGTTGTAATCTATTAGTGCTTTTACTACATTTTTTTCTTTTTGGCTGGGTCAAAATAAAAGCTATGTGTATTTGAGGCAGGAGGCAATCTGGAAATTTTAAAATCACTTTCCCCTAGCCTTGACAAGCTGGTCTCTGCTTCTAATAGAAGGGACATAAGCTTAGGCAAGACAGAAGAAGCTGAGGAGTCCTTGAAAGATCCATTTCACCTGGAAAATCACATGATGTAGTTTTACATTTTAAATAAATCAAATGCAAAGTCTTCCTTTCCAGGTGGGTGCACTGGTTCTCACGATGCTCCTGTGTAGGGAGGGTGTGGGCAGGGGGCCAGGCAGGACTGAGCTGAAGCCCAGTTCTGCCACTCACCATGGGGCCACCTTGGGCATGTCTGCCTGGACCCTGGTTTCCTCACTTACAGAGTGTGGGCACTTCTACCTTCCTGGAGGAACTCAGGCAAGCACTAAGAGAGAGCCTGCCCAGCCCATCCATCTGCCACAGTCTTCCAGGCTCAGAAGCTATCGCTAAGCCTGGGTCATTCCACCGAGCATGAGTCATGGACCTCCAGGTCATTGAGAGCCAGCTCTGGAAGCCAGAACCCAAAGAGCAATGGAAGTTGCCCAAAGTCCCACAATGAGTTGATCTACCAGGAACAGGAGGAGCCCCCTCTACCAGCCTCCGTGTTATACTTGGCATCTTGTCCAGGTTTATCGAAGAGGAGATCCCAGCCCTCCCGACTCCTCTAGCCGATACAGGTGCCACCATCCACCCCAGCCCCAGTGTGTTCTGAGTGTGCGGGACGGCCCCTTCCCTGTAGCCATGCCATGCCCAAGCCCCTCCCTTCTCACAACAACCCAGTGAAGCTTCTTGGGGGCTGGCACTGCCCGTTGCCCAGAGACCTCCCTCCTCTCAGAAGAGCAGTACAACCCCCTGCCCTCCCCTGTTCCCACCTCATTTCCTCTCCCAGTGTCCTCCCCACCGACTCCACACCAGGCACCCCAACACGTCCTCAAAGGCCACATGTGGATGGTGTCCCCTTCTGCCCTTGGTACAGTCAGCCTCACCCTTGTTCTTGTCACCACTGGCAGGTCTGTGGGGGGCTGCACACCCCTGACAGCCACCCCTGAATCCCTGCCATGGCCCCTAACTGGTCTCCCATTGTCCATTTCTCCTCTCCCAGGCCATTGGCTCCTTATCTTCAGAGTTTTCCTTTGAAGCAATTATCTGACTTGTCACATTCCTGCTTTAGACAATCCAGTAACTCCCAGGGGCTGTCAGGACAAGGCTCATACTCCAGGCGCGAGGCCCCAGGCCTTCAGGGCACGGCCCCTGCTGACATGGCTCAGCACCAGGCCCCTTCCTCAGATACACTCCCTTCGTCCTCTGCTTGACGGGTCCCCTGTGGTTCACTTCTAACGTCTCCATGTCAGCAAAGCTGCTCCTGTATGCCCACCCCCACCCCCGCCACCCAGTCGTTCACATGAGCATGAAGCCACACAGCTATGAATGAAGTGCGGTAATGAAGGCGAGTTGTTATCACTGTTGAACGGATGAGAGAAGACTCTCAAAGAGAGGGACGTGCCTGGTCGCAGCAAAGAGGGAGGCGTGCTTGATCACACAGAGAACATGCAGTGGAGTCCTGGGCCTCCGCTCCAGAATGTAAAACTGTCCCCAGCAGTCCCAGGGGCTTGGTGTTGATTTCTGCTGGAGATAGTTAGAAAGGCTGGCTTCAGTAATTACCGTGTCTTCCGCTCTCTGAGGGACGGCTATCTTTGGCAACTAATTACTAATAAGGTTTGCTCACCAGCCAGTATAATCACCGGAGAAAACTATCTTTAAGGACTTATTCTGCCCAATTTGAGGTTTGATGTTGCAGCCACAGTGTTCCGAGAGGCTCGGTTCTGTGACGGGTGTCAGGGCAGAGGACCTCCTGAGCTGGTGAGGCCTCTCAGTGCTTGCAAAGCAGCCCCCCACTGCCCATTCCTCCACAGGGACCTCCCCAACCTCTAACGGCAGCTTCCCTGCCTGCCATCCAACTCTGCCAAGAATCTGGGGTTCACTTCTTGACATGAAGATGAGGACAGTAATCCATGCTCTAGAGGGTGTTGTGAGAACAAGTGAGGCAGTGGCTGCGGAAGAGGTAGCGTGGGGCTGGGCACCCAGTAGCCCCCAGCCAGGGGTCCCCCTTCCACCTGCTTCCCATGGGAGACCGTAGCTCAGCTGTGTCCCTTCCCTTCTTGGCTTGTAGACCAAGAGTATCATCTGCTCCCCATAAAACCTTATCTGCCCAGGAAAATCTGGAATGATGTTCCCCAACATGAGAGTGATGATTCATTGTCTCTGTGTGGTGAGATTTACATTTTTATTTGTACCTTTATGAATTATTTTCATTTTGTATAATAAGCATGTGTCATGTTTATGATTAGAAAGAACAAGCTCAGGAAGTTTTTTTCTGAGCGAGGTGCCCAGTACCCCTGCCTCTTTGTAACAAGGGACCTGCAGGAAGGACACCGGGGCAGGCTGGGCTCCTCCTGTCCACTCACAGCAGAGAGAAATGACACACACGTGTGTCGGAGGTGGGGGTTCCCAGCTGCCTGCCAACAGCTGGCTTCTGTCATTTGTACTGAAGCATGTTCTGCTCTTTCCAGCTCATTCGAACGCTGAGAGCTGAACTCAGGCTGTCGGGCCGTGCCTCCGTGCGATCGGTCACAGGAACTCGGTGCAGTCATTAAATGCTTTTCTTGTCAAAATCTCAGAAGCAAATGGCGATGACTGGCTTTTTGTAATATATGCATGTTTCCTCCTCCAAATCAGTTCCATTGATCTGTTTCTAACAGTTGGTGTTATTCTTTTTTAGTTGCTACTGCAAATCATAAATATGGATTTAAGAATTTTCTTTTAAAGGCTTAGAAATATTTCTCTGTCCCCAAAGTTCCTGAGGTAAGAAAGGCCAGCTATCTCCTTGCGGGACGTTGCCTCTGGTCGGGGCTCAGGGGAAAGAGATGCAGATGGGCCGGGTTCTGGGGCTGTGCACGCTCTGCTGATTGCTGTCTCACTGGGAGGACGCCCTTGCTCTCTGGGCCTCTGTGGCATACCCTCTTTGCAAGAAAAGCAGTGGGGCTGAATGAGCTTTCAGGCCCAGCACCTGTCCCAAGCCTCATAGCTGTGGCTGTGAGGAAGGCTGCCCAGTTGGTCCTGCCCAGCCAAGAGACCCGCAGGGCAGACACCCACAGATCCTAACCCCGAAGGGTGGTGGATATGGTAGGCACCCTAGGGAGCTCTAGAGTCAATGCTATAAGGTTTAAGTGAGTCTCTGTGCCTCCAATAGGCTGTAGGACAACTCCCTGTGCTTCCGTTTCCTCATCTGCAAAGCAAGGGTTATGGAAATAATACTGAGGTAGGAAGCAGGACTCAACTCTAGAGGCAGGGCTAGGACACCGGACCAGATCGAGGACTAGCTAAAACAGGTGCCAGGGCAAAAGCAACTTCAATCAGACATGCCCAAGAGTGTGCTATGTCAATTAACTGTTGCCATGGTAACATCAGGGCTTTACCGCCCCTTTCCATAGCAATATGAAACAATGATTACTACCCCTTCCCTAAAAATTTCTGCATAACCCCTTAATATGCATGCAATTAAAAGTGAGTACAAATATAACTGCAAAGCTCCCTGAGCTGCTACTCTCTGCCTACCGGGTAGCCCTGCTCTGCAGGAGCAGTCACGGGGCTGTAACAGCGCCTCTTCAGTAAAGCTGTTTTCTTCTACCCCTAACTTGCCCTTGAATTCTTTCCTGGGCAAAGCCAAGAACTCAGCAGGCTCAGCTCCACTTTAAATTTCGTCTGCCCTGTATCAATCCTGCCTCAGGAGGTTGCTGTCAGGACCATGGGGTTGATGCCAGTCCCTTACAGAGGTGGGTGGTATCCCTGAGTGTGAGCTCTTTTCATCAGGAGACTGACTGGGGCCGGGGACCCAGTGCACTAGCTGCAAGAAAGGCCACTCCTTCAGCTGTCTTCTCTGCCCTTCTCAACATCTCGCTTCACACTGTGTTTTTTCCTAAAATGTTTTTGAATCAAAGCGTTTATTGCAGCACTGTTCACAACAGCAAAGGCTTGGAACCAACCCAAATGCCCATCAATGATAGACTGGATTAAGAAAATGTGGCACATATACACCATGGAATACTATGTAGCCATAAAAAAGGATGAGTTCATGTCCTTTGCAGGGACATGGATGAACCTGGAAACCATCATTCTCAGCAAACTAACACAAGAACAGAAAACCAAACACCACATGTTCTCACTCATAAGTGGGAGCTGAGCAGTGAGAACACATGGACACAGGGAGGGGAGCATCACACACCAGGGCCTGTCAGGGGTGGGGGGCTAAGGGAGGGATAGCATTAGGAGAAATACCTAGTGTAGACGAAGGGGGTTGATGGGTGCAGCAAACCACCATGGCACGTGTACACCTATGTAACAAACCTGCACGTTCTGCACATGTATCCCAGGACACGTATATAAAAGTGTATTTTTAAAAATTCATATCAATACATTACCTTTAGCAATGTTGACTAGGCAGCACTTTCAGAGGATTGCCCAGGGGGAGGAGCCCTCCCTTGCTGCTGCCCCTCAGCTACACTCGGGACTGAGCAACCTGACTCCCTGCACCCTGGGGGGCTGGCTTTCTTTCAGCCGGAAGTGCAAGGTCAGAACCAGGAGCCCCTGCCTGGTCCCCTGACCTGCCTCTGCACCCTCACACCAACCCAGCCTGGAAGCCTGACCTTTCTCATTGCTGGAATGCTGGTGTCCCCAGGTCCTTGTGGGGCCCTCAGTCTCCTTCTCCAGTTTGTCCCTGTCAGTTCTCCTTGGGCCTGGGGTGCCTGAGGCCTGGTGTTGGCAACTTGGAGGGGAATCCTCTGTCTTTTGGGCCACCTCCAGCTAGATGGAGTCTTTTGTTCCCCAAAACTTGTCAGTCAGATGAGCAGAGCCCCCAGGTGTTTCTGGAGAGCAGGCAGTGGAGTCCTGGAGGACAGCAGGGGAGAGGGCAGGGAAGGGGCCAGGAGAAAGGGGCACAGTGACCATGTACAGAGGGCACTTCCTCTGGCTGAGACTGGAAGCCTGTGTTACCTCCAGTCCACATGGGTCCTGGAGGGAGGCATTACTTCCTGGCTCAGGGAGGTGAGCAATCCATCCACTGTAACAGAATGAATGGTGAGAATGGGAATCAAGGTTGGCCTGGTCCCGAAGCCCTTGTTCGTTGCACCAGACTTTCTTCCAACAGCTCAGGGATGTTTAGTTCAAAGGATCAAGTACTCAGCTCCACGCTGGGGCTTTGTTTAGTAGCAGGAAGCTTTATGGGGTCACCGGTCAGACAACTAGCAATTTGTAGGACAGTCTTTATTTCATATTATCGGTCTTGTTGTCCTCATAATTCATGGAGGTGTCTTGGAAATCCCAATCTTTGAGCACCCAGACTTCCAGAGTCCCTCCTGCACCCGTAAGTCACAGAAGTTTATCATCAACCCAAGAACTCCAGATTTTGGCTTAGTTCTGAGAATCTTGAGAGTAAAGGATCTATTTTTCAACTGAACACCCTCCCTTGAACACAGCAGGCATCCCACACATCCAGTGATTCTCTCCCACCTTTCTAAGGGCATGGGGCAGGGCTTGTGCCTTATTTATCTTGAAATCTCTGCACTAAAGGCAGATTAACTAGGGTGTGCACGAACCTTACGGATGACCATGCAATGAGCCTCGGACTCACCCACCTTCAGAGTGGGTGATAAAAGCTGGATCCCAGGAAGCAATTCCAAAAAATGAATGTCCAAGGAGGCTGCAAATCCAAAAAATGTAACACATTTCTATCCCACGAAAGGACAGGGGACTGGAGCTAGCCTTGTTTTATAGGCACCTGTGTCCCTGTGCAACTTAAGGTTGCCAGTGTTGGGAATACGGGAAGATGGCAGTGAGGAGTGTGAGCTCACCTCGCACCCCCTCCTGGCTCACCACTCCACACTATAAGGTCAACATGTTGGTGGCACATCCTGTAGTGTCCCCACCTGATGACCCCGTACGCTTGTCAGGTAAGACAACCTAGTAGGTTGGAGTCACCCACGGGACTAAACTCCCCAAATGAGGTATAACCCTAAATTTTCTAGCCCAAACGAGAGACTTGGTAAGCAGTCCTGGTGTAGGTGCCCAGGAATGGTCCTTCCCAGCCCCTTGCAATGACCTCTGAAATTCCCTTCCCGATCTGAGCCCTAACTGCCAAGTCTCACCCACTGTGGGCTTGAGCCTCTCTGGCTTGTTCACCCACGGCCTCCGATCCTTTCCTTAGCCAGAGTCTGGGCCCCTGTGGGTCACCTTTCCTGATCCTACGAGAGATGGAGCTGCCTAACGTGCATTCATTCAACACTTCTGAGCCCTTCATGCACTCCAAAGCTTGGGCCTGGTGCTGGGAAATGAAAATCTCCTTAGAACTTCCTCCTCCAATGAGCCTTCCTCTTGCCAAGGCAGGCAGGACACAAGGTCTACGCTCATGGAGACAACATGGGTGCCCCTCCCAGCTCAGACCAGCACCATCCCTCTGCAAAGCCTTCCCTGGCCTCGTCCGGCCCCCTCCAGCACTGTTGGCTCCCTGAGGTCCTTGCACCCTCTCCCAGGTGGATCCCCTGTTCCTCTGAGCCTGTAACCCCTGAGACAGGGCAGCTGCCTTATTCTTCTCCATCACTATCACTTCATGAGCCAGCCACAGAGTAGACGCTCAATCAGAGTTTGTTCGATACAGGAATAAACTTTGTCACCTTCGTGTGTGTGTGTGTGTGTGTGTATGTGTGTGTGTGTGTATGTGTGTGTGTATGTGTGTATGTGTGTGTATGTATGTGTGTGTATGTGTGTGTATGTGTGTGTGTATGTGTGTGTGTATGTGTATGTGTGTATGTGTGTGTATGTGTGTGTATGTGTGTGTGTATGTGTGTATGTGTGTGTGTGTATATGTGTGTGTATGTGTGTGTGTGTGTATGTGTGTGTATGTGTGTGTATGTGTGTATGTGTGTGTGTATGTGTGTGTGTGTGTGTGTATGTGTGTGTGTGTGTATGTGTGTATGTGTGTGTGTATGTGTGTGTGTGTGTGTGTATGTGTGTGTGTGTGTGTGTGTGTATGTGTGTGTGTGTGTGTGTATGTGTGTGTGTGTGTGTGTGTGTGCTGGCAAGGTGGGGAAGACAGTTTCCAGTTTGAAACATCTCCATGCCTTCTCTTGGATCAAGCAGCTGAGAGTGGGGTGGAGGCCGCCAGCAGGACTCAATGGAGGCTTCCTCACACCCTCTCCTCTTCCAGCCACCAGCCCAGCAGCCACCTCTGTCCAGGGGCCAATATGCCCTGTGATTATTTTCAACCCACAGATAAACTGCTTTGAAAGATTTATGTTTCAAATTTGCCTTGGGCCTGATGGCATTTGATTAAGACCTATGCAGAGCCAGAAACCTCAGGTCTGCCGTCTCCTATAAAAATCTGGGCCACAGAGGGAGGTTTTGTGGTGGACGAGTCCTGCCAACTCAGCTATTGTTAGTAACTGTGTCTGCCATTGTGATGGCCACCAGGCAGGCCAGCTGGGGCTACAAGCCGGGGCGAGCGAGGCTGGTGATTCTTCAGCTCCCTCCCACTGAACACATGGCCCCCTGGGTGAGGAATGTAAGGGTGGCAGGGAAGTGGGGCACAGACAAGGACTCTTCCAAGCTGGGAGGCTGCCAAGGTGCTGATGTGGTGGAGGGCCAGTTATAACGGTGGAAACAGCTGGTACCTGCAGTCTCCCATGGCAGGGTCAACAAGCAGGCACCTGGCTCTGTCCTGCTAGGAATGGCATGATCTCCAGGTCAGAGGTGTGGAGACCAGGCTCAAGGAGCACACGGGGTCCCCCAGCTCTCAGTGACAGCACTAGAATCCTAGCACAGATCGCGGAGCTGGAGTCAAAAATGCACACAGATTGGGCGCAGTGGCTCACACCTGTAATCCTAGCACTTTGGGAGGCTGAGGTGGGTGGATGACCTGAGGTCAGGAGTTCAAGACCAGCCTGACCTACATGGCGAAACTCCGTCTCTATTAAAAAATACAAAAAAATTAGCCAGGCAAGGTGATGTGTGCCTGTAATACCAGCTACTTGGGAGGCTGAGATAGGAGAATTGCATCAACCTGGGAGGTGGAGGTTGCAGTGAGCTGAGACTACACCACTGCACTCCATCCTGGGGGACAAGAGCAAAAATTCAACTCAAAAAAAAATGCACACAGGACAATACAAATTTAGGGGTGAGAATGTAGTGTGTTTTATTTCCCATAACTGCCTCCATCCTTCTCCTGGGTCTCCCTCCATCTAGGGAGTGGAAGATAAACTTGCCAATTACAGACATCTCCATTTCTTCTGGTTTAAAGCCATCTCTTGGCAGTCAGCCCAGTCTTTTTTGGGTAGATCCCAAGGTGGCATCTGAGTACATAGCCCGTGTCTTGTCCCACACACAGCTGAAGTAACCGAGTGATCCCTACGCCTGGTCCTGTGAACAGGGAAGAAATTCTAGACCCACTCACACCCTTGGCAAAAGCTGCGGGGAACAGGCAGAGTTTCCCGGGGGCTCCGGTGTCTTGACTGTTCCTTCGTCGCTGCTCTGCCGCCCCCTCCCACGTGGGGCTAGAGGAGCCTCCCCCTCCCTCCTGCTGTTGAGCACCTCCATGACATATCCTGAGTTTCATGTCTATGGGGTCCACATCCACGAGCACAATTTTATACGTAGTGGAGACTGTTAGAATTTAGAAATCCCCTCTTTCTCCTGATGAAACCTCTAGACTCCTAGAAAGTTAACTTAAAGGTAAAGATGACTCCGAAAGGCATGGAAACCCTTTGGTTCGACAGGTGGGGACAATTTAAGGAGAATAAAAGATTCATCCATTTGGTATTTTCAAAAAAGGAAACTGTAAACAGTCTGACTCGAGTCCATGCTTCCCTCTATCTTCTCCCTCACCTTCCTGGGTGGTCCTAGAGGCAGCAGCGGCTGATGGTCCCAGGCTGAGATGCCCACAGGCAAATGTGGCACCCTTTCTTTGGGCTGTACACAGAGTGACAATACGATGTATTATCCAAGCCTAGATGTTATTAACAATTATACCAGAACAACAGCCATAAATTGGGATTGTCAGAGGCAAACTGGAGCATATGGCCATTCCAGCTACAAGTTACAGATGATGGACAGCAAACAGATGCAGTCTTCTTTTGCAGAACTCATCTTGGACCCCTGGCACTTCTGCCATAAAATAGAGCAGTGCTAAGCACAGCTTTGGAGTCAGCTAGACTGGATTTGAAATGTGACTTGACCAGTACAAGTTGCTTGATTTTCCTGAGCCAACTTTTCTTTGTCTGTGAAACAAGAATAACACTGAGCTCACAGGATTGTTGTGAGGAGAATGAAATGACGTGTACAGTGATTAACGTTATTGCCCAAAAGAGCATCAGGATGGGTACACAATAGGAAAGTTGGGTTGGCAATATCAGTTAGCAAACCAGGAAGAGACAGCCTTCAGCACGGACCAAAGGTGCTCTGTCTTCAAAGAAAGGATGGGCAGGTTAGGTTTTATGCTTCACAGGGCCTGGATTACACAAAAAAGTCATTGAGATTCAGTAAGTTTGAGGGAAAGTCATACATATTTGTAAGGGGGTTAGAGCACAGGCACAATGGGTAAACATATATGTAATATATATTCCCATCTTCACTTTGGGACCAGGTTTTAGCATTAAAATGGTAGAAGTTGGCTCTTTTCATTAAGAGGTGAACTATAGGACACAGAGAGAGTTTATGCACAGTTTCTGTAAGCTGCTGACATCGGCTTCAGGTCTGCAGTCGCTTCTCAGGAAACAGTGTGTGTAAGGCTGGTCCTCTGTCCAGTTGGAATTGTAGTGATCTGGGTTGTAAAGCAGAGTTAGGAGGAGTCTGATCATTTGCCTGATGGCTCCTATTGTTAGGAGTTTAGCAAGAGTGGGATTTTTGGGTAGTCATAGGAATTAAGGAAAGTTGCCACGCCAGTCAATCTCTGAACCCTTGGCTCATAGGTAACTTTTATTTTCTTAACCTCAGGGTCCATCTTAGTTGATAAAGGTGCATTTATTTTGAGCTCTCAGATAACAATATGTTGCTTTGATCATTGCAGGCACCCAATGAAGGGTAAGCAGTACCATCTCTGCTAAAGTCGTCACTCTAATAATCATGGAAACAATGACTTTCCAACATTTGCAAAGGTATGATCAATTTGTAAGGTTCTTTCAAATCCATTTTCACATTTAATCCATCTCATTCTGTCTCCATATTCTTTTGCATTCATTCACTATGTTCTTCATCATCCTTTAGTGGACTTTAGCACTTCTTACTTGGTGATATGGTTTGAGTCTGTGTCAATACCCAAATCTCATATCAAATTACAATCCCCAATGTTGGAGGAGGGGTCTGGTGGTAGATGGGGACAGACTTCCTCCTCACTGTTCCCATAATAGTGAGTGAGTTTTCACAAGTTCTGGTTGCTTAAAAGTGTATGGCACCTCCTCCTTCATTCTCTTCCTCCTGCTCTGGTCATATATAGATGTGTCTCCTTCCTCTTCACCTTCTACCATGATTATAAGTTTCCAGAGGCCTCCTTGGCCATGCTTCCTGCACAGCCTGCAGAACTGTGAACCAATGAAACCTATTTTCTTTATGAACTCCCCAGTCTCAGGTAGTTCTTTATAGCAATGCGAGAACTGACTAATACAGAAAATTGGTACCGGGACTGAAGTATTGCTGTAAAGATCCCTGAAAACGTGGAAGTGATTCTGAAACTGGAGAATGGGCAGAGGTTGGAACAGTTTGGAGGGCTCAGGAGAAGACAGGAAGATGAGAGAAAGTTTAAAACTTCCTAGAGACTTGTTGAATGGTTGTGACCAAAATACTGAGAGTAATATTGACAGTGAAGTTTAGGCTGAGCGGGTCTCAGATGGGGATAAGGAACTTATTGTGAACTGGAGTAAAGGTCACTCTTGCCACATTTTAGCAAAGAGACTGGTGGCATTGTGTCCCTGCTCTAGGGATCTGTGGAACTTTAAACTCAAGAGAGATGATTTAGGGTATCTGGTGGAAGAAATAAGCAGCAACGCACTCAAGAAGTTACCTGGCTGCTTCGTAAAGCCTAAACTCATATACATAAGCAAAGAAATCACCTGAAACTGAAATTTATATTTAAAAGGGAAGCTAAATGTAAAAGTTTGAAAATTTGTAGCCTGGACATGGGGTAGAAAAGAAAAACCCATTTTCAGGGGAGAAATTCAAGCCAGCTGCAGAAATTTGCAGAAGTAAAGAGGTGCTGAGTGTTAATAGCCAAGACAACAGGGAAAAGGCCTTGAAAGCATTTCAGAGAACTCTGTGGCAGCCCTCCCATCACAGGCCCAGAGGCCCAGGAGGGAAGAATGGTTTTGTGAACTGGGCCCAGGGCCTTGCTGCCTGTGTAACATTGGGACATTGTTCCCTGCATCCCAGCTGCTCCAGCTCCAACCAAGGTCCCCAGATATGTCTTAGGCCACTGCTCCAGAGGGTGCAAGCCATAAGCCTTGGTGGCTTCCACATGGTGTTAAGACTGCATGTGTGCAGAGGACAAGAGTTGAGGCTTGGGAATCTCCGCTTAGATTTCAGAGGATATATGGAAATGCCTGGATGTCCAGGCAGAAACTTGCTGCAGGGGCAGAGCCCTCATGGAGAACCTCTACTAGGGCAACGTGGAAAGGAAATGTAGGGTTGGAGCCCCCGCACACAGTACCCACGGAAGCAATGGCAATGGAGCTATGAGAAGAGGGCCACAATCCTTCAGGCCTCAGATTGGTAGGGCCACCAAAAGCTATACTATGCACCTGAAAAAGCCTCAGACACTCAATGCCAGCCCATGAAATCAGTCCAGCTTGCATTAGTGTGGCCTAGATGTGAGACATGGAGTCAAAGGAGATTATTTAGAACTGTAAGATTTAATGACTGCCCTGTTGGGTTTCAGACTTTCATGGGGCCTATAGCCCCTTTGTTTTGGTCAATTTCTCCCTTTTGGAAAGGGAATATTTACCCAATGCCTATACCCTCATTGTATCATCTCAGAAATAACTAACTTTTTTTTTACTTTATAAGCTCATAGGCTGAAGGGACTTACCTTGTCTCAGATGGGACTTTGAACTTTAGATTTTTTTAGTTAATGCTGAAATGAGTTAATACTTTGGGGGGCTGTTGGGAAGGCATGACTATTTTGAAATGTGAGAAGTACATGAGATTTGGGAGGGACCAGGAGCAGAATGATATGATTTGGGTCTGTGTCCCCACCCAAATTTCATGTAGAATTATAATCTCCAATTTTGGAGGAGGAGCCTGGTGGGAGGTGATTGGATCATGGGGGCAGATTTCCCCTTTGCTGTTCTTGTGATAGTGAGTGAGTTTTCACAAGATCTGGTTGGTTAAAAGTGTGTAGCACTCCCCTGCCCTTCACTCTCCTCCTCCTGCTCTGGCCATGTAAGACATGCCTCCTCCCCCTTCACTTTCTGCCATGACTGTAAGTTTCCTGAGGCCTCCCCAATCTTGCTTCCTGTACAGACTGCAGAACTGTGAGCCAATTAAATCTCTTTTCTTTATACATTATCCCATCTCAGGTAGTTCTTTATAATGATGTGAGAACAGACTAACACACTTGGCCTTGGGGATGCCCTACTCAATTCTCCATGGCTTCTCCCACCCAACAGATGGAATTCACCACTCTGCCCCATCTTGGGCCTGTTGGTGCCTAGAATAGACCTCCACCATTTCAGCCAGAGCTCTTTATGTTCCCTGCTCACCTGGGTGGCTGTGTCTCCCACTTGCTGGGCAGAGCGGGCAGATACTGAGTTTCATTCACCTTAGCAGCCCCACTGCATAGCACATGGCCTGACTCAGCAAGCACCCAGGAAATGGTTTTAAATGGAGAAAATAAAGGAAGGAGCAAAGATGAATAAGAGAATCTCTCTACCTACCAGGAGCTCTCTACCTACCAGGAACTGGTGGGGCAGCCTGAGACAGGCACTGATAAATTCTTACAGCATCCAGCCACCTCCTTACCCCGTCCCCTGACCCCACCAAACTGTACCCAAACAGCACAAAATAAAACCTAAATTCTGGCAAAAAGAAATGTGCTCATTATCTCATCAATGCTATGCCGCAAGTGGATCATCTCTATTTGATCACATGAAAACCGAGGCTCAGAGAGGTGAAGTGATTTCTCAGAGGTCACACAGGCCAGCATATATTTTTCAAAAGTAAACTAATGCTTCGGAAGCCTTAGGAGAGTTTGATGAGAAAGAAACTGATGGAAAAGGGCAAAAGTGAGAGGAAGGGGCCACATCTCGGGACCCACATTTTCAGAAAGAAAATCCCAAATGTCCCGTATACACGGAGCACGGAATTCCCCCCATTTCTTGGGGTAAGCCTTCTGCTTTGGAGCCTTAAGAGGAGAGAGGGGCTCAGTTGCCATGGTTTTCTGATGGCCAGAGCTGGGGACGCACCCTGCAGCTCACGGTGATATTTGCTTGTTTTAGTTGCATCCCATGAGTCACACTTGACCCAAGCTTTGTCATTTTTTAACTTTACTCCTGAAACTGCAGCAGAAGACGGGGCCATATCCTACCCTTTGAGATGCTGGGCTTGTTTCGTTCATTCTGCCACTGTCTCCAATGAATATGCCTGGCCTTTACTTACTCATCTACTGACTCATTCATTCGCTCAGTCACCCACTCATTCATTCCCATGTCTGCTCACTCCGTCATTCACCCACTCCCACTCACACGGTCCCTCCTGTAGTCACCAAAGTGTTCCCTTGTTTCTTTGTGCATTCGTTCACTCACTCACTTATTCATTCTTCTTTGAGTACCTGCTGCATGCAGTCAGCCTTCTCTAACCACGCGTTCTGCATGTGAGGATCCAGCCACATGAAGGTGGAAAGGATTTGAAAAAAAAAATAATAATAACATACAACAATAAAAAATGCAAATAAAATATCGTATAACAACTATTTGCATAACACATTGTATAGATATATCAGTTATCTAGAGATGATTTAAAATATACAGGAGCATGTGGCTAAGTTTTATGCAAATACTTTACCATTTTATATCAGGGACTTGAGCATCCTTAGATGTTGGGATTCACAGGGATCCTGGAACCAATGCCCCAAAGACACTGAGGGGCAACTGTACCAAGGCCTAGGCAAGGTTCTTAGGTACACAGCAGAAAATCATCTTATTCCAGCCCACGTAAAGCTGACTGGACTAGCAAACAATTACAGTGAACTACATTGTAAAATGGGGGGAGGTACAAAACAGTGTGGGAGCCCAGGGCCTGGAGAGACTGTTTGGGGCCCGAGGATATAAAGACAGCAACTGGAGGCCTCCCGCCTGCAGGGTGGGAGAAGAGTCTTCGGCCATGGGCAGCGAGGATGAGTCCAGCACGGTTAGGAATGTGAGAGAGCAGAGTGAATGAACAGCAGGAGGCCAGTCGCACTAAGGAGAATGAGAAAGTGATGTAGACCAGGGGCCGCCGCCTGAAGAGGGCCACACGGGTCACACAGTCAAGGATGCCTGTGTTTCTGGGAACCACACACACCCGGTGAGGAGCCCCTGTGGCCCGGAGGTGGGGAGCTCAGCTCTTATCCTCCTTGGAGGCACGTCCCCTCAAGGAAAAAACCACTAGGCCAAGTGGGCTGTTCTTTAAAGCCTCTGGGCTCAATTCTGGAAGACAGACTTGGGGGAGAAGGTGATGGAGGGGGTGAGGCAGAGCTTCCAATCATGCTCCCCTACTCCTGCAGGAGCCCCCGTGCACTCAGGCCACCTCTTAGAGTCTGGGCCTGGATTTGTCACTTTAATTACAGTGACATTTTGCATCTGCACACAAAGCCATCATCACCCAGCAGCAGACATCGGAGGAAGGAGGGAGGAACTCCACCAAGGGCCAGCTGGCCTGCCCCGGAGATGGCAGGGACGCTCTGAGCTCCAGATCCCGCCTCCCCCACAGCCTCACAGCACTTGGCCTCCAATTCAGCTTCATTTACTCCACAAACATTACCGAGCGCCTTCTGGGGTCAGGGTGTGCTGAACGCTAACAGCACTCCTGCAGGTGCAGCTCAGCAGATCTTCAGCCCGGCCCCACAGAGCGGGCTGCACACAGCTGGTAATTTGTGTGGCCGGGATTTGAAGGCAGCAGATGTAGCCTCCTACTCCGGCATCACCTTCCACAGACCAGCCTCCCAGCCAGCCCTGCCCTCAGGGGCTCATGGCCTGGAGGGAAAGACAGAGCCTGCCCCTCCAGGATGCACCCATCTTTGACATGCAACAGGAGCCTGAGGGTGGGGCCAGAGACACTAGTTGTTATTGTTTGCAAGTGTCTATGCCCTTGAGGAATAGTGGGAGGCTGACCTTCACCCTCCAACAGGACGGGGAGGCTGCCAAAGGAGGAAGATAATGAC
This sequence comes from Chlorocebus sabaeus, assembly GCF_047675955.1. NCBI lineage: Eukaryota > Metazoa > Chordata > Mammalia > Primates > Cercopithecidae > Chlorocebus > Chlorocebus sabaeus. Next base: position 10,864,294 of record NC_132917.1, on the reverse strand, counting down.
AAGGAGGCAGAGGGAGGGGCAGGTGGGGGCTTTCCCAGGGAAGAGGGGTCTGCCAAACCTAAGATAAACTGCAGCAGCCAAAATCAAGGGGCACAAGCGGGGCGGGGTGGAGGGAGGGACACAGTCTGCCAGCTGGAAAGGGCCTCATGCTCTCCTCCCCTGTAGATGAGGCTGAAAACCCCAGTGTTGCCCCTTCCAGCACTTGGAGGAAGATCAGGGATCCAGTGGAGACGGCAGGCGGATGCCAGCACAGGGCAGGTGAGGCAGGATCGCGTATAGAGAATCCATGTGTGCTTTGCTCTTCTCTCTCCCTTCCCTTGTGGGAGGCAGGAAGCGTGCCTGGGGACCCTGTCTCTGTGTGGGGCCGTGTGGGTTCCAGGACTGAAAGCAGAAGTGACTGGCACTGGCCCCCTTCCTGCCCCCTCCAAGCAGAGCATGGGGGGCTACTTTGTCCCTGAGGAGGAGACTGACTGTCTTTGAGGAGAGATGGGAACAGCAGGACAGAAAAGAGAGATTTTCCCCACATGACAACATGGGTCCTGCAGACACTGGGGACCTGCACTCTGTTGCCTGGCAGCAGCCTGGACACAGGTCATGAGGGATCCCAGGGCTGCAGGTTGCCCAGAGGCAGGAGCTGGAACCCAAGTGATGGTACAGTGGGTGGGTGGCTTGTGGGGAGCTAATGCAGACCCGAGACTACAGGCGCCCCCTTGACTATGTGGTGCCGCTGGAAAAGACCCCAGGACCTGGAAACCACCCAGTGTCCATCAGTGGGTGAATGGATGAGCAAATGTGGCATTGCCATAGCAGGGAGTATTACTCAGCCATAAAATGGAATGAGCGCTGGTACACGCGGCACTGTGGATGAGCCCAGAGCATGACGCTAAGTGAAAGAAGCCAGACACAAAAGGCCACATCGTGCAAGATTCTGTTCACGCGAAACATCCGGAGTAGGTAAACCCCAATGGACAGAGAGCAGGCTGGTGTTGCCAGGGCCCCGTAGGTGACTGGGGAGTGGCTGTGTTCCAGGTAGCGGGTGTCCTTTGGTGATGAAGAAAGTGTCCTGGACAGATGCAGGTGACGGCAGCAAAACACTGTGAATGTGCTGAGCGCCACCGGATCATACTTTCAAAACGACTAGCAGTTCATTTTGTCATGTGAGTTTTACCTCACTTTAAAAAAAAAAAAAAAAAGGCCCCATCAGGACTTTTGCCCATCCCTAGGGTGGGAGACGGAGCCCTAGAGCCCTAGCAACGACCGCGCCCGGTGACGTCCAGGTAGCTCAGAATCCGAGGGAAGTTGATTTGGCACAACGAGACCAAAAAGTGTGGTCTACTGAGTTTGTGGAGTGAGATTTGTGTCATTTACAGAAGACGGCGTGGGTGTAGAAGAGCTATTTACGGGTCTCATGGGGCTGAAAGGGGTGCCGAAGGAATGAAACGACCTCTTGCATTCGTGGGGTGGCGGGACAGGAGGGCAGCCCTGAGGAAATCTAGGAAGACTCGTGAGTCCAGAACCCTCCAGTGCAGCCTGGGAAATGTTTGCTGGGAGAAAGGAGGAGTTGCTCTCCTCTCCCTCCATGCACACACACGCATATACATGTACACGCACACACACAAGGGCACAAACACACACAGGCGCACACACAGGCACACATTGCTCCACAGCTGATCCCTCGGTGCCCTGACTCCCTGGCTGCCCAGGGTGTTGTTTGGCCATGCAGGCTGCTGACCGCCAAGGCCTGCTGGCCCATGGACAGTGTCCAGCCTGGGGTCCCCAGGCAGCCCTGTGGCAAGAACTGCATGCTGCCAAGAAGCCTCCCAGGTGGCTTTGTAGAAGGGTCTGCCCCTGCTGTGACAGTGTCATGGGGAAAGGACAGCTGGAGGAGCCTCTGATAGCAAGCAGGTCCCGGATCCCAGCACGCCCACCCAGGCAGATACATCCTCCCCTTCAGACTCCACATGGAAGGGAAACACACACAGAACGAAGGCAGGTCAGGACAGGGGGACCCTGCAGGGGGAGCGGACGTGTGTGTGTCCTCCCGGAACAGGGTATGAGCCTGCCTCAAGCAGAACAATAATGCAGCAGACATTTGTCTCCGAGCCTGGAGGCCTCACTCCACAAAGCCAGCTCAGGCAGCAGCCGGTGCCCAGAGAAGGCTCTGGCCGTGTTCTCAGAGGGGGGCTCTGTCCTCCGCTCTGGGGTTTTCTGGTAGTGGGGTGCCCCGGGCAGGCGTGTAGCTTTCCCAGCCTGTCTCCTCCTCCGGGCCTGCTTGCCTGTTTTGGGGGATGCCGCTTCACCCCCAGGCGCCACTCTCCTCACTGTGGAAACCAGAGGCCAGCCCATCCTTCGCAGAGCACGTGCCAAGCTGAGAGCCTGGAGGGATGGGAGCGAGGGCCAGGTCTCTGCGGGTCCCAGCCACTGGCCTGCAGAACCCTACAGAGCGACAGCGCTGTGAAGGGGCATGTGTTCAAGCCTTTGCCTGTTATAAAGTGCTCAAGAAATATGAGTAATTCACATATTGAAGATGAGAAAAGGATGATCACGGTTGACCACGTGAATGGTGGAGTCTTGGCCAGGGCTACTTTGAGGGAAGGCTTCCAGGGACTCTTGAGTTACCCTCTGTAAGGGATGACCCGGCCAGCCCTGAGCAGGTGCCAGAGTTGACCAAGAGCCACATGCACAGAAGGCACAGGCCTGGAGATGCCTGCTGTGATCTGGGCCTCTGTTCATGCCTGGAGCCCGTCCATGCATGTCCTGGGACCCTGGGGCCTGCCAGGGAAACCACATGGGCCAGCGAGTCAGACTGCTGGGTGAGCTCCATGCGTCGTCTGCCAGGAGCAGCAGGTGGCATCCAGCGGTCCCCATAGGGTTCCTGGCCCACTTGTTCCTCCCTGGGCACCAGTAACATGTCTGTCCCAAGGAATGCTGATCAAGGGAAGCACTGCTCCTCAACTGCACTGCGTCAAAGGTGGACCCGGCCTTGGTCTGGCCCCATAGTAGCTGCTGAGGGACCACCCAGCTCCAGATGTCATCCCCAGGAGGACCCTGTGTAAGGCTCTACCCCACCAGCTCTCTGCTGAGAGCTGCCCACAACATGTGCTTGGCCTCCCAAGTCACGGTGGGAGGGAGCGCGGGCCCCCACAGGACCCCAGGAGGAATTAGATGACTGCCCAGCCCTTCCAGTTGGGAAGAGATGCAGGAAGGACTTAAACACAGGCGTGGACAGCTTGAAGCCAGCTTTCCTTCCCTACAGAATCCTGTGTCCCCATTCTGGGGCCACTCCACCCCCAGGAGGCAGCTGCTCAGCTCTGTCTGGTGCATCGGGAACGGGCCTTGCTGGGCCAGTCACATCTGGTCTAAATCATGGGCCCGGTGGAAGGAATTGTCACCAGAGCTTACAGGCATGCACAGTGTCCCAACTTTCCCCTCTTGACTGCAGGTCATCTGTAGAAAGGATGAAAAACCAAAAACCAGGGCATAAAAAGGGATCCTTCAACCTTGCCAACCAAGTCTCTATTAGGCCTGGGGGGGCAGAAGTTTATGGGGGTTATTGATCTCCCTCAGCCCAAACAGATGGTGGGGGAGGTGAGACCAGTGTGGAATTACATTCTTTGGTGACACGGCTATATTAAGATCGATTACATTGTGCAACAAACATATGAATCACTCCCAGAACCCTAACTGCTTGAATTTGAATATGCATGAGAATCTGCCCAGAAATGCCTAAAATACATACATACACATATATATAGTCAAAAAACAAGACAGCTCACGGGGTGAAGAATAACAAAAGGCAATTTGCCACTCTGATGAAAGGGGCCGTGTGCTAGGTTAACTGATGAAGACTCATTCACAATCAGTGTACACATCCAGGGCCTATGGAAGCTTTGCCCACACCACCCCCGTTCATCCTCACCACAAGCCTCCACACCAGGAATTATTTTTCCCATTTTACAGATGGGGAAGCTGAGCCTACAACTGAGTTAAGATCATACTGTGGTTGGTCAGTCCCAAGGAAGAATGTGAACTGTGGGCTTTCTGTGCCCAAAGCTCTGCCTTTCTGTGCGAGACTCTGTCTCAGACACCAAAAAGATCTCACCACTACCCACTCTAGTCTTCCAGGTTCAGGCTTCACAAAACCACTATTGCCACCTGCTTCCTGGAGTTCTGCACAAGAGAACCAAGTCTGAAGGAACAAGAAGCTGATACCAAACAGCAACGATAGGAAAACAAAGATGTCTTGGAAATTGAGAAGCACGATTCCAAAAAGAGTCAATTAGATGAATGATAAGATGAACGCAGTTGAACACCAAACCAACAATATAGATGACAAAGCCAACAAAATCTTCAAACATAGAGCAAAAAGGCAAACAAAACAAAACAAAAACGCACGAAACAAAACACACACACGCACACTAAGTAAATAAGAGTGCTTGGGTGAGAAAAGAGAAGAAATGCAGGAGAGATAGAAAGCATCAGTAGAAGTAAATTTATCTGGGCTAAAGAAAGATTTGAGTCTTCAAAGTAAAAGTCACTGCCAAGTGTTCAACGGAAAAAGCTTACTTTCTAGGTGAAATTTCAGGTTGCGAAAGAGTTTCAGAATTCCAAAGATACAGAGAATTCTAAAAGCCTCCAGAGTAGAAAACCAAATGACCTGAAAAGGAACAGAAAGCAGATTGACTTCAGATAAATTAGCCAGAAAGCATTATGCAGCCAAACTGTCAGTCCTGTGTGAAAGTAAAATAAAGGCATATTCAAACATGCAGACTCAGAAAGTCTACCATCCATAGATCTATGCTGAAAGATGCACCCAAGGATGTATTTCCAGCAAATCCAAAAAGGAATCCAAGAAGGAAAATGACACAGTAGCTAAGAAACTAAGAAACTATCCGCCAAACCCAGGAAGCTCTGTGAAAAAGAAATCATGGATAGCAACTGTGCCACCAACCCCAAGAACAAATGGTACAAATCCAATCAGGAAATTAGAAGGTCCCGAAAAGAATGTCTCCAAGAGGAAAAGAATGTTTGTCTTTAACAAACACTGGAATGAGAAAGCTGGATAATCCTAGTGATAAGAAGAAGGCATATCAAAATATGAAATTGGTAAAAATTATGCACCGTCCTCTTCATCCAGTGGCATCAGATGTAGAGAAGAAATGGATGGAACTGACATTCACATCTGCGGATGTAGAGAACGGAATTCCATCCGTTCCATTCTCTACATCTGCAGTGAAGAATAGTTGCATAATCATTATATTAAAAACACCGATCATTGGTTTAAATTTGTTTAGAATCAGCTGATTGTCAAAACACAGAAATAACTATAGTCGCAGAACAGAGTGTTCCTGTTTTAAAGCTTGTCAATGTAGCAATGAGAGGTGGGGGCCAGGAGGTGGGCAGTGAGCCAGGAGAGAAGGCAGAGGGATCTAGTGGGGCCTAGGGGATTTTCACATAGGGGAATTCAGGAGATACTGACTAGAGCTGATATGCTGAGAAATCGAAGTTTAAGCATGGGATGTAAAGCAGTAATGGTAACTAGAGAAGAAGTAAACGTTTTATTAATAAAATGTGCCTGGTAGAGATCAGGGCTGCTGGGAAGTGTTATTGACATAAGCAAGCTAAAATGCGTTCTTCATAGTGAGGGGCAAATGTCTTCATTCAGTCATCACATATTTATTGAGCACCTACTATGTACCAGACAGTGTGTAGCATGCTTGGGTGGGAGGTGGAGGTTCAATAGCATGCAGAATCTCAATCCCTGTCCTCAAAGAGTGCCAGTCTAGTGTAAGAGACAGATATGAATTCTGTAAATAAAAATCACAAATACAGGTGAAATTGCAAGTGTGATGAGCATCAGAAGAGAGACACAGGGTGCAGTTAGAGTGTAGCTTAGACACATTTGAGATCAGGGAAAGAGGCAAGGATTCCGCCAAAATCTGAAGGATGTAAACAAGTTAAACAGAGGAGAGAACATTTCCATCAAGGGAGCAGCATGTGCAAAAGTCCTGTGGCAGGGGGAGCCAGAGAATGAAAGAAAACCAAGATATATAGAGTAAGAAGAAGAGAGCGCAATAGACAGGGAGGCTGGGAGGTAGGAGGGAGACACATGTCTTGTGGGACCTGTGGGCTGGGTTAAGAATTTGAGCCTCAAAGGATTGGGAGTAATTACCATGTTCTGTTCCAAAGTATGAACTAAGAGATAAAGTTTTCCAGCTCATTTTATGAGGCTAGCGTAACCCGGATACCAACACCTGAAAAGGCTAGCCGAAAACTAGAAAACTGTAAGCCAATCTCACTCATCGATATTTAGGCAACGATCTTAAAAAAAACATTAGCAAGCAGAATCTGGCCATGAATTAAAATGAAAATGCATTGTGACCATATAGGTTTTATTCCAAGAATGGAAGGGTATGTAAACATTAGGAAATCGTTTCATCATTAACCTTCACAGAAATACATTAAAGACACATAAAGTACATGAAAGTATATCATTCCACTAGATAATGGATAGCTGGGTATGGTGGCTCATGCTTGTAATCCCAGAACTTTGGGAGGCCAACGTGGACAGATCACTTGAGATCAGGAGTTTGAGACCATCCTGGCCAACACGGTGAAATCCTGTCTCTATTAAAAAATACAAAAATTAGCTGGGTATGGTGGTGTACACTTGTAATCCCAGCTACTCAGGAGGCTGAGGCGGGAGAATTGCTTGAACGTGGGAGGCGGAGGTTGCAGTGAGCAGAGATTGTGCCACTGTACTCCAGCCTGGGTGACAGAGCAAGACTCTGTCTCAAAAAAAAAAAAAAAAAAAAAAGAGAATGAAGAAACACTTAAAAAGATGTAAATGCTCAAACCTGAATTTTAAACAACTTTTTGAAACCTAGAAATGAATGAAGCTTTCTTGAGATCTACCAGAAGCAGACATCACCAGAGAAAAGATGCTGAAAGCCACACGCTACAGAGACCCCAGTCCATGCAGAAAAGCAAGGCACAATGGCACTTCATTGTAGGAGTGAAGAAACCAAACTGTCCTTTGCAGATAATCTGATTTTTTTGTTTGTTTGTTTTGAGATAAGGTCTTGCTCTGTTGCCCTGTCTGGAGTACAGTGGCATGATCATGGCTCACTGCAGCCTCGAATTCCTGAGCTCAAGCAAGCCTTTCACCTCAGCCTCCCAAGCTGGGACGATAGATGTGAGCCAACCGTGCCTGACAATAATGTGATTTTTGAAACCTATAAATCAAAGGAAAGCATTAGATTGAACAGTCATTAGAACTAATGCGAGAGCTCAGTACTGCACTGGTTCTCAAAGTGCTGCCCAGGGACCAGCAGCATCAGCCTACCTGTGTGTGTTAGAAGGGCAGACCCTCGGGCTGACCCCAGGCCCACTGAATCAGAAGCCCTGGGACAGGCTTAGCTTTGTGTCTTTCAGCAAATCAAGCCATTCATGCAATGCTAACACACACTGAAAGTTTGGGAACCATTATTTCAAGGCACTAGACTACCAGAAATGTAATCATCTTACTTCAAAACCATATACAAATAAATAGGTGGAAGTGTTTTGGGAAAAAAATATTCTTTTTACAATAAAATGGATAGCATGATAAATTTGCAATCTCTAGGCAAGGTGTGTGTGTGTGTGTGTGTATGTGTCTGTGAGTGTGTGTTGTAATGGCTTTGAGATATAATTTACATACTATACAATTCACCCATTTAAAGTTTACAAATATTTATAGCATATTCACAGATACTTGCTACGATCACCACAGTCAATTTTAGAACATTTTCATCACCCCAGGAAGAAACCCTGTACCCCATAGCTATCACTTCCCTATCTCTCCTTTCTCCCTTTGCTTCTCTTCCCCTCTCAGCCACTTCCTGTCTCTACAGACTTGCCGTTTCTGGACATTTCATATAAATGGAATCACGGTGGTGACTGACTTCTTTCACTCAGCATGATGTTTCTAAACTTCATTCATCACGTGTGTCAGCACCGCATTCCTTCCCATGATAATGTCCCGTCCCACGTCTAGACCACATTTTGTGTGCCCAGTCAGGGTTGTTAGAAGCAAGGAGCAGCCCTGGGAGGGGTGGCTGAAGGGAGTTTGAGCCCGGGCTCCAGGGCAGCCTTCCCTGTACTGCCTGGGACAAGTCACGCATCTCTTCAAGTCTCAGTGACCCCATCTCTAGAAGGGGATGACTAGCCCTACCCAGGGAGCCTGGGAGAGCCATCCAGGCGGCCAGGGCGCAGGGGACAGCCCAGAGGCATCCCAAGGAAGGTGACACTGAAACTGATCACTGATGAACCTAAGGGAGGCTCTAAGGAGGCAGAGAGCAAAGAGCAACGGGCTCCAGGCAGAGCCCCCTGGAGCTGAGAAAAAAGACAGCGAGCCCCCCTAGCGTTTAACGAAGTGGTTCTCAGCTTGAGTGATTTTGCCGCTGGGGGATATTCGCAATGACTGGAGACTTTTTGGTTGTAGCCATAGGACGGTGGGGGGAATACCATTGACATCTAGTGGGTAGAGGCCGGGGGTGCTGCTAAACATTCTGCAACTCACAACACAGCCCCCCACCCAGCCTCCAAACACAAAACCATCAGATCCAAAGTGTCAATGGTGCCGAGTCTGAGAAACCCTGACTTCAAACTTCAAGTGGTTGTGATCGTGTGGAGTGCTGGAGAGGAGGGTGGTGCAGACAGCGAAGTCTGGGAGACACTCTGAACAGCCGAAATGTTCCCCCCAGGGTAACGGGGAGCCATGGAAGGTTTTAGGCAGAGGGGTGATCCCTCTGATGTGTGTTTCAGTGGGATCTTTTTGGCCTCTGAATGGAGAATGTCTGGAAGGACTTCTAACGGTTCCAAACAAGCAAGAAATGGAATCTCCTTTGTTGACTCCAGGCCCTGGGATACCGGAGATCTCCAAACCAGTAGGGTGTTTGTTCTTCACTAGTGGACTCCCATCAAGCTGTCCACCTGTGGGATCCCCTCTGACAGAATGCTCCTGGGGCAGAGGCAGGGCTGGGGACACCCTGGGAGCTCCCCAAATCCCACCCTGGGAGCTCCCCAAATCCCTCCCTGGCTCCAGTCACACCCAGGACTCACCCCAGTGGGGCATGGAGAGAAGTCCTGTGCATGGGCACACACAGAGCTACTGCAAAACCCACGTCCCCTCTCGTCTGCCTCAGAGATGTTGGCAGGTGCCGACACACAGGTGAGCGCCTTCAGGGGACCCCTCCTTGCTGGGCAGGAGCTTCTGGCCCTCTCTGCTCCAATAGCAGCCAGGCCCTCCTGTGAAGCCCTGCTCAGCCCCTTACCAACCTCTTCACTCACTGCACACACACTGAGGCCCTGGGCCAAGCTGGGCTTAGGGCTTTTTGGAAACACATCTCCCTGAAATGTGCAGTGCGCTTCTAGTCAATTCTGTGAGGCAGGGAGACCTGACACAGCCCCTGGCTTGAGCTGCTGACATGGGTAGGGAGGTGGGGGTAGGGAAGACAGGCAGCAATGACAAGACAAGGAGCTATGTGCTCTGATCAAAAGAGGCCAGGGAACTCAGAGGATAGCACGCCCAGACTGTGTGGTCAGAGAGGGCTTCCTGGAGGAGGTGGCCAAGAAGATGTGCCTTAAAGCACAACTGTGAACCATGGGGCTGTTGTGCCTTGTCCTCCCTGGCAGGAGCAGCACAGTAATTACCAAGAGGTGTGAGGAAAGTCTGGGTGCAGGGATGCTCCTGCCTGCCCGGCAGTCTTCTGCAGCACCACAGCCATCTCTCCTCAGCATCCTCTCCTCCTTGCGGTAATTCCCACTCCACGACCAGAACCCAGCCCTACTCCAGTCAGGGTGTGGCTGGCCCCACCCACAGGAATGACCCAGTTCTGGCCACTGAGCAGCCTGGGGTGTTTGCTAGGAACAAGTTCTACACAAAAATCCATGCTAGTAGAAGGGAGCCAAGAGTTGCCAATGGGAGATAAGGGGGCGCACTCCTAGCCTAACAAGATGAAGGGAGAGGCCATTAAGCTGAGGTCCAGCGGGGATGGGCAGAGGCAGAGCCTTGCTGCTGGGACAGAGGTGTTCCCATGGGAAAAAAGGCTGGACAAGATTTTGTATTTCCTGGAAATCACAGAATCAGCGGGAAGCCTACTAAGCATTGAAGGGAGAGGTGTCAAAGAAATCCTCAACACAGCTGACCAAAGCCTGGTCTAACCAACACAGAAGTGGGCCCCAGACCTGCTCCTGGCTGCTAGACCCATGCGAGCCTGGCAGGGACCCTTGTCGCCATGTTGGAGGACTGTCATCAAGGAAGTCTCCCAGGGGACAGACCAGGGACAGGGGAGGAGACTGGACCAGGGATATTTTCCCAAAGTGCAGAAGCAAAGACCTCCCGGCTGTTTTCTAAGCAGCATTTTTTCACCAGTGTGTGATAAGTGCTATGGGCCAGGGCCAGCTACGCTGCCTGTTTTCCAAATGTTAACTTTGAACATAATTTTCCTGCCCTTTCTACAACACTGAGTACTTCGAGTGTGTGGGTAGAGATGATTTTCTGTGGCCAGAAATCATCAAACCCTGAGGCTGGACATCCAGACCTGAAGGGACAGAGAGATTTTGCAAAGGCCTGGTGGGTTACCTAGAGACAAGGACTGCCCGGGCCTCCGAGTGCCTGCCTTGGAGAAGATATTTGAATTTCAGTGTAGATATGAAAGGTGCGTCAGCCCATGTGGACATTGAAGACTACATATGTACACACTCCATCAGGCATGGCTTTGTGCCTTGCCAGTCACTGTGCTACCCCCAGGGGCAGGAATGATACCCAGCAGATAGTAGATGCTTAATAAAAATGAACTGCATGTGTGTGTGAGTATTGGGTAGACAAAGGGGTGGGCTGTGGAGTCTCCCCACCATCCCACCGTTCAGCCCATCCTCAGCCCATGCAGTCTGGGGGGTGACACCTGGCACAGGATCTGAATAGTCAAGCCGGTCACAGTAGTCTTCTTGCCCCTGTGTGAGCACTGCAGAAACGCAGGCCTCAGCAAATGGCAGCCCCCTGCACATAAGAATGGACTCAAAAATGGGCATATCATCCAATGTCTGCCAATGAAAAGTAAGGGCTATCTGCAGGGGACTTCTGAGAACGCTTCCTTCCCTCCGGAGCAGGCTGCAGGAGACAGTGTCTCTCCCGGCTCTGGGTGCTGCTGGAGAGGTGAGGCACACGCCCGCTGCAGCTGTCTTCCTACCAGCCCGCGTGTGGAGGAGGCAGAGCTGGGACAACTGCAGGGAAGGGAGCTGAGCTCCTGGATTGAGCCAAGCCTGAAGTCCACCTTCTCTTAGCTTTAAGTCAGTGTGGCTCAGATTTCATGGTCACTTGCCACCAAAGCACCCCTTGTGAGCACAGGGAGAGAAGTTTCCAAGGGATGCCAAGGAGTTTGGGCCTCACCCCGAGGGCGCTGGGGGTTTAAGCAAGGTGATGCCTTGCTCAAGCTAGGGGTTCTTTTGACAAATCCCTTTGTTATGTAGAAAATGGCCAAGACTGGAGGCAAGCGATATGTGAGTGGGCTTTTGCGGTAAACAAGGCTACAGCTGGTGAGGCTGGTACCCTCTGGCTGGGCTCGCGCCTTCTTGGCCTCTGAGGTGCCCTCTTTCCTCAGAAAGTGCAGCGGGGTGGGAGGGGAGGGGATTGTGTATCCCAGGGTTGGTGTCACCTCAGAATATCCCCCAGGAGGAAGGAGGGCACAACCAGGACCCACAGCTCAAGACCCACTGGAAGCAGAGAGCAGGTGAGGGGCTACAGAGAAGGGGCTGCGAAAGTTAAAGGAAACAGAAGCGTCCCCTCCCATCTCCCAGCACCATTGCACAGCACGTGCTGCCCGCTCTGAGTGCATCCCCCACTCTGAACTGAGCCCCCACTGTGCGGCCTGTGGCTGGGCTGTGGAACCCTCACCTGCCAGCCTTGCCCTGGCTCTGCTCAGGGAACGTCCCTAGAAACCTCTCAGTGCTTACTGCCCGCACTGGGAGGGCGGAGAGCAGGCAAAGCCTTGTGATCCACCATGCTGAGGAGAGACTGGGGGCTAACAGGGAGGGACTCAGTCAAGGTGGCAGCAGGGACACCTGCTCCAGCTCCACTCCGGTGCCCTGAGGCATTTGGGAGCCTGCCAGGCCTTCCCTCCCTCCACAAAATGGGGTGGTGGAAAGCTTTAGCGGGGAGCTTAGAAAATGCTTGGTGTTTTTGTCAGGTGTGGAAATCACATTGTGGTTATTTTATTTTTGGAGCCGCATGATGAAGTCTTTAGGGGAAACGTGTCTGCGTGTCTGACACGTTTAAAAGGTTTAACAAAATGCGAAATACTAAGAACGTGTATCTAGTGGTTATTTTGATGATAGAATTCATTTTATTTTTCTGTGTGTTAGAAAAAAATTACAGTAATGACACTTTTAAAAAGAATATTTTTTAAAAAGAAGAAAATACCAGGGCCAACAATTCTCAAAGGGTATCCTTCAACACACTGGTTCTGGGAGATGTGGAGGGACGTTCTGTGACCACAGGAAAGAGCCCCCTCTCCCTTTCTAGGGGGGAGAACAGGCCAGAGGATGAGAGGAGCAGCCTGCAAAGAGCACGGGTCGCAGGCTAGATCCCGGGGCTCCAGGTTCTGGGCCACAGTGGGGCCGCCCCAGGAGGGAAGGCAGAGAGGGTGAGCCACATGGGTGTAGCTCCGTGGACACAGGCCCACAGACACAACCCCAGGTCTGCAGCTGGCCTGAGGGTCTTCTCTTACTGGGCCAGGCGGGGGCCCAGGACCAAGGGCAGAGCTCTGTGGAGGTGCATCCCAGCTGGACAGAGCTTTCTGACCAAGGAGTCTGAGCTTCCTCACGAAGGATGCCATTAGGGGCTCAATTATTCAACGTGAGCATTTAGAGAGGACGCATCTCTGTGCTGGCAGCCACTGGGCTAGACACAGGGCATGGAGGTGAGACACGGACCCCATCATCAACAGACAAGACAGCCACACGCAGAATTGGAGGAAGAGAAGTTCTGGGCGTGGCCACCCCAGGGCACAGCACCGTGCACAGAGTGGTCCATCCCACAAACATTTGTTATGTACCAGCTATGTGCCAGGCACTGCTCCGGCTACCAGAAGGTACACCTGTGACCCGAACACAAACCTGTCACCCTGGGACTCACACCACAGCTTGGGTCAATGTCCCACAAGGGGCAGCCCCAAGGTGTCATGAGGCACAACAGGGAGGCACATGTCCCATTGGGGTGCACACCCTGGCCCAGCCACTGTGCCGCGGGTCAGTGGAGAGCCTGGCCCAGCCACTGTGCCGCGGGTCAATGGAGAGCCTGGCCCAGCCACTGTGCCGCGGGTCCGTGGAGAGCCTGGAAAGCCACTGTACCGCGGGTCAGTGGAGAGCCTGGCCCAGCCACTGTGCCGCGGGTCAATGGAGAGCCTGGCCCAGCCACTGTGACGCGGGTCAATGGAGAGCTTGGCCCAGCCACTGCGCCGCGGGTCAATGGAGAGCCTGACAGGTGGAGGACTGGGAGAAGGGTGACAGGGACAACAGGAAACACCTGTGCACAGCAGGGAGCATTCCGTGCGAGGGAGGGCTGAGGGTGGCAGCACGGGAGATGACGCTGGAGAGGTCTTTGGAGCTGTGGAGGGCCTTTCCGGCAGGCTCAGCAGCCTGCGCCTGGCCATGTGGCCAGAGAGACTGAAGCGAAGGAGAGGGAGGAATCTGACTTGCACCTCCCACCCACTCAGGAGCAAGGTGTGGGTGCGAGCCGCCGATGCTCCCTATGGCTCCAGTCTACCTGGAACCTGGCTGCCCAAGAGTCTCCATGGGGCCTCCCCTGGGCCCGGTGCTCCAAGACCAGATCAGACCCATTCTGCTGAATCCAGCAATGGGACTACAACAAACAAAGCCCCTGGCTTCTAGTGACAACTTCGTTAACAGGCGCATCAGCAGAAGCCTGGCCTGGATATATCAATATTTGCACCTCTCCCAGGTCTGGGCTGCTACTATTGCAAGCACAGGCCCCATCTTCCCAGGCTAGCCCTTGACAGCAGGCATAATATTTTGTATTTGGGGAGATTTGTGGCTGCCAGCAGGCACACCAGCAGGACTGGTCTTTCCTTCACCTGCGATCTAGCTTTGTGCCAGGGAAGTGACCTAGAGGCTAAGCTGGAGTGAAGGGTCGGCAGTGTTGGACTCTATCCTCACTCCTTGGGGACGGACACTGGCCTGCAGGGCCACAGGCACTGGGACCTCTTGGCAAGCGGAGAGGGAGGCAGGGGGCTGCGCAGTCCCTTGGGCCCAAGCTGGAGTCCCTCTCTGACCTGCATCCACCTCTCTTTAGCCGTGTGACCGCAGGCAATTTCCCGCGACTCACAGGACCTCACAGGTGTCACCTGAAGCCGGAGCAATCAACGTTTCTGGCCAGTTGTTGGGAGTGTGGAATAAAATCATGATTACGGCGGCCCTGGCACCGAGCCCGGCTGGCTGTTAGCGATAGCCTCAAAAACGAAAATGACTAAGCACAGAGCCTCCCAATCCTTGTTTTGTTTTTTTCCTTTTGGAAACTGACATCCTCTCTGTAGCTACATTTTGGGCTGCTCCAAGTGAGGAAAGCATTTAGGGGGAACTTCCACCACTGATCGAGGGATGGGTGAAATCCCCTTTCAAGTCGGCTGGGAATACACTCTGGAAGAGCACAGAGCTGTCCCCGCACAGGCAGACAGGTGGGAGGCCCCTGGAAATGCCCCGGCCCTCTTCTTCCTGGGAGATGACAGGAGGCTGGGAGACATTCAATTATCCTCCCTTGGGGGAAAGAGGGCTGGGCCTGGGGGCTGTGGGAGGAGCAGGCAGCCCTTCACAGGACGACGGGAGACTGAGGCCGCTGCCTCTCAAGCGTTCCCCACACTGACCCATCCTCCTGCCGGTATCTCCCCATTAGGTCAATGAACCCCCTTCCTGTAACCCTGGAGCAATTGCTAGTGTCTTACCTGCCGCCCACCAGGTTTCATCAGGGAATGTGTGAGAAATAGTTCTAGGTCTTGCCATTTTCACAGATATTTTTTCCAGTTTCCCTCGTTTTATGGGGTCCCTCCAGACCCCAGGTGGGGGGGCTCTAGACTCCAGACCCTCCTACGATTGCCAAGATGGATCCTGAATTCCACGTGGCCCAAGCATCTGGCTCAAGGAAATGGGTTTGCCTTCTTTTTCTATCCTTAAAAAAATACCGCAACCGAAACCAAAGCATAGTTGATGGAGTGAAGCCTTCCAGAGAGATCAGATGATGGCATCCTTCGCCTTACTCGGAAGCTTAGGTCAGACCTTAAGCGGGGCCTGTCGGGTGCTGAGTTCTGATGGCTGCAGGGAGAGGTACACCATCCGCCTCCAGATAAATGTCAGCTGGAGGCTCTGGGCTCGGCTACCAGCTCTGCCATTAATGAGCAGCAAGGCTATCAGCCTTTTGCTTCTGCCCTCTGGGCCTCAGTCTCCCCATCTGTAAAACTGTAGATTACTAGTTCACCGCATGGAATTATTTTGAGGCTAAAATGAGATTGTTTGTGAAGGTGTCTACCACATGCCCTTTCTTTAAAAGTCGGGAATTTATTTGTTTTTACACACACACACACACACACATACACACACACATACACACAAACACACACACACCCCTACACACACATACACACACACATACACACACACACACACATACACACACACACATACATACACACACACACATACACACATACACACACACAAAAACACAGACATACACACACACATACACACACATACACACTCATACACACACACACACAGTCTTGCACTCACACTTCTCTATTTTTGAAATGGCGTGCACAGAGTGCTCCCAATTTTATGAGAATCAGAATGGGGTGGGCCCCTCAAAAGGCTGTGGCACGCAGGCCTCACTCAGCCGTACACACTCAGGGCCACGATGTCTCCGTCTGTCCAGTAAGGGCCTGCACCCGATGATGCCCTGCTTTTCTCTTAACTTGCTCATTCTGCAGCTCCAAGAAACGCATCTGCCTCTCACTTCATAGTCATGATTAGCAGGTTACAAGAAGCTTGTGAGATTCACCCACACCGGGGAAGAGCATGTGAGGCAACTGCCCCAGGACAGGGAGATTTTACAAGACTGTGGCTGGGAGGTCAAGAAAGGAGGAAGAGAAGCCAGCAGCCTCTAAGCACAAGGCAGGACTGCGGAGAGCTGGCTGCAGGGAACCTGAAATTGGGGGTCTCCACAGGAAACAAAGCAGGGAGCTGTGAGCCCTGGGATGCAGTGAGAAAGGAAGATCTTTTTACTATGATTCCTGCACCTGCCCTGTGGTTTAAGAGCGGGCCTCACTCCCTCTAAAGCGGGTTGCACACGCCTGTGTCTTGGCACCCACGCTGTTCCTGGTACGTGGGACATTCTTTCTACTCCCTCTTCCGGGAGAGCTCCTACTCATTTTTCAAGGCCTAACTTAGACGTCATTTTCTACAGGGGACGGAAAATAAATAGTCCACACTTGCTTTGTGGACACCGAAATTTCAATTTTATGTACTTTTCACGTGTCACAAAATGTTATTCTTCCTTCGATTTTTTTCAGCCATGTAAATACATAGAAACCATTCTTAGTTCATGGGCTGTACCAAAACAGGTAGCAGATCAGATTGGCCCAGAGCCAGAGTTTGCCAACACCCCTGCTGCCCCCTTGCTGTTCAAAGTGGGGTCCATGCCCAGTAGCCTCAGCCTCATCTGAAAGCTTGTTGGAAATGCAGATTCCAGGGACCCACCCAGACCTACAGATTCAAAGACTACATTTTAACAAGGTCTCTGGATGGCTCAGGTGCACGTTAAACTTTAAAAACTATGATCACACCACTGCACTCTAGCCTGGGTGACAGAGTGAGACCCTGTCTCAAAATAAAAAAGAAAAAAATCCTGCCTGGGTGTCACCCCCAGAGATTCTAATTTAATAGGTATGGGATGCAGCCTAAACAGCTAAACAGAGCTTTTTCAAGCTCCCCAGGTGGTTCTAACACACAGCAGAGTTCCAGAACCCATGCCCCGGAGAGATGCCCCAGGGAAAGAGGACTGCTCCTGCTCCTAGATCCCAAAGTCCCCAGGTCACTCCTGCGTGACACAACATGTCACTGTAGAGAAATTATTTGTTACACTCTGAGCTCCTCTGAGATCAGGATCCTGTCTAATCCTAATTCATGAAGGTCTCAGACAAAACACCTACCGCCTCTGGGACTGGATCTCCTCCTCTTCCAATGCATGGCTTTGTAGCTGTAAATCTGCTCTTCACTGAGCACCTCCCTCCCCTGGTGCCCCAGGTAGTGCAAAGAAGGTGGCCTCCAGAGCCGGGGTCACCCTGGCCTCTCCCGCCCTCCCTCAGCTTTCCCTGCTTCTGTGAAGCCCTCGGGCCAGCACAGGCTCTGGGGAAAAGGGGTCAAAAAGAGGCAACCCACACATCCAGCAAACCCACTGAGCCCAATGGGTGCACAGACTACACCCTCCACAACCCTCCTCCCCTCTTTCCCAGCTGGAGGGCGTGCAGCCCCTCACCTCCCTGCACTGGGTCCCCGCTGCCCCAGCCCCTGCCTCCTGACTCCTCTGCCTTTTGGCCCTGACCCAGCATTTTCCTGGAGAAACCTGTGAGGGAGGGGTGCACGACACTGACTCAAAGCCACACAAGAGTCTTGCCTGGGAGAGCCTCTGTTTGGGAGAGGACTTGGGGACACAGGACAGCCCCTTTCAGGCTAGGGCTGACACTCCTGCCCCACCTAGCCATGCACCCCGTGGCCAGGCCCCTCTCTACCTGGGGCACTCCCATCGCCCACAGCTCTGCAGCCAAGCCCTGCACTGCACAGACCCTAACTCTCTCCCAAGACCTCCCACACCAAGCCCCCTACAACGTGGCAGCCTCTCACCCTCTAGAGTCCACACCACAGAGCATCCACAGCCTAAGGCTTCCGAATCCTGGAGGGTCGGATCTAGACAGGGCCTCAAGAAGTCTTATTATACATACAGGGAAACCCACGCCTAGAGGAGGGGAAAGATGGACCCGAGATGGTGGCAGACTGGGGACCACCACCTCCCTCTCCCCCACGTAGTCCCACCCACTTCCCCCACTGCAGGGCTCCTCCCACCGTACCAGCTGCCTTAGCAGGAGAAGGAAGGACAGAGCTCTGGGGTTCAGGGAAGATGGAAACCCAGAGGAAGGGGCCTGCTGGGGCCAACTCTTAGCACTTGACTAAGGACAGTGTGACAATGCCCTGCCCCAGCCTCCCCCGATCTGCAAGCCCAGCCCAGATCAGTGGAGGTCAGAGTGGGCAACTGTGTAACCCACCTCTCTCCCAGCACAGAGTAACAGAAACAGCTACTATTTATTGAGCACTTACTAAGTGCCAGGTGCCATGCTAAAAGCCACGATTCTCTGCAGTACTTATTAAATGTTATATCCCCATTTAGCAGATGATCAGAATGAGGGTCAGAGAGGTGAATCAGCAGGCCTACAGTCACATCGCAAAACTGGAAAGAGAGTAGAGGAGGAGAGGCCTTAGAGAAAAATGTTTAAGTTCAAAGGCATCTCAGAGTTCCTCCTCACTGCCTGGGCTTCAAACCCAGACCTGTCTGATCTGTTCCCTCTGGGCTCTCAGACGAGACACAGTGAGATGCCAGGACACGGGTCAGGGGGTCCACACTCACGCTTACCCACCCAGCAGCTATCTCAAAGGTATCAGGGCTAGAGAGATGGCCTGGAGGACAGGCACCCCACATCAAGGAAGACCAGCTCCTCTCCTGGCCCAAAGAACCTCTCATCATGAGCCCAGCAGATGCCTCTGTCCCACGACCACCTGGTGTCAGAGAGGACACGTGGGCTTGGGATCATCAGACCTGGGACTTCCCTTCTCTGTGTGACCTGGGGCCTCAGTTTCCTCATCTGTAAAATGGAGATACCTAGCTAGTAGGGTCAATGGAAGGAATAGAAAGAGGTTGTGAAAAGGGCCCCGTGCAAGTGATAACTAAATGCCGCAGGCTGCTGGGCTTGCGCTGTGAGCTCTCCCCAATCCTGGGCGTGCACGGGGAGCAAGTTTTACCCCAGAAGGAAGCAGCAGGGAAGCGCGGCCTGCACAGAGCCTCCTGGAATGTGGCAAGTCTCCTTGGCGCCGAACCTGACTGTGAGCCCTTCTTTAATTAGTTCTCAACTAAAAATAGCTCCCCCACCACCCGGGCTGCACACCTACCTCCTGGCCTGGCACTGGGGTGTGCCTGAGCTACTCTTGGGGGTGACAGCCAGCTTGTGACAGAACCTACAACACGGAGGGTGCACAGAGCAGGAGGTTTTATTGAGGGAGATACAGAAGCGGGCGTGGGCTCCGGCGCCAACCAGGCCGCGGCCTCCACTCGCCCCACACGGCCCTGCGGCTCCTGCACACCCCTCCCTCCCCGGCTCCTGGACAGCAGGCAACACAGAGGAGTCTTACCCAGCCTTGGCAGAGGTGCCGGGAGGGCCTTCAGAGTCTGTCCAGGGGAGGGTTGGGGGGACACAGGACAGCCCTTTTGTGCTATCGATGACATGCCTGCCACACCTATCGGTCTGTCCACCGCCTGGTCCATCTCTGCCTGGGGGGCCCTCCTGTCACTTGCAACTCTGGAGCCGGGTCCTGTGGTGCTTCTCCTCGGTCAGGAGGGGGATGAAGGTGTCACTGTGGGAGAGCTTCAGCCGGCTGCTGCAGCTCGGCGCCTCCTTCCCTGCAGGCTCTGGAGGGAGGTTGTCCAGGTCACTGCGGGAGCCTCCGGTCTTGCCCTCGCCCCCACTGCTGGAGTTGAGTTCCATCAGCTCCAGCTCGTGCTTGGCCGCTGTCTCCAGGACGCGCTGCTTGTTGTAGTACCTGACAAAGTTGTTGATGATAGGGTGGATGGGCAGGGCGATGGCGATGACGCCACACAAGAAGCTGATGGCTGCGTTGAGCTTGCCCAGCGTGGTCTTGGGGTAGATGTCCCCGTAGCCGACGGTGGTCATGGTAATGATGGCCCACCAGAAGGACTGGGGGATGCTCTTAAACAGGGTCTCTGGGTGGCTTTGCTCCATGGTGTAGCCTAGGGCAGAGAAGACGAAGATGCCTACTGCCAGGTACATGAGCAGCAGCCCCAGTTCCTTGAAGCTGCGCTTGAGGGCATAGGTGAGGGTCTGCAGGCCCGAGGAGTGGCGGGCCAGCTTGAAGATGCGCGCGATGCGCATGATCCGCAGCGCCTGCACGGCCTGCTGCACGTTGGTCAGTTCCATCATGCGGGCACCCAGGTGCGTGAGCGTGAGGCTCACATAGAAGGGGAGGATGGCCAGCACATCCACGATATTCATGAAGGACAGCGCGAAGTGCAGCTTATTGGGCGACGAGAAGAGGCGCAGCAGGTACTCCAGGGTGAACCAGCCTATGCATGCCGTCTCCACGTTCTCCAGCGTTGGGTGCTCCACGCGGTTGCCCTCGGCGTCCAGCACCTGCAGCTCGGGGATGGTGCCCATGCACATGACCACAGATGAGACGAGGATGAGCAGGAAGGAGAGCACGGCCACCACCCGCGCCGGGCACGACGACTCGGGCTTCTCCAGGAACTTCCAGACGCACTTCTGGCAGCGGCGCCAGCGGCCTTCGGCCGCGTCCACGCCCAGGTCGTCCAAGATGAGCTGCACGCGGCGCGCGATCTCCTCCAGTTCCTCGCGCTTCTCGCTCAGGTGGCTCTTGCAACAGTCGTCCAGGAACTTGAGATCCACCTTCCAGAAGTCCATCTCGTTCTTGAAGCAGATGGGGCAGATGCCCTTCTTCATGTGGACCTCCCCGAAATAGTACACCTCGATGACACACTTGAAGGCGTCCGGGTCCCTGTCAAAGTAGAACTCGCGCTTGCCGGGGTCGTAGTCGTCGCACAGAGAGAAGATGGTGTCGTAGCCCCCCGCCAAGCAGTTGATGAGCTCCGCCAGCCTGGTCTCAGGGTACTGGCTGAGGAGGTCCCCGTACAGTACCTGCCGCACGCCCCCCACGTTGACGACTATCTCGATGTCGTCGCTGGCTGCGGAGCTCTGGCTGCCGGGCTCCGGGAGGCTGCGCTCCCCGGACCCGTCCATCCTACCCGCGCGCCCCCTCGCAGCCTCGGCCCCGCGCCCCCTGCAGCCGCCGCCGCCGCTGCCGCCGGGGGTCCGGCGGGTGCCACCCGTGCGCTGATCTCGGGGAGAGCCCGGCCGGCGCCCGCCTGCGGGAAAGGGCGGTCACAGCGGGCAGCAGCCGGCGGGGGCGCGCCGCGGGGGAGGCATGCACCCGGCGGCGGGGCTCGGGGCTGGCATCCGGGCGCCGGGGCGCGCCCGCTGGGGCTTTGGCGGCCGCCGGCCTTGCCCAGGGCACTCACCCCGGCTGGCGGGCGGCGCTCTCCGCCTCTTCGGCTCGGCCTCCTGCAGGAGTGGGGTCTCCTCGTGGGCGGCTCGCACCGTCCTACGCCCCGGGGCGCGCAGGTAGTGGCGGCAGGTCCCGGAGCTGACGGACCCACGCCGTCCGCGAGGTGCTCGAGGTGTGCAGAGAGCGAACTTGGGCTGGCTTTGCCCGAGCCGTTTCTAAACACAATAGGAATTCCAGCCTGACGTCAGGAGCTTTTCAAACTGTACCCTCTTCTGGTGAAATTCTGCAAGGCACGCGCGGCAGCTGCAGGGGACGGATTAACCCTTGGGCAGACGGGCACAGCTGCCGCGCCCGCCGTCGCCACCGCGTACCGCCCGCCCCTCCCCGGGCGCAGCGGGTCACCGAGGGGCTGCGACCTGGCTTGAAGCGACAGGCGTTCTGTCTCACTGCTGTTCGCAGAGGATGGGTGGGGAGAGAATGCTGCCGCCTGTTGCTGGGCAGGAAAATGTGCTCCAGGAAGCCCCTTAGAAGGCGACTCCGATGTCCGGGTCCCTCCTCCGGCCTTAGGCCAGCGCTGGCTTTTTCTGGTGGGAGGAAAATCCTGCCTGATCCTTGAAGCGTTTCCTGTCATCCCCCAACAATGCCCTGCTGTGTTTGTGGCACTGTCTCACCTTTCCCGCAACGCTGTACAAGGAGGACATCTAGTCCAGCCTCCTGTAGAAGGGAAGGGACTTGCCCAAGGTCACGTGGGCGGAATGGGAGCAGAGCTCAGCTTGACCGCCTCCTGAGCTTTCTGGCTGTCCCAGCTGACTGACGCCTGCTGTTCAGCAGATTTCAATTCTGCCTTGAAGTCCCTGCTGTCTGGCACCTCCTATCTCTCTGCAGTCGCACACCAAGGCCACTAGCTTCCAGAGCCCTCGGGTCCAGTGACTCCTGCTTGCCCGTTCCTCACTCCTTGACCAAGGCCTGTCTCTTCCCGCTGCACAGTGTCCCACACCCTCCTCTCTTCCAGCCTTTGCAGCCACAGCTGCCCTTCTGACCTCACTCACTGGAACCACTACAGCAGCTTCCTAACAGTGTCTCTCTCCTCCGGTTCACCACCATCATCACTATTGCAAATTACTGAGCATCATCTACGGCCTCGAGATTGTGTTTAAAATATTCTGGAGGGAAGGATGAATAGGCAGAGCAGAGGATTTTTAGGGCAGTGAAACGTACCATAATGGCGGGTATGTGTTGTTATACAATGGTCAAAATCCATAGAATGTTCACCACCAAAAGCGAATGCTCATGCAAACTCGGTGCTAGGCGATGATGACATGTCCATGTAGGGTGGTCCACCGTGACAAGTGTCCCACCCTGTGTGAGATGTTGATGGGCAGGGGGGAGCTGTGGAGACACGGGACATGTGGGGATTCTCTGTACTTTCCTGTTGAATTTTGCTCTAAAATATAGTCTATTTAAAAATATATTCTGTAGGCTGGGTTTTTTAAAACTTAAGGACATGTCCGTTAATGGATTATGAAATCAATTTACTGGGTCACTGACAGTATTCTTTTTTCTTTAATGAGTTAGCATAAAACAGAATATATTAGAATACATCACATGAAGTATTATTTAGTGAAACTTCTTTTTACAAATTTTACTTCATTTCCATTTAGCATCAGACAACGACATGCTACTACAAAATAGGAAATCAAGGCTCAGAAAGGTTGAGTAATAATAAGAGTTGCCACTGACTCTCTGTGCACATGGGAGTGCAGTCTCTGAGTGCTTTGCATGTTTCTCATTCAATCTCCCAGCAATCCCCTAAGGAAACAAGATGTCAGGTAACCTGCCAAGATCACTCTGTGGAGCTGGGGTTTAACCCTCGTCTGAGGCCTATTCTTCCCCCCAGAACAGTGTGACACACCACCTCCTACACACACCCCAGCTTCCTCTTCCAACCCTTATGCATGCTACTCCCCTTCTCAGCTGTCCTAGCACCTGCAGGGTTAAGTTCAAATTGCATCTTAGTCTGAGTTTAATGGGCTTCTAAATACCCATTCATTCACTCAGTTACTCAAATATTTATCGAGCTCTTATGGCACTTGCGTGCAAAGGCACACAGACACACTCACACACATACACACACCACCCTAGGTGTGGGGACAGGGTTCATATTCTAGGAGATAATATATTTTTTGTAAATAATAATTAACAGTTTGGGGTAATGAGCTTAACAAGAGAGGTTTATGTGTTACACAAAGAGTAGTGCTTCCTGAATTTCTCCACAGGGGGCGCTGAGGGGCGGCCATCTGGTTGGAAGAGGGAGGGGCGGCTTTTGCCTAGAAGCACAGCCTTCACTCTCAGGTTTGCATCGGGGTGTCTGGTGAAGCTCCCTCAGCAGATAGAGCCCCAACAGCTACTCCTTCGTATCGGCACGAAATACAAGGTGCTGTGGAACCCGGGAGTTTGCAGATACCTCGGCAGGCCCAGGAGAGGCTGGTGCATTCAAATCATATCCCTGGGATTTAGAGAGATCAATGCCATTGAAAGAATGCATCACTAACATGTCCTGAGAGAAGGGGACACGCCAGAGGAAGTTCCAGGTGTGGCCAGGCAGAAGCAGGAGCGAGGGGAAAATGAGGCCAGGCCCTCTATTGGGGTTTCCTGGGGGAAAAGCTAGGGCACAACAGAGGAAAGAGTCCAAGATTGGCTCCTTGGGATAATTCTGGTGGACTGGACTATAGAGGTGGTCTCTAGTTGCCTAGTCCTTGGCCTGGGATGATTGAGGGCAGGGAAATTTTGCCTTGGTGTGTGAGAGTTTGATGAGGGGGACGATTTGCATGTGAAAGACACACTGCAGCGTTTCACAGTCTCTAAGGATGCCCCCACGGGGAGGGGCAGTCTCTCCCCAGTCTGTGAGGCCATATTGGCAGTCATCAGGAATGCAGAAAATAAGAAATCATAGTTAACACACCATTGACCCCAGGATGAGAGGATGGCACGCGGACAAATCTAGAATCTAGAAAGATGTGATGACAAGCTGGAGACTCAGGCCCCCAGAAGAGCCAGTGCGTGAGCTGAGCCTGGAGGTCTGAGTGCCACTTGCCTGCTCAGCTAAAAGGACCACACGGTTTGGAGCTGAGGCTGGCAGGCCCAAGGCTGGTGGAGTCAGCTGGAAACAGACCCCAGAGAGTCTCAGCGGCCCTGAAGTTGTCTGGACCACAAGTCAGCACTTCATACTTTAGGTCATGGCTCAGTAGCTGACTGTGAAATTAATGTATTGAGTATTAGAAAATAACAGAGAATATCAGACATGGAAAAATAAATACGGCTTGAATCAGGTAATAGCAGTCAGAGGCTGACTCTGGCTCCAAGTCCATTCAGCAAATCCCAGGCCCAGTGGTGAGAAAGTTGGTCTGGTGCAGAAGTGGGAGGGGAGGGGCAGCAGATGCAAAGCCCAGCAGAGAGAATGTCCGCACACAACCCACAGCAGAGCAAGCGCCCCCTGACAACGGGGGCGGGAGAAAGAAACAGCTGTAAATAGCAGGTCAACGCTGGAGGTGCGAGACCAGCCTGCAGCCAGATGTCAGGGGACGGAAGAGAAGAGGCAGAGACACAAATCCTGCTCTGTGAGGATCAGCCCTGTATCCTTAGATGGGGGAGCAGAAGGCTGGCATTCATGTGCCCTCAGTTTCCCGGGCTGTAAAATGGATGACGTGGACTTACATATTCACACGTTGTCATTTGTTGAATAGCGCAGTGAACAGAGAGGCTATGAGTGGAGGCCTGGCCAAGCTCTGACACTTACTGGTGGTATGAGGCTGTGGGTTCAATAATGTCCTCCCAAAAGACATGCTAATGCCTTAACCCCAGCCCCTGTGAATGTGACCTGATTTGGAAATTGGATCTTTGCAGATATAAGTGAAGATGACGTCACCCTGGAGTAGGGTGGGCCCTAAATCCAATCACTGGTGTCCTTGTAAGAAGAGACACAGACACAGGGGGACGCCACACGGCAACACAGGCAGGTTGGAGTGATGCTGCCACAAGCCATGGTACGGCAGGGACTGCTGGCAGCCACCAGAAGCTGGGAGAGACACATGGAGCCCTCTGTGTTCCCAAGAGAGAACCAAACCTGAGCACACCTGGATTTTGGACTCTGGTCCCCAGAACTGTGAGAGCATAAATTTCCGTTGTTTTAAAGCACCTGTTTGTGGAATTTTGTTATGACAGTCTTAAGATACTAATACATGTGGCCTAGGCAAGCTGTAACTTTTTTTTTTTTTTTGAGATGGAGTCTCATTCTGTCGTCCAGGCTGGAGTGCAGTGGTATGACCTCAGCAACCCCTGCCTCCTGGGTTCAAGTGATTCACCTGCCTCAGCCTCCTGAGTAGCTGGGATTACAGGCATGAGCCACCACACCTGGCTAATTTTTGTATTTTTAGTAGAGACGAGGTTGCACCACGTTGGCCAAGATAGTCTCATCTCCTGACCTCGTGATCCGCCCACCTCCACTTCCAAAAGTGCTGGGATTACAGGTGTGAGCCACCTTGCCGGGCCGGCAAGTTGTAACTTCTTTAAGCCTCCAATTTTTCATCTGTGGAATAAGGAGACTGCCGCAGTACACAGTGACGGGGCTACAGAATACAGTGGGGACTCAGTGCTAGAACAGGTGGGGACTTGGCGCTGGAACAGGTGGGGAGCAAGTGCTGGGACAGATAGGAACCAGATGCTGGGACAGGTGAGGGCCAAGTGCTAGGAGAGGTGGGGGCCAAATGCTGAGATAAGCGGGGACCAGGTGCTGGGATAGGTGGGGACCAGGTGGGGACCAGCTGCTAGGAGAGGTATGAGCCAAGTGCAAGGGCTACCCTGGAGAAGGGAGGCCCTGATTCAGCGTGGGACCTAGAGGAAAGCTCACAGAGAAGGGCCATGCACCTGTCTATTGAGCTGGCAGGAGTGGTTCTTACTGCATTCCAGGCTGTGTTCTGGGCGCTGAGAACAGAGCAGAGGTGAGACGGACGAAGGTGCCATCTCTGCAGAGCTTGCGGATTTGAGGTGTGGAGACCACGAAGCAGTGCCTATTGTGAGAGGTGACTGGTAGGCCAGGGACTGAGGGAACATCTGGGAGCCTCCAAGGGGACATCTGGGAGGCCTGGCTGTCCAGGGAGACCCAGCCTGTCCGGTGGAGCTCTCAGAATGACTGAAGGGCTCCTCAGCCACACTATCCGGTATGGTAGCCACAGTCGCACGTGGCTGCTGAGCGTTTGGCATGTGCCTAGTGCACTCGACTAGCTGAATTTTTATTTCAATTATATTTGATTTTTAACAACTTTATTGAGATGTACTTCACATTCCATATAATTGATACTCCAGTGGCTTTTAGTAGATTCAGAGCTGTGCGGCTATCAGCACTGGTTCATCTTAGAACATTTCATTACCTCCAAAATGAATGCCTTTTAGTCATGACCCCCAAACTCCCCCTGCCCTAGACACCCACTAGAATATTTTTTTGTCTATGAATGTGCCTATTCTAGGAATATCATATAAATAAAATTCTATATGACTTTTTGTGACTGGCATCTTTCACCTACAACTTACAATTTTTGTTTGTTTGTTTGTTTGTTGTTTTTGAGACAGAGTCTGGCTCTGTGGCCCAGGCTGGAGTGCAGTGGCACAATCTTGGCTCACTGCAACCTCCGCCCCCTGGTTGAAGCGATTCTCTTGCCTCAGCCTCCCTAGTAGCTGGGATTACAGCCACCACACCCAGCTAATTTTTGTATTTTTAGTAGAGATGGGGTTTCATGATGTTGGCCAGGCTGGTCTCAAACTCCTGACCTCAGGTGATCTGCCCACCTCAGCCTCCCAAAGTCTTGGGCTTACAGGCATGAGCCACCATGCCTGGCCACTTAATGATGTTTTTAACGTTCATCGGTGCATGGCATGCGTCAGTACTTCATCCCTTTTTATGGCCGATCATATCCATTGCATGGATAAGCCAAATTGTGGTGATAGTCCCCTGTGGTCAGTGGCTGCCATGTTGGGCAGGTGCGGTCTGGGGAAGCTGAGCCAGGTCAGGTGGGCCTGGGCAGTGAGGAGCAGGGCTAGGCCTCCCAGGCAGACAAGGCAGTAGCACAGACAGAGGCAGGAAAGACTGCACCAGGGTTCTAGGCCCCACACTGCACTGGCCTCTGCATGCTCCACGCTAACTGTGCCCTCTACTGCAGTGCTGCCCCCACCTGTCCCTGGGGTCATTCTTTCCACCCTTTCAAAGCTCAGTCCTCAGTGTCACCTCTTCCAGGAGGTCTCCGGGGACTGCACCCCTCCTCACCCCTCCTTTCCCCAAGGGGTCAGGGCCCATTTCCTGTGTGCTCACAGAGCCCTCAGCTGTCCTACGGCACAGGGTCAGTCCATGCACCACCGGCTTGTCTGCCCCCAACTCCAGCCCCAGTACAATCAGGATTATTCCTCTCTGTGACAGTGCCCAGCATACAGCCTGGACATTCAGGTGCTAGGCAGGTGTGTGGAGGGAAGGAATGAGAAAACACTTCATTATGCCCAAAAAAACCCACACAACTTCGAAACCACAGGACATTCCTGGTCTCTGATGAGCCTTAATTTGCTCAGCTGTCCCACAGAGCTGGGCTTCAGCAGTGTCTGGGGCACGGCGGTGAGAAAGACGTGGTCCCCTGGGCATGCCCCAGATCTGTGATCAGACTGACGGGAGGTGAGAAGAACCTGGGAACTGAGCATGGCTGGGCCGTGGCTGGAGAGACTGTTGGGGGTCATAGGATGGTTGTCCTTCCACGGCCAGGACACAAGCATTTTCCCTTCAGTCCTGCGTGCTGCACACCCCACCTCCTCATCAAACCCTGGCAAGTCCACAGTCTGGTCTACTGACATGCCCAGGCCCAGAGTGCTCCCCACCTGGGATCCCACAAACTCCACTTGTCCACCCAGGCCAGAGCAAACAGAGCCTGCAGATCAGGTTGGCTGATCCTTGCCCAGTGCTCTCCCCAAGCCTGTACTTCTGCCTCTGTTATGGACTGAATGTTTTTGTACCACCCCCTCCAAATTCGTACGTGGACACTCTAACCCCCAATGTGATGCTATGTGGAGATGGGGCCTTTAACGAGATAATGAAGGTTAAATGAAGCCATAAAGTTGGGGCCCCAATCCAATAAGATTAGTGGCCTTAGAAGAAGATAGAGAGACCTTGCTCTCTGTCTTCACCACGTGAGGGCACAGTGAGAAAGTGGCCATCTGCAAGCCAAAGAGAGAAGCCTCAAAGAAATGAAACCTGCCAGCACCTTGATCTTGGATGATAAATGTCTGCTGTTGAAACCTGAGGTCTGTGGTGCTTTGTTACACAGCCCAAGCTGACTAGTACGTTCTCCTTCCCTCACACTTGCTCAGTGCTCCACCTCTGCCTTCCTCTTCTCAAAGCTCCGGAGACAGGCCCTTTGTCCTCTGACCATATAGACCCTGTTTGGAAAGGTGAGGCTGGGATCCCACGGATTAGGAAACAAACAAACAAACAGAAATCAACATGCTGCCTTCTCACTGAAGGTCACTGTGGCACAGAAACTTGAGCCAGCAGCCTGGATCCATTTAGAACTTCCTGAAGGGTTAAATCAGCAAAAAAAAAAAAAAAAAAAAAAAAAAAAGGTCCGGACTTTTTGGCTAAAAATGGAAAGCTTCTTGCTGTGATGTATTCAGTCCGGCATAGACCTTCTATGAGAATTGTACATTTCATGATGCCATGGGGGAAGGGACGTAGAGCACAAAACCTTCTATTAGACACAGAAGCAGCAGCAATTTTACCTTGTGGGTCTCTCATTTCAATAAAGAGGGGGGAAAACAGTTTACTTAGGCATTATGGGAAGTAGTTGTTTGAGCTGCATTTTTTTATTAAAAATTTTTTTATTTGTTGAACAATACCATTTTGGGCTACAGAATGCTAGATTTTTATGGCACTAATTAAAACCGGTGCATGTGTATCTTAGTGATTTGTCTAGACGGCAAATGATGCAAGCTGCAATCTATTCCTTTTTATGGACTAATCAGTTCTGCTCAGTTAAAATTTCTTTGTGTTTTGCTGAATTTAATAATACCTTTCATTAAGATTCAGTTCTGTACTCCATTGAAAATTTACATTTCATTATTTGCTGTGCACCCATCAGCATCAGGGAGCTGCCCCGTCCCCACCCCTGCTCCCTCTCCTCATCATCCCCCTCCCCTCGTCATCCCCCTTCCCCACCTCAACCAAGAAGAGATGATTGACAGAAAGGCTCAGCTGGTCTCTCCTGTCTGAATACCCTGGCCCCTGGAAGTCAAGTGCAGGAGGCAGCTGGGTGGGAGGCGGTGCTGGATGGAGGTGGGTAGAGAAGGATGTCAAACTGAATCATCAGGAAGCTTCATTTTTTTCACCCCAGCTTCTAAGCATTTTTTTTTCTTTTCTATGCCTCAATTTTTTCATCAGCAAAATGGAACTAGTGACTCTTTCCTTCCTGGCTATGAGACCTTATAGGAACAAATACATTATTGGGTGTGAACAGCTTTGTAATCGACAAGCTGCTGAACCTACCAAGGCCAAGAAGAGCAGGGGGAGGAGGGCGGGAGGGGTGACTTCCTGGTTCCCATTCCCGAGGTGGGCACGTTTCCTGGACTCTGCTCACCTCTGCCTCCCTGGCTTCCGGGCCTCTGTTCAGCCATGACTCATCCTGCCTGCAGGCAGGTGGGAGGACCAGGACAGGGTCGCCACACAACCCAGGTGTGTAGAAAGATGTCGGAGGCTTTGGGTGCATTCAGCTGCCCCAGACGCTGCAGGTAGGACCCCTCTTGGCCTGAGATCTGGGAAGAGAGAAAAGCAGTTAGAAAATAAGACCAAGGAGAATGAATGTTCCTGCCTCTGGCTTGCCAGGTTGGAGTAGGGGGGATGGGGGTGCTGTTGGCTTTTGTTCTTGCTTTTAAAGCACACTGTGAGAGTAAATAAAATGGTTGAAGAAAATTCTTCAAAAACAAATCCGTTCCCATTTTCCTTTACTTTAATTGCAAAATTGTTATCTATTTATTGTAAAAAAAATTTAATGTGAAAGGAAGCCTTTTATTTACATCCCTGACTTCCGTCTTGCCCAAAGGTCAGAACAATACATGATCTGTCAGTTTTCTGTCACTGGGTACAAATTACCTCAAACATAGCAGCTTAAAGCAACACACCTTTCCCAGCGCACAGGTGCCATGGGACAGGAGTCCGGGCACAGCTTAACGGGTCCTCTGCTCAGGGCCTCACAAGGCACAATCAAGGTGCTGCCCAGAACTGCATCTTCATCTAAGGTTCAGGGTTCTCTCCTGTGCTCATGCAGCAGAATCCATTTCCTTGCAGCTGTGGAACTTACCCAGGCTTCTTTCTTCATTAAGGCCAGCAGTAGATTCTCATCAGAGAAGGTCTAAGTCATCTGTTCAGAGGCTTACCTGATTAGGCCACGCCCCCCACCAGGAGATTCTCCCATTTAATTAACTCAAAGTCAAACTGATTAGGGATCTTAATTACATCATCAAAATCCCTTTACGTGTGCCACATAACCTAGCCACCTGACTGAGCTCTGTCACTGTCACAGTCCTGCCCACACTCAAGAGGTGGAAATTGTACAGAGGGTGGACACCAGGGGGCGGGAATCACGAAGCCATTGGAGAATTTTGTCTACTACACACTTCTGATGTGCATATTTCCAGGCCTCTTTCACAGATAGATAGACAGATAGATCAAAAGGAAGAAAGAAAGATTCTTCCGTTTGCATTTTGCTTTCTTCCTATTTAGTAACACCTTGCAGACATTCCGCCATTTTAGTAGTCATAGAGCTTATGTATCTACTCTCCTACGGTTGGATATTGTTTATTTATAATTTTCTACTATTAAAATAATGCCATAATAAATATCATATACAATCTGTATCCTTGAAAACTTATACTTCTATAGGATTGATTCCTACTGGTGCAATGGCTAAGCTAAAGGGTACAGACATTTTAAGTTTTGATAAATACTACTAAAATAGCTTTCAAAGAGGCACCCTCAAGGAAAGTACCTATTTCCCCAAACTCTTACCATTTCTGAATGTAATCAATCTTTTAAAATTTTTGACAGCCAGAAGAGTGGAAATGGTACCTTGTTTTAATTGCATTTCTTTGATTATCAATGAAGTGCAATTCAATGATTTTAGAAGCGCTGTTTTTATTCTATTTTTTTTTGTTATCACCTTTATGTCTCATTAAAGCATGACGCTTCAGAACTCTACTAGACAATATATTCAGTCATTAACTTTAGTTGCTTTGGTAGAGATTTCGCTCATTAAAAGCAGACTCTTAAATACTCCTTCTCATTCCACAGACATTAACTGAGTAACTGTTTTATGCTGGACTCTGGGTCAGATATGGGAAATATAGAAATGAAAATGTTATCACTCTTGTCTACAAAAATTATTCACATTACAGCAACATCTATTCCGAGATGTTAAATTTATGTGCAAACACTGGCAATTCTCAAATTCATTGAAAGACACAAACTACCAAAGTTCATTCAAGAAAAATATAGATCACATGAAAAGCCCTATATCTACTAAAAAATTGAAATTATCGTTAGAAAACTTCCCACACACACACACAAAAACTGCAGGTACAGATGGATTCACTGAGGAATTCCACCAAACATTTAAGAAATAAATAATACAAAGTCTACACAAACTCTTCCAAAAAACAAAAGAGGCAAAAAATTCTCCAAATCAATTTATGGGGCAGCAATACCCTGATTCCAAAACCAGATGAAGACACTGCAAGATAACTATATTTCTCATAAATACCAAGACAGATATCTCTCTTACATGTGGATTCAAACACCTAAACAGAATTTTAGCAGATGATCAAACTTTACTACAATATTGCAGTAATAAGGACTATAATCAAGACAGGCATATAGACATCATAAAGACAGGCATATAGATCAATAGAACAAAACCTCACCTTTATGGTCAACTGATTTTCAAAGAGGGTGACAAAACAATTCAATGGAGAAAGAATAGTCTTTTTAACCAGTGGGGCTGGGAAATCATTCATGCAAAAGAATAAAATTGGATCTTTACCTCACACCATACACAAAATTAACTCAAAACAGATCAGAGACCTGAATGTAAGAGGTAAAATTGTAAAACTCTTAAAAGGAAACATAGGCAATATCTTAGTGGCTTTAGATTAAGCAGTGTCAGCTTCTGAGATGACACTAAAAGCACAAAAGACCAAAGAAAAAATAGATACATTTAGAACAGTTGTGTGTCAAAGAACACTATCAAAAAAGTGACAAAAAGACCCAGAGAATTGGAGTACATATATGCAAACCATGTATCTGATAAGCTACTAGTATCCAAAATATATGTTAGCCCCTTAGAACTCACCAACAAAAAGACAAATAACCCAATTTAAAAATGCTCAAAGGATGTGAATAAAAATTTCTCCAAAGAGACTATGCAAATAACCAACAAGCACGTAACAAATGCTGTCTCTTGGTGCCCCCAGCTCCATATCTGTTCCTGGCCAGAGATTAGAAATGGAGGCACTGGGGGAGGGGGGGCCTTATGGGGTCAAATGAGGAGAGAAGGGGAATGGTGTGGGAAGTGGCATGGGCTGAAAGTGAACTGGGAGCAACGTGGGAGATGGATGGAGAGAGAGCAGGAAGGTGGAATGGCAGTAGAGAGGGAAAATTCTGGAACATCTTCCAATGTTTGAAAGAAAATGTCATGCCAGGCAGAACTTGATAATTACTGTCATTTGTGGGATATTTCAGTACAAGAGAACCAAATAATTATGATGTCATAGGCCTCAGTGCCTTCCTCCAAATCAGCATCCAGTCATCAGATGCACATGGCTTAGGCGTCCTCGAGAGCCTCCTATGCCTTAGTCATAGCACCGGCTGTGAGACAGCTCTTTAGGAGAATAAAAGTTTCTTCTTCCTGTGGTTATGACAATCAAATAGGATTTCATAAGTGTACAGATGGATCCTTGGAGCTACTCAGTTTCCAGGTAGTCTGAATTGTTGAGGTCAACCTTCCACCCAAAGTAGAAATCTCTGCCATTGTTTCCCTCTAAGCAGGTACTCAGCTTCAGCCCGGATTCCTCCAGTGATGGGGAGCTCCTAACATCCAGGGAACAGGGTACAACATGCAAACTCTTGGAAGGAAAAAGGATCCCTTTCTACTTCCTGATGGTGAAGTAACTTTACGCTTTAAGACGGTTCAGGCAATGTCTATCTAGGCAGAGAGGATCTCTACTCAGGAAACTCAGCTTTGAGTCCCACCTCTACAGTATATAAGCTGTATAACCTTGGACCAATAATTTTTCCCCTCAGTCTCAGTTGCCTCTCTATAAAATGGAGATGATACTCAGTAGGCCTATATCAGATGGTTACATTTAGTAATAAAGAAATTGCATGGGGAAGTATGATGTGAAGAATTGCTATCGTTGCATGTATTTTTCATAATATTGGGATTGAAAGGAATCTAGGAAATCAGATACACCTTTCTTCACTTCCCAGCACCAATAGATACATAAGCTTTAATGTCCCAGTCTATAAAAATGTGCTAACAGTGAGATGGAAAAGGAAGTAGAAAGAAGTTAGGTGTTGGGAAGATGCTTCTGTCCCTATTATGTTCTTTTGGCTTCGCACATGCACTAACGTAGCATTGCTCACTGCGTCTGCCTCTCCTATGTTCATTCCACCTGCCCCACCCAGCATGTAGTAGTTATGGAGTCTGGATAGGATTGACCCCCATCTCCAACTTCAGAGGGAGTCCTATCAGTCTAAGCCATTCTCATCATCCTCTTGACATATACATCTCTGTATTAGTCCGTTTTCACCCTGCTAATAAAGATATATCCGAGACTGGGCAATTTACAAAAGAAAGTGGTTTATTGGACTTACAGTGCCACATGCCTGGGGAGGCCTCACAATCATGGTGGAAGGCAAAGAGGAGCAAGTCACATCTTACATGGATGGCAGCTGACAAAGGGAGAGAGCGTGTGTAGGGGAACTCTCCTTTTTAAAACCATCAGATCTTGTGAGACTATCAAGAAAACAGCACGGAAAAGACGTCCCCTTAATTATTTAATTACCTACACTGGGTCCCTCCAAAAACACATGTGAATTCAAGATGAGATTTGGGTGGGGACACAGCCAAACCATATCAATCCCCCTTGTCTTCATTATTGTTTTGAGGAAAGACAAGTGGCCCAGTCTCAAACCACCCAGGGTATTTCCCTGACCATGATGATGAGGAGTGCACAGGACCCAAGTTGCACCAATCGAAATGTAGCAAAAGATTTTTGTTTGATTGTTGAGGCAAGAAAAACTCCCTCTTCTTCTGGGTAAGGACAAGAAAGCATGATTCTCTGGAGGCTGTGGCATTCATCTTGCAACCATAAGGAGAACCAGCCTTCAGATGAAATGGATGTGGTCAAAGGCAGCGTGGAGAGACACACATAGATGTTGTCCTCTTGAAATATTAGATCAAACTGATCTTGAAGCCTGAACTATGTCTGGATTTTCTAGTCACATGAGCCCATACATTCCTTTACTGCTTAAACCACTTTGTGTTGCAACTGTCAGCATCCCCATTACAAAATTTTGTACAAGGAAATGTGATCATTACAACAAAACTTAAAATCTGCAATTGGTTGAATAGAAGCTGGCAAGTAGCAGTATCCTGGGTTGGAATGTCGGCGTTCTTGTTTCGCAGGTGTTTACCAGTTATTTGTGGTTTGGGGAGATACAAGTGTGCTTTGCCAAGGTTGTAGCATTAGGGAACACAGGAGAGAAGGATTAGAATATCGGGTGACTTGGCTGCTTCTTGCAGTCTTCTGTGAGGTCCTACATGTAAATGTAGGATCAATGCAACTTTGGTTTAAAAACTAATAATAAGCTAAATATCCAATAATATTTAGCTTATTTATTTAATAATATTTAGCTTATTATTAAAACTTAGTATCTCTGCTCTCTTAGCAAAATTAGACTGCCATCCTAAAATGCCTAAGGCCCGAGAATTTGGAGTTTTTGGAGTTAAAGAAGCCAAATTATCTTCCCAAGATGTTATTGGGAGCAGAGGCAGTAGGGCAGGAAGTGCAACAGAGGAGAAAATCCAGTTGGAAACTCTGTTCCTTTTCCTCAGACCCACTGGTCATAGCTAGAGACAAAGTAAATGCTATGGACATGGCCACTGGGCATTTTGGAAGCAGGCAGCTACCTGATCTGTCTACTGCAGGTGCTCTCGCCTCTTCTCACAGCTGATCTTGGAACAAGATTCTTAGGGTGGAGTAGGAGGGAAGGCAGGAAGGACAGGACAGGGGTGAACCTGAGGGCAAAAATAGGAAGAGAAAGTCCACTAGAAGGATCTAGGAAGGATAAGAAAGGCTCCAGTGACCAGGAAATAATTCATCCCTGACTAATGGTTCCACAACCCCAGCCCAGAGCAACCAGTGGCAAGGTCACGGTTCTCACTGATCAAGTCGAAAACTGGCAAAATTCTCCCTGCTTTAGTGTCCAGGTTATCTTCAAGCCTGTTGCCAATTCCCACTGGAGGACAGCCTGGGCAGAAGCACCAATCATAGGAGGCCAAGCCCCGAGTCTGGTACCTTCAGGAGGCAGGACATCCTGGGGCTCAGGGTACCCACTGAAAGCCCCCAAGGCCATGTAGCAGGAATGAGAACACAAATACAGTGTACAGAGACAGGGACGAGTTGAGCACTAACTGAGGAAGACGGAGTGTAGCTAAAGGCAGAAACAGCAATCATGCCAGTGGACACTGGAAGGTCACAGGAAGGATGGCATGGGAGCAGAAATCAAGGCAGGCAAGGGATCACAACAAAGGCTGTGAACACCAAACAAGAGGGTGCAGGCATCCCTTCTGAGGTGGGCCCAGGGCAGGTAGCTAAAGAAACTATTACCCTGGGAGGGCTCTTGTCCCTAGCAACACTTACTTGAGGAACGACAGTGCCCAGAGCACAGGATGTGGACCACTAGTGGGGATGCAGTCAGGAAAGAATGGTGAGTGCAGAGTCCCTTTGTTACAGATCACAGGCTCTTTAGCTCCCCACTTAATGGAAATTAACACAAGGCCAAGCAGATTTCCCAAACAAGCCTTTTATTTCAGGGCTTGTTCTGGATCATAAGGGAGACGGCAGAGGCGAGGTGCAAGGATCCTCCAGCTGGCCCCCCAAAAAGCTGGTAGGGATTTTTTTTTTTTTATTAGGAAAAGAGTGAGAATTGGCATCAGAGGTAAGATATGCAGGCTGGGTTGGGCAAAACACTTGAGGGGTAGGGTATGTGGGTCAGTATTATTTGGTTGCCATGGTTATCTTGAGTAATGGGCCACCTCATGGTTAGGCCGCCTGGTGGTCTGGCTGGTGGTAACAGGGCTGCAAATTACTTGTTCAGCATTCATTCCCAAGCGGGGATGTTCTGCAACCTTGATTCAATGTTTAGATTTCCTGAGGCCAGTTTCTGGAATTCTTTAAGTAAAAGGCATGGTTAAGCATTATGAGAGCACAGAAAAATGGCTCTTTTTTGTGTGTGACTAAAGCCTTGGGGTTAGCAAGTATAGTGTCAGTGAGGTAGTGGTGTGGGTTTTGTGAAGAAAAGGAAAAAAAAAAAAAAAAAAAACAGAAAAAAAATATGTAGGAGGAGCCACGTCCCACTCCTATTCTATGTCACCTTTCCCTCTGAGGGTGAATGGAGCTGAGTCCACCGGAGAGTAAGAGCAATGCCCCATTAACTGTAGCATCTTTATTGCTGCCCTGTCAACCTCCCTGGCCCGGAGCCCACCAGGACCTTAACAAAAAAACACTTTAAAGCTGAAAGTATACAGATCTCAACCCCTGCTGTGGTCTAAATATTTATGTGAGAGGTGTAGAGAAAGTTTCAATCTTCTGGAGAATGTCTAAGTGGTCGTGAATAGAATGTCGGTAGAACGATGGATGGAGAAGGCCGTTCTGATGAGGTCTCAGACAGAGGCGAGGGACATGTTATCAGAAACTATAGGAAAGGCCGTCTTTCTTATAAAGTGGCAAAGAAGTTGGCTAAGTTGTGTTTGTGTCCTAGTGTTTTGTAGAAGGTGGAACTTGTGAGTGACAAAACTGGATATTTAGCTGACGCTATTTCTAAGCAAAGTGTTGAAGATGTGGCCTGGTTCTTCTTGACTATTTACAGTAAAATTCTGGAAAAGAGAAATTATTTAAAGACAACATTGTCAATAAAAAGAGAATGAGAACTTGAAATTTGGAAAATTCTCAGCCTACCCATATTGGGAAAAAATGAGAAAGTCTTTTTAGAGACAGAAGGGTGTGGCCAAATTTGATAAGGAGATTAGTATGGATGGACCATCTCAACAAAAGCTATGAGGTATTCATCAACACAATGGGGAGATTAGTCAACCATCTACACAGAAGCCAGGACCTATTGTCCAAGGCAATGACTCCCTCACAGAATGTAAGGGCCACTGGGGCAGAACAACTTCAAAGGAGAGGCTGCAGTGCAGCAAAATGAGCTGTGCCCTGAGAAGCTGTGGGGCCATATCTGCCTCCACCTAGGTTTCAAAGGATACCCCATAGAGCTGGGAGTCCTGGGCAGAGAACTACCTTGGGGATGGGCCCCTACAGAGAGCCCCTACTAGGGCAATGCCCAGCAGAACCATGGAAATGGAGCCACTCCATGACCCCAGGCTGGTAGAGCCACTGGCATGCAATTTTGTAAGAGTCATCGGTGTGCGACTCCACCTCTTGCAACCTGCAGCATGGGCTGCACCTGGCAAAGCCATGGGGGCAGGCAAAGCTGTGGAGGTGAGGCCCTCACCCCAGTGGACCCCAGAGGACAGAGCATCAAGTCAAAGTTAGATGCAGTTCCTGGCTCCCCCAGACTTTACTTGCACATTCTTCCTGACTCCTTCATAAATGCCTGTCTGAATCCTCTCAACCCACAACCCTGCACACCATCTCCTGAGGCCTTTGCCTGATACAGGGATATACAGTGCACTTCTCAGTTCCCCACCCCTTTGCTCACCTCCTTTGCCATGTCTCTGGGTGGCAATTATTGATTTATAGGCAAATCTGCCTCCCCCTCTAGACAGTGAGCTCTTTGAAAGTATATACTCTCTATTTGTCTGTGTCCTCAGCACCCAATGTAGGACCTAGTGAAGGTCTGAGGTAAGGACAGATGGATGGATGGGTGGATGGAAGAAGGGACGAATGGGTGGATGGAAATAAGGAAGGATGGATGGATGGAGGAATGGATAAATGGATGGTTAGATGGATGACTGGGAAGATGAATGGATGGGAGGATGAATGGATGGATGGATGGATGGATGGATGGATGGATGGATGGATGGATGGATGGATGAACGGATGGATGGACGGGTGGATGGACAGATGGATGGATGGATGGATGGATAAACGGATGGATGGATGGGTGGATGGATAGATAGATAGGTGGATGGATGGAAGGAAGGAAGGAAGGAAGGAAGGAAGGAAGGAAGGAAGGAAGGAAGGAAGGATGGAAGGATGAACAGAGGGAAAAGGCTCTGAATTTGAGAGATCTTGCTGATGGAGTAATGGGCAGCACATGGAGGGAAGAGGTTTTTCTACATGGTGTGCAGGATATGCTCCATGGGTTGGCAAACACTGTACTTCTCTCACATTCTTTCTTGCTCAAGAATCAGCAGAGGGGTATCATGGGAGATGAACATGACAGTGCCCTGAGCAGGCAGATCAGGTTCTGGATATGGCTCTTTGATTAAGCTGCTGCATAATCTTGCACAAGTCATGAAACCTCTCCAGACCTCAGATGTTTTATCTGTATTGTTAGACTAGATGAACTAGCACAGCCTTCTTTGCTCTAAAATACTGTCTGTCTGTTAAATGCTCCACAATGGAATGGTTTCCTTTTGGGTTGCTGAGTCAGGTGGAGCAGTTTTAGCCCCAGTTTTTCTCTCATTTGCTGTGTGACTTTAGGTAAATCGCCCATCCTCTCTGAGCTTCTTTTCTCTAATCTTTAAAATGTGAATGTTAGCAGTACTTACTTCACAGCACCCTTTCAAGGATCAGAGACAACTCTGGAAGGACCACGTACATGTACTGTCACACAGTTTGCAGGTGACGGAGCAAGTGCCCATTAGCACTGTGTGGTGCATGGTTGGGGCCATCTGAGATTCCCTGTTTCCATCTGCATTGACTCTCCAAGGCCAAGGATTGTACTGATTCCAAGGGAAATCTGGGAGCAAGGCTGTGTGCACAATTTTATATTCTGTGCCCAGAACAAAGGCTCCTGGCAGAGGAGCTGAGTGGGAGCTGAAACCCAGCCCACGTGCCCCTTGCCAAGCCATGCTCCCTGGAGCAGAGCTGCATCTGTCTACAAGAGGGGGCACCATTTTGCTTACCCAAAAGGGCCACCTGCACACCACACAAAGTGCCTATGGGATGGCATCCAGGTGGGAACTGGGCAGACAGGAGGTGCCTTCTCCTAATTTGTATAAAGCTTCTCTATGGGCTAGTGGCAGCCGAGCTCCTGAACACTGAAACAACTCCTGAAGTTCACATTCATGGCCTTTAATCCCAGGTCTGGGAATTAAGTCCTCACCTGGATAGCCTTCCTGGTGCCTGCCCACCTGCCCACCTCCCCAGCCTCTGACAGCACGACCCATTACGATGCTGTCTCCTTTCTGGCTGGACCTCCCTGCCGAGAACGTGACGGACCAGCATTCCCTCTGGACAGTATTCAGTCTGGCAGACGGCACCTCCTTTCCCCAGAGTCACCAACCTGTCTCGTCTGCCCTGCTTAGGTCACTAACTCTTTCAAAAAGGACTGATGAAGGGCATCACCTCTTCTTCATCCAGCATGTCACAGGGCAGGGAAGAGGACCTTGTCACAGAGGTGTTGCCTGTTGGGTCCTCTGGAAGCAGATGCGAGGAGGCACTCACCGTGCCAGAGGGTTATTGGGGGTAGACACCTGTGAACAGGAGGACCAGCAGGCAGGACTGAGCAGACAAGGAACCCAGGCGGCACTGCAGGCCCAGCAAAGCCTCATCAGCCCCCTGGGGAGCTGTGGCATGGATTTGTCTAGCAGAACTGGGCCACGATGGCTGAGTTGAAGCCCTTGCCTTGATCACTCATTGAAAGTGGACAATCCTGGGAAGGGCCCTTCCCTGCCCAGCCTGGGCTGAAGTCACTCTCCGGAGCCCCAGCAAGCCCTAAAGGAGCGGACATTGGCAGCAGCAAGCTCTTACTAAAAGGGGACCTGGGTGGGGCATCTCTACTTGATGTAGAGTAGATATTCTACTAAAAATTAGAAAAAAAAATTCCTCCACAACAGCTGAGGAATTGCCTGCATCACTCCTCTTTTTAAAGAAGATTTATGCCACGCAGCTTTCGAGCCAAGTAAGGGCAATTGCAGCAATGCTGATATCCTCTTAGGGCTTTCAAATTGCAGGTCTGCACCTCAGATTTAGGAATCGTAAGTACTGACTTGGCAGAGACTGTCGCATGTGAAACTGGGAGGATTCCTCAGGAAGGGCTGCAAGAAGGGCGATTTCCATCTGAGCGCTGGCTCTCACTAGATGCCAAGCAGCAGAGCATGGCAGGTCACAGCCCACACCTGTCAGCTCAATAGTTTAGAAAACTCGTGAGATCAACTTCATGCATTCAAAATATCCACTGGTAAATGGCAGGGATCCATTGTTACAGGTGTAACAAGCTGATCAGGGTTTCCAAAATAGAGCCACGACATATGGAGATTGAATCTGTCCTGATTTGTCCCTCCAGATTTGCCCATCCTCCAGCTTGGGGCCATTTGTTGGATGGTAGCCACAGCACCCACCTGCTCCAGCCTCCAGCATGCCTTCCCCAGCTGGGCAACTCGGATGGGCACTGCTGACTCATAGGCTGCCTAGGCTGCAGTAACATGGTCCACATGTGCAGCTGGCCCCAGACTGCACCGTACAGATTTGCCTCTAGCACAGAGGCTGCCTGAGCCCACCGTGGGAGCGGCTGGCAGCTCCCACAGCAGAACATGACCTGACTCCTCCTACCGCTTCTGGTCTCAAATAGAATACTGTGCTTGGTTCTGGTTTCCCCAGAGGCACTCAGTGATACAACACAGCCTCATGGAGAAGTTACCAACCATGAGGAGTAGCTTTAACCAGTGAGAGCCAGGAGAGCAGAAGGGGCTGGCTGATGAATTTCCTGCCCTTCCCGCACATCTCCCACCACCATCCTAATGGGTTGTTCTGTAACGCAGTGGTTCAGATGGCTTCCCCAGTGACATCCACG
Organism: Chlorocebus sabaeus; assembly: GCF_047675955.1. Lineage (NCBI taxonomy): Eukaryota > Metazoa > Chordata > Mammalia > Primates > Cercopithecidae > Chlorocebus > Chlorocebus sabaeus. The sequence goes on along the minus strand of NC_132917.1, from coordinate 10,822,542 downwards.
TGACTGTGAAGTCAGCTCCATCTTTCTTAGGGAGCTGTGGCTGGCCCAGTCATGCATTGCTTTGTGTTTGCTTTCCCCATTTTCTGGACTCACTTCCCTTTCACCCCACCCTTACTTCTCTGGAATTGCAAACTCGCCCTGACTCTCTTCCAAAAATGTCCTGCCTCTTGTGCTATTCCTAGAGAAAACTAAAGCCTTCATCTCATAAATGTACATAGCCAAGGAAAACATAGGTGCATAATCTACGATGGCATCTGTAGAGTCTTCCTGTCTTTAATGACATAATTTGAGACAGCACAGGTTTTTCTTGTGTCCTCAGGCTGTGCTGCAATTAGTGACTGATATGGTTTGGCTCTGTGTCCCCACCCAAATCTCACCTTGAATTGTACTCCCATAATTCCCACATGTTGTGGGAGGGACCCGGAGGGAGATAATTTGAATCCTGGGGGCGGTTTCCCCCATACGGTTCCCATGGTAGTAAACAAGTCTCACCAGATCTGATGGTTTTATCAGGGGTTTCTGTTTTTGCATCCTCCTCATTTTCTCTTGCCATCACCACGTAAGAAGTGCCTTTTGCTTTCCGCCATGATTCTGAGGCATCTCCAGCCATGTGGAACTGTAAGTCCAATTAAACCTCTTTTTCTTCCCAGTCTCAGGTATGTCTTTATCAGCAGTGTGAAAACGGACTAATACAGTGATTACACGGTTGCCTTATGCTCAGTGGCATGACAGGTTACAGGACCATTGGTGGCATCACAAATCTCATTATGAACAGTGTGTTATGGATTCAATTGTGCTTCTCCTCAAATACATGTTGAAGTCTTAACTCCTAGTACCCCTAGTTGGAAATAGGGTCTTTGCAGGTGTAATCAAGTTCAGATAAATTATGAATTGTGTTGGACCCTAATCCAATATGACAGATGTCCTTGTAAGGCTTATGTCACTATTCCCACCCAAACCTCCCAAGGCAGGAGAATGGAGGATTCTTCTCTGGGAAAATGTATGGTACCTCATGTCAGTTCCTCCACTTATTCCGCCCGAGTCATTTAACCACTCTGAGTCTGTATATAAATCTACAAACTGGATATAAGGATGTTGTGAGATGCAAAAGAAACCATGAATGTGAAAATTCTTCAAAAACCAAAGGGTATGGTTCGGTGTTCATCACTATTGCCATCATTGTGGCCAGCCAACCCATCTGTGTATGAACAACTTTGGCTTCTTTCAAAATTGAAAGCAAGGCCAGGTGCGGTGGCACATGCCTGTAATCCTAACACCTTGGGAGGCTGAGGTGGGCTGATCACCTGAGGTCAGGAGTTCGAGACCAGCCTGGCCAACATGGCAAAACCCCATCTCTACTAAAAATACAAAAGTTATCTGGGTGTGGTGGCATGTGCCTGTAATCCCAGCTACTTGGGAGGCTGAGGCAGGAGAATTACTTGAACCCAGGAGGGGGAGATTGCAGTGAACCAAGATTATACCACTGGACTCCAGCCTGGGTGACAAGAGAGAAACTTGGTCTCATTAAAAAAAAAAAAGGAAAGAAAAACTCTGATGCCATGTGCAACTATATGCCTTAAGACCACAACCTTCTCAGGAATTCACTTATCACTGAATATCTAATTGGGTGCAATGCTCCCTAAAATAATTTATCATAAACAGAGCCTCTAAAGTTATCTGTCTCTTGTTTTGCTTTATATGAAATAACTATGAAGATAAAAGCAACTGTTAACAGACAACTTCTTCCTACCCACAGAAGATTCTCTCGTGTCAAGGGGAGCACAGTAAAATGTTCCCAGAGGAGACATTCGTGTGTGGGGTTATGGGCCCATTATTGAACAAAATAAGTGTTCGTAGCTCACCAGGCATCTGTCAGTGTGCTTGCTGAAATCAAACATGTAAACTCAGAGGCATTCGCCCAGATAAACACCACCTGCCTCTGCATTTTAGAAGATCACTTTAATCTCTCCAAGTCAGAAATTTTCTTCCTAGACACCAACTGCTTCTTGAGGAACAGTTTTTGGGAGAAGAGTGGAATCCCCTTCTCATCTCAGCCCAGTACTTTGGCAGGTGCTAATTACATCCTGGATCAGAGAGAAACTTCTGCACACTTCAGCACTGGGGGAGGTGGCAACTGCATCTCAGCAGGCAATGAGTGGATGGGAAATTGCTAAAAAGCCTTTCTGGCCAAACACAGGGCCTGGGGAGGTGGGGGTCAAGGGCTCTTTCCCTTGGAAGGAAGGGAGCCATTGCTGTAGCTCTCCACTGTCAGCAAACAGACAGGCGTCTCCAGAACCCCTAGGACCATCCAGGAGCAGGCTGTTGGAGGAAGCCCCCACATTCGCCAGCTTTCCAACTCTCAATAAGCTACTTCTTTCTTCTCTGTCCATCAGAAGAGTGACGTCTGTTGAATGGTCGGAGTGCATGATCCCTAGTTGGTCATTCTGAAAACAGAAGGTCATCTCACAGATTTGTGGTAGTATTGCTGGGCCTGACAGGTTGGGCTGCCTTGACCTATCCCACGTGGTGTGCAGACACTGAGATTTCTCTGCAGAAGTATTTATGTGTTTGATTCCAGGGTGTTGCCTGGATCTCTAGAGTTGCTGGAGGTGTCGTGCAACATACAGAGTATAGATGATATTACTTTTTTAAGTATTTTTGGGAAAAACACTGATTCCAAAATACGTCTGGCCCTGAGAAATTGTCAACTTGTACTTGGTGGTATTTGAGACTGTCTTGACCCTCTCACCGAGACTAAGAGAAACACTTCTCAGGCAAACAAGAGCACACAGCCTGGGCGTTTGCCTGATACCCTCCACATTAGCTGTTCCTCCCATGAAGCTGCTCATGGAGAAGGACAAAGTGAACACATCTGACTGTACCTTTCATTTGCTGCATCATTTCCCCATTGAGGACTCAGTTTCTCCATCTTCAAATGAGAAGTTCTACTTTCTAACATCTAGTCATTGTGTGCCATTGAGTCCCAAAGCACCAACTGTGAAACTCAGTATTATGGACTGAAGATTTCTGTCCCCCCAGAATTCATATACTGAAGCTGCAACACCTAATACAGCTGTAGTTGGTGATGGGGCCTCTAGGAAGGAACTAAGGTTAAATGAGGTGATACAGGTGTGCCCTTATAAGAAGAGACACCAAGGCGGGCACAGTGGCTCATGCCTGTAATCCCAGCACTTTGGGAGGCCAAGGTGGGTGGATCACTTGAGATCGGAGTCTCAGACCAGTCTGGCCAACATAGTGAAATCCCATCACTACTAAAAACACAAAAATTAGCTGGGTGTGGTGGTGTGTACCTGTAATCCCAGCTACTCAGGAGGCTGAGGCAGGAGTATCACTTTAACCTGGGAGGTGGAGGTTGCAGTGAGTCAAGATTGTGCCACTGCACTCCAGCATGGATAACAGAGTGAGAGTGAGACTCCATCTCACAAAAAAAAAAAAAAAAAAAAAAAAAGCCCCAGAGAACTCAACCTCTTTCCATGCACACGCATGGAGGAAAAGCTGTGAGCATGTGGGGCACAGAGAATGAGACCCCAGGGTATGGTGCCTAGCATGCTGGGCACTTTTGAATGTGAGGAAGTCGGAAGCCTCAGGAGCTGCCTCAGAGCCAAGGACTTTCTAATCTTCTCTTGTCTTACTTCCCTCTCCCCACCCCTGCCCCAGCACAGAAGCGGCACTGTGAAATTTCCTTATCTGATTTTGGAAGCTTCTTTCCAAAAGAAATGCAATTATCTGAAGACCCCCCTCCCTAGAATCTTATTAAATAACCAGGAAAGATTAACCACAGGGAGAAGAGAAGAGACTGGAAGTCATCACCACTTCCAGAGAGACTTTCATCTACTCTTCTGAGGGCAGCTGGAGACATCACCTGGGAGACTCTATCTGCAAAATTAGACAACCTTTGCTCACAGTGAAGTTCCACCCCTCACCTTCCCACCACGTCCTCCAGAGCACAGAGGAACTTCGTCCTAGGACATTGCTCTTTGGGCTCATTCATTTACTGAGAGTCATTTACTGCCCCTCACACTTGCCTATATCCCCATTTCCCTCTCCCTTATGAAGAGGGTATTTAAGCCTCAGCCACCTGGTGCTTCTTTCAATCTCATATTTTCTGTGGTCCTGTGCTTATGCACATTAGCAACTTTGTGTGACTTTCTTTCTCATATTAGTCTGCATATTGTCAGTTTGTTCAAACCTTCAGAGGAAAAGTCTGAACTTCCCCACAGGACACAGCAGGATGGCAGCCATCTGCAAGCCAGAAAGAGAGACCTCACCAGAAACCAAATCAGTCAGAACATTGACCTTGAACTTCCAGCCTCCAGAACTGTCAGAAAATACATTTCTGTTCTTTTAAGACACACAGTCTATGTTATTTTGTGATGGCAGTCCAGGCTGACTGATACGCACAGCATCCTTGCCATTCTAAGAAAAAAAAAAATCCACAAAATACTGGTGAAATTTTAATTAAAAACCACAACAAATAAAATCTGAACTTGGATTTTAACTGTAAAGGATTAATCTGTATTCCATGGCTAGAGGAAAATGAAATTCAAGTTTTAGGAAAATCTAAGCGGCTAAACCCTTGAGTTGGACAACAGTTGGACCAGAGTCACTGCTCGATGCCAGGACTGGCTGTGAGGGATGGTTTCCCGGCAGCACTAGTGTGAGACCATGGCTGGGAGGGAGACCAGGCTCAGACTGAGATGCAGAGGACTCCTCCCATCACACTTCAGCTCAGGACCCCAGGATGTTTTCCGTGGATCTTCCTGAAATTAAGAAGTGGATTTGCAGTTAACACAGAAACAGCAGAAAGAAAAAAGAGGATGTACATATCTCTGTTACAATGGAGGAGAGATTCACTGCAAGCAGCAGAGCCTGGTTTTGTATGCCGCACTGAGAGTTTGGAAACCCCACTCCTCCCATTGTGTGGCTCAACCATCTACTGATTTTTTTCTTGTTCTCAGTGGCCCTGCCTTTTTCTGCCCTTGAATAAATGTTTGAAGGAACAGCTATCCTCCCATGCAAATGCACACCTCTATTTCTACAGGCAGCCAGAGGGAAAATATTGAGTTTGGGATTAGAAGAATATGTCATCTGAGCTGATTCTCTAAAGGATGCCATTACAAAAGTCCCCTAAATGATAATTGCGGACTTTGTCCTGTTATCAACCACCCCCACCACCCCTCAAGCAGCTAGGTTTAAAATTGCCTGCTGACTGATTCCCTGGGGTTTTCTATGTAACTCTTCCATCTCCAGTAACATTGCACATGTGCACACACGCGTACATACACATGCATGCACCCTAAACCCACAAATATTTATTGAATGCTATGTGTGAGACAGTGAAGGCCTTATGGAAAGTGTTCAACACGATACCTGCCCTCGAGCAATGATGATCCTGTTGGAGAGTGTGTAAATCTATGAAAAACCAATTTGCAAAGCAAGAGTTAACTATTACCAGCCCCAAGGGAAGAGAGGACAGCTTAATCTTTAATAAAGCTGTCACTTCTGACCCACTGAGTTCTCACAACAGCTCTGAGAAATGCTCACGGCAAAGGCTGCAAAGTGATGAGGGAAGGACCGGAGGGGTTAAGCCATGTGGATTCGCAACACAGAAGGAAGATTGGCCTCGCCAAGCCATCAGCAGGAATGAACAACAACCAAGCGCCGTCTCATTTGCAGTCTTGGCAGCTTTTCTGTACTGAATAAACAACTTAACAAAGAGACCTTGATTTTGATGGTTTGAAAATGGGAGTGGGGTTGATTTACCCAGTGTCTGGCTTTTGCAAAAACCACGCCATTAGAGCTCTCGAGCACTCTATTACCCCATCTCCTAGGGTAAATTGACTTTTAAATGAACACAGTTAAATACCCAAGTCTCTGTAACCAGGACAAAGGCTAAAAAAGTGCACCTCCCTCCTACACAAGCCACATCAATTTCAGAAAGCGCTTTCTCTCTGCCCATAGTACATAGCCCTTTCCGGCCCCAGCCAGCAGAACAGAGCCCATGGAGACAAAGCCTGAGGTCCGCGGGCTCAGGGGCTGAGGAGGTGGGATGGGAGCTTCGGATTTGAGAGGAGGGGAATGTTGAGAGAACCATTTCCCCACCTGATGCCATCATCTACTCTCCTTCCTACTTATCTTGCACACATAAAAGGAAAAGGATTGAGTTCTTAGAGCAGCAGGTTCCAGTCTGTGGCCTGGGCACTCTTGGGGGGCTGTTGGCAGGAATCTCGTGTGCAGGATGCTGATCACTCTATCTGATCATCCATCTCCCTGCCCACTCCCTTGTCGCCCCATCAGACATCAGACAAGTCCCCCGCCCCAACCCATGCATGCTGTGCTATGCTGGATGCTGCTGAGAAGATAAACATGAATCTGATAAGGTCTCTGCTGTCAAGGCCACAGAGTGGCCTGTGGAAAACATAAGGCCTGCTCACTGGTCCGAAGCACTGTACAGTCGGACAGATTGAGGTCCAAATCTTAACTCTACCATCCAATAGCTTTGTTTCCTGGGGCCTCAGATTCCTCATTGGCAAACATCCCAGTCAAGTAAGTGAAACTGAAATGACCCTGCCTGAGCACACAGTGGATACTCAATAAATGTTAATCCCCATTCTCCTTCCCAGGAGAGGATTAAACAATTACCTAAGACTGGCCTACAGGACTGAAAATGGAGATTAAGACAGAGCAAAGTAGGACAGAACTGGAAAAGACCTTTTCCACCTTACCTAATAATTTTATTCTGTTATGGAAAGGAAGCTGCTGGCCCACTCCTGCCCAAAGCATTGTAGATTCCCTCTTCTCCCGATGTCGTAACCGTGTGTTCCTAGCACCTAGACACATGGTGGCCATTAGTGGCTTTTTCATTAAATGAGGTTCTCCTGGTGTTTCCCAAGTCAATAGCAGCTCTGCACCCTGCGTTACTGTGTTCCCATCTCAGCAATCCTGTGCATTATTGAGGACATAGGCTCATCTGCTGTGAAAGATCCAAACACAAGAGAGAAATAAACTTCTGTCATGCAGACAACCCAGGGAGGGAGTGATCTGTTATGAGGGAACTCAGTTTCTGCTAGGCCTTGTGTTCAAAGTTATATGCAGTTTCCAGCTTAGTTTTCCTAGCGATGCTGGAAGAGATGACAACTATCCCAGTTTTACAGAGAAGAAAAATAAGTTCAGAAAGGTGACATGACAACAGACTCCCAGGCCAGTGCTCCTGGCACTGTTCCACAGCTGCCTTTTCTGATGGCTGTGAGTTGTGGGCTGAAAGTCCTGGGGCGGTTCTGTAATTCCAGCTACTCAGGTGGCTGAGGCAGGAGAATCGCTTGAACCCAGGAGGTGGAGGTTGCGGTGAGCGGAGATCGCGCCACTCCACTCCAGCCCAGGCAACAAAAGCGAAACTCGGTCTCAAAAAAAGAAAAAGTTAAGATCCAGCCATTCTATACCTAGAGAAAAAATATAGATGTCCATGTCGGGGAGGGGAACAATACACACCAGGGCCTGTTGTGGGAGCAGGAGGAGGGAGAACCTTGGGACAAATAGCTAATGCATGCAGGGCTTAAAACCTAGATGACGGGTGGATAGGTGCAGGAAACCACCATGGCACCTGTTTACCCATGTAACAAACCTACACGTCCTGCACGTGTATCCTGGAACTTAAAATTAAATTAAAATTTTAAAAATTTATAGATAGATGTCCACGTAGAGACTTGTGCATGGATGTTTGGAAGAGCTGTATTTGTAATAGTCCCAAATTGGAAACAGCCCAGATGTCCTCCAGCAGGTGAAAGAATGAACACACTGGCATATCCGTGCCACGGAATACCACTCGGCAAGGAAAAAGAGGGAATGACGGACACAGTCAACAACATGGATCACACTCAAAGGTATAATCTAAGTGAAAGAAGTCAGATACAAAAGGCTGTTGTGGCCTTTATATGCCACTAAGGAAAAGGCAAAACCATTAGAGACAGAAATCTAAGCCACCATTGCCGGGAGCTGGGGATGGGAGGAGTGATTGAGTTCAAATGGAATGAGAGGGATCGCCCGGGGGTGATGAAAATATTCTGTCTGGATCGTGCATCGTGGTGGTGTTGACACACTCTATACATTTTGCAAATCTTACAAAACTGTCCACCTGAACTTCACAGTATGCAAATTACACCTCAATAAACCTGACTTTAAAAATTTTTGAGCATTATCATTACCATATTCAGCAATGGTTTCCTCCTTTTTTTTTTTTTAGTAAAAGCTTGTCACTAAAATGAGAGAAAAAGAGCACTATTTCTACCAATTTCTGCTAATTAATCCATGACTAAATGCCACATTTTCATATGGAGGGCTATAAATAAAGATTTCTATCACGCACACGGTACATGCATGCACTGTACCTGATGAGGAACTTTCAGAGCCCCTGCCTCTGTGACAGTCGCTGGCACAGAACGGAGATGAGGAAAGTGGCTGTTCCCATGCTCATGATGCTGTTTCTCATGCTCGTGTCTCTCGCCACAGCCACAGACACATGAGGAAGGCCGGCAGGGCCAGTATTATCATTACTTCTGTTTTATAAATGTGAAAATGAAGTGAAAGATCTTGCCAAAGGTCACACAGCAGGTCCATGGCAAACCCTGAATTTGAATCCACGTCTTTACACCACAGACAAAGTCATACATTTCCATTAAGCTTCTCTCCAAAAGCAAGAAAGCGAAAGGCAGGCGGGAGGCGGGGATACGGACTTAATTGCAAGCCCTGTCGAGGGGAAAATTCATGGGCAGGAAGAAAGCTTGTTACAGACCGTGGTCTGTTCTGGGAGCTTCCACAAACCAGCTCCGGTGAATCTGAAAAGGCGCCCACACCTTCGCACCGGGAGCCTGTGAGGTGGTGCGGACCCAGGTGTGACCAGGACAAGGACACACTGGACGTTGCTCAGCTGTGGCCTCCACACAGGTCATGAGGCAGACGGAGTCCCTGGGAGTTTGACGTCCTGGACCCAACCCGGCCCCACCCAGTCTGGCTGCGTTGTGAGCCACCAGGCAGCCCCTGGGCCCAGGACAGCCTGGGAAGGGAGGGCTCCATGAACAGGCCCCCACCCTCCTCCCTCCTGTGTCCCCGTTCTGCGGTCGCCTCCTTTGCCAGGGCCTCAGGTGGCGCCGGACCCCCCTTCCTGGCCCGGAGGCCTCCTCTGAGGCCCTGTCCCCGTGGGGGGCTCCATCCTGTTCACCACAGGCAGCACTTCCCAAAGAGAGCTGCTCCACCGGGTCTGAGGGACGGTGGGTGGGGCGTGTGGGGAGGGGCATTTTCAGAAAGAGTTCTGAGGAAAAAAATGACTTCTGTGGGAAATTCCAGGCTGAAGTGTCATGGGTTGAATCGTGCCCCCTCCAAAAGGTTTGTTGAGATTCTAACCCCCAGTGTTACCACTAGAGTGTCCTGACTGCACGTTGTCCAGGTTCTCGGTGTTTTGAACAAAGAATTGGACAAAACGCCCAGCAAAGCAAAAAAAGAATGAAGCAACAAAAGAACGAAAGCAGGGAATTGTGGGAGCAGACCGAGCAGCAGCTCAAAAGCCCGGATCCAGAATCTTCTAGGGTCCAACTACCCTCTACAGGTTTCCCATTGGCCACTTGGTGATCGCATCATGTAAATGAAGTGGTGGCCCACAATTGGTTGCTTTCTGCAACCAATCAGAAACTGAAATGAAGCTATGAAGGTCACATTCCTGTGCAAACATCTGATTGGCTGCAAAAAGCAACCAATCAGAGGCTAAGGTGAAGTTAGGAAGTTGCACTTCTATGCCAATGAAGACTCAGCAGCCAGCAATCAGTCTGATTGGTTGCCGACAGCCAATTTCCCATTTGTGGCACAGAAAAGGTAGGGGTTTAGCAAAGGGAGTAGCCTCTGGTCCTTTTGTTACTTAATCCTGGAAAGTTAGGTTTTTTCCTTTCCATTTAGTTCTAGGAAGTTGGCTTGAAATGGCCTTAGGTTCCCTGCCTCCAAACCCTATTCTCCTGCCTCACCAGCACCTCAGAAGGTGACTTTCACTGGAAACAGGTTTGCTGAAGATGTAATTAGTTAAAATAAGATGTCCTGCTGGACTAGGGTGTGCCCTTAATCCAATGTGACTGTGTCCTTATAAGAGGAGAGAGAGACACACGGACACATGAGGACAGAAGCAAGTCTGAGGTGCCACGGATGCCACAGACGTCACGGACACCATGGACTGCCAGCCACCAGCAGCTGGAGGAGCAGGATGAACCCTCCCTAGACCTCCACATGGGGCACGGCCCTGCCGACTCCTGGACCTCAGACTTCCGGCCTCCAGAACTGTGAGAGAATTGATGTCCACTGCTCAAGCCCCAGCACGATGCTTTCTTACAGCAGCCCCAGGATACTGGGACACTGGGACACTCACACACACGATGTCCACAACCATTTTTTACTTTTCAGAGACTTGAACAAGCTAACCTGCAAGAAGTTCCAAGAAGGAGGAGGCAATCAAACCCTTGTCTCCATTTATTTGACCACAAACATTTTTCCTCAAAAAAACTCAGTGTGCCATGAAAGGTGCTTTGAGAAGTGGGGGTCTTTGGCATGCATCTGTGGCACCCCAGGAAGGTGACATAGAAGGAGGGGCCAGGAAGGGACCACAGAGTCTGGGTGCCCCTCCAGAGAGGGTGTCCCACCCAACCACAGGCCAACACCAGGCCCCACAGAGACTCCTGCTCGTGCTCAGTGAATGAGTGGGCACCCGGACTAGCAGGAATTTCATCCTATTGATAGACGACCAACCCTCTGCCTCTGGACCAGTGTAGGGCTTTGCCCCAAAGGGAGGCCCCAGCAGACATCTGCTCACCTCCCTGGCCTCGTCTCCCAAGCCTCCCCAACCCCTTGCCCACCTCAGGCTTCAGTGACACCAAGCTGTCACATGCCTTGCCTTCTCTGCATGACACCCTACTCCCACCCCAATTCGACCTTTTGTCTGCTGACTGGATTGCCACTCGTTCTTTAAGGCCAAGCTCAGAGGCTATGGATGCCCCTCTCAGGCCACACCTCCCCACCCCCTGCCAGCACCTTCCGCGGGGAGGGCCCTGACAGCTCTTCCACCCCGGTGTCCAGGCAGCCCCTCACAGTGAAGAGAAGATGAACTTCAACATGGTGGTGGCAGCTCACGCTGACCTTCCCCCTTTGGCCTTGGGCAACTTGCTTTGCCTCTTCAGGTTTCTGTTTTCTCATCTATAAACAGTATCTATGAGCCAGATGTTTGTGAAAGTAAAATAGCGTATTACTGATAGGTGCTAGACATCTAGTCGGTGTAAATAAAATCGCGTTGTTATGCTGTTGGTAACACAGGATTTGTCTGGGGGCAGCTGGACCGGGAGCTCCTTGAGGACAGAGGTAGTGGGCGTGTCACCCTTCTCTGCAGCCAAGCCCCCAGCCCTCCTGGAGTGAACATTCACTGACTGCACCAGGGAGCCATCCCCCTGGAGGCCCAGCAGAGTGTGGGCTGTGTTGTCAGCCCTTCCTCCTCCTGTTCACAGCCTTCTCCTAATGACTCAGGGGCATTCGTGGCAGCATCCCCTGTGACAACACACTGCCTTGCTCCAGGGCTGGCGAAGGGATCCTTCCCCCAGGTGCCCAGAGCCTAACAACACCTAGAGCACTGTGATTCTGAGTCGGATTCTGAGTCGTGGGGACATGAGCATCAGGGGTCTCCCCCCAGGCACTCCATTTAACATTCACCCCCACACTGGCACCATCAGCCGAGCAGATAGCATTTCCTGTCTCAGAATGTTCTTGTCATTTGTTTAAGCAAGTTGAAAACTGCTGCACCAGATCCCACTGAAAGGAAGTACCCAGAAGGCAGGTGGGTTGGGAAGTAGGGGAAGAAGGTCCCTCCCTTTATATGTTGTAATTTTTTCTATTTTCTAAATTTATTTTTACTGGATGTTCTAACATGCTGATAAAAGCCATCTACAAAAACATGCATTCATTAAACAGATATTGGTACCTTCTATTCACCAAGCTCTGTGGGGGTAATGGAGGCAACATTAAAATTAAAAATTCCGAGCCGGGCACGGTGGCTCAAGCCTGTAATCCCAGCACTTTGGGAGGCTGAGACGGGCGGATCACGAGGTCAGGAGATCGAGACTATCCTGGCTAATACGGTGAAACCCCGTCTCTACTAAAAAATACCAAAAAACTAGCCGGGCAAGGTGGCGGGCGCCTGTAGTCCCAGCTACTCGGGAGGCTGAGGCAGGAGAATGGCGTAAACCCGGGAGGCGGAGCTTGCAGTGAGCTGAGATCCGGCCACTGCACTCCAGCCTGGGCGACAGAGCGAGACTCCGTCTCAAAAAAAAAAAAAAAAAAAAAAAAAAAAATTAAAAATTCCTACCCTTAATAAATATATTGATTAAGGTACATGTTAAATGGCTAGAACAACGCCCCTATAGACAATGACCCAAACCCTATAGGAGTTTGTTTTTCTCTTTTGTAACAGTCCCAAGGTGACTTCCACTCCACAAGGGCATTCCAGGAATCAGCTTTCTTCTATCTTTTTTTTCTTGGTGAGGTATAACTTACATGCAATAGGCACATAAATCTTAAAAGAATAGCTCGATCAATTTTTATGTGCATATACACCTGTGTAACCGCCACCCAAGTCAAGGTACAGAACTTTCCCAGCACTCAGGCTAGGCATGGTGAGTCACGTCTATAATCCCAGTACTTTGGGAGACCCAGGTAAGAGAATCACTTGAGGTCAGGAATTCAAGAACAGCCTGGGAAATCTAGTGAGACCCTGTCCCTACAAAACATAGAAAGAATTAGCTGGGCATGGTGGCATGCAACTATAGTCCCAGCTACTGGGGAGGCTGAGGCAGGAGGATCACTTGAGCCCACGATGTTGAGGCTGCAGTGAGCTATGATTGTGCTACTGCACTCCAGCCTAGGCTACAGAGTAAGACCTTGTCTCAAAAAAAAAAAAAAAAGAGAAGACTAAAATAATGGTTCCAACACTCAAGTTCCTCCTGTCTTATTGCTTTGTAATACCCGAGGGTGTTATCTTCATTCCACAACAAAACTCACTCATTTTATTACCTCTACATTTCAACGCACAGGAAAGAAAGAGAAAAAGGACAAAGGCATGTAATTTCCTAATTAAAAAAAAAAAAAATGATGATCTGGAAGTTGCAGAGATTGCTTCTGTCACACTCTATTAGCTAATTCTTAGTCATATGACTATGTGAGCTGTAAGTGTAGCTGGGGAAAATTGCCTCTAGTTGGGCAACCACATATGCCAAATAAATTCTTGAGTTTGTATTACTAAGAGGAAGTAGGTGTTGTGTCCATTTTATAGATGAAGAATCTGAAGATCAGAAAGACGAAGTGGTTTGCTTTAGCTAAACTGAATTATCAACCAAAGTTTGTCTGATCCCAAAGTTCAGGCCCTTATCCTAACACTTGTCTTTAAATTAATAGAAAGATTGGGCGTGGTGGCTCACACGTGTAATCCCAACACTTTGGGAGGCCGAGACAGGCAGATCACCTGAGGTCAGGAGTTCAAGACCAGCCTCGTCAACATGGTGAAACCCCGTCTCCACTAAAAATACAAAATTAGCTGGGCTCAGTGGTGTGTGCCTGTAATCCAGCTACTTGGGAGGGTAAGGTAGGAGAATCACTTGAATCCGGGAGGCTGAGGTTGCAGTGAGCCAAGATTGTGCCACTGCACTCCAACCTGGGCAACAAAGCCAAACTCTACCTCAAAATAAATAAATAAAGTCCGGGCGTGGAGGCTCACGCCCGTAATCTCAGCACTTTGGGATGGGAGTTCGAGACCAGCCTGACCAACATGGAGAAACTCCATCTCTACTAAAAAAACAAAAATCAGCCAGGCATGGTGATGTATGCCTGTAACCCCAGCTATTCAGGAGGCTGAGGCAGGAGAATTGCTTGAATCCAGGAGGCAGAGATTGTGGTGACCCGAGATTGCGCCATTGCCTTCAGCCTAGGCAACAATTGCGAAACTCCATCTCAAAAAAATAATTAATTAATTAACAGAAAGTCTCAGTTGAGACATCTATATCTAAGAATACTTAAGCCGTTAGCATAGAAGTAATAGCCTTAAGTTCTGCAGCAGAACAATTCAGAAACAATTGAAGTTTGTATAAAAATTTCTGTTAAGTTTCGACTTCCAGCATGGTGACATGAGTAGCTCCTGCACCTGCTCCCCAGGTGCAACTGGTGAACATTATATTTTTAAAAAAACAACCACTTAAATTATCTGATAATAGTCCTAAGGGCATAGAGCAAATGAAACATTTATTCAAGAAAATCTGCAAGAACTCAGTAAGAAGAGTGAAATTTTGTGGTATTTGAACTGTGACTTACTGTCTCCTCCCCTAGTTCCACCTCAGAGTGACCAAAATTCCACTCCAGACAGGCACAGCCAAGAACACAGAGCTGTGTCTGGCTCACCCACCCACAACACAAAACTCTCAGTTGGAGAGCGATAGTATCTTCCTGCTTGCCTGGAAGGAACAAGATGTCAGCATTTCTCATTCTGCCCCCAATCCCCTGTTGCAGAGGCAAAGCTGTGGGCCAGTACAGCTGAAAGGTGGGGGCTTCCTCTAAGCCGAGGCAATGCCAAACACAATGGAGGCTATGGAGAAAAGCAATTAGGAGAAGACTAGTAGATTCATTAAAGATATCAGCTAAGCCATAGGTCGGCTAGTTTTCCAGCAAGAACCAGAAAAGAAGCAGATAAAAAGATCTCTCCTAGAGTAAGAACAAATCTCAAACACTGACCTTAAAAACTATCCCTCAGAGGCTGGGCACAGTGGCTCACACCTGTAATCCTAGCACTTTGGGAGGCCGAGGTGGGCAGATCATCTGAGGTCAAGAGTTCGAGACCAGCTGGGCCAACATAGTAAAATCCCGTCTCTACCAAAAATACAAAAATTAGCCAGGCATGGTGGCTCATACCTGTAATCCCAGCTACTCGGGAAGCTGAAGCAGGAAAATCACTGGAACCCAAGAGGCAGAAGCTATAGTGAGCTGAGATCGTGCCACTACACTCCAGCCTGGATGACAGAGCAAGACTCCATCTCAAAAATATAACAAAAGCAACAACAAAAAACTATCCCTCAGAGAGGTTACATCCTATCAGTCCTTGTGTGCTACCATCCCTCTCTTTCTCAGTGCTACCTAGAGTGGTGGCAGCCACCTCTTACTCAGCATTATGACTGCCCTCAGAACCCTCGTGAAACTCAAGATCATCAAAAAGAGGACCAAGAAGTTCATCCAGTACCAGTCAGACATATGTCAAAATGAAGCATAACTGGTGGAAACCCAGAGGTATTGACAACAGGGTTTGTAGAAGGTGCAAGGGCCAGATCTTGATGCCCAGCGTTGGTTATGGGAGCAACAAAAACACAAAGCACACGGGGCCTACTGGCTTACAGAAGTTCCTGGTCTACAACGTCAAGGAGTTGGAAGTGCTGCTGAAGTGCAACAGAGTTAAGGACAGCAGAGGCCACACCACGGTCAAGAGCTGGCACTGCCTATCCTTGGAGTGAGCGCTGTGCTGGAACGCAGCTTGTGCTGGTGCCAGGAGGGCACAGGAAGGAGTGTGAGGGATGCCTGTTTGTTTGTGAGAGGAGACATCTAAGCAAACAGAATTGACTTTATCATCATCACTTCTTATCAGCTGTCAAAGATAACTGTGGGCTTCATGCAGTTTGGGACCAAGTGACTGATTTTCACCTATACCCCGGAAATACCTGCCAGGCCAGGAGAACTGGAAATGAGCCATGGGGAGAACGTTTGCCTGATGCACAGCCAGGATCGAGCCATTCTAAGATGCTCTAATTTATTCTGCTTGAGAAATCCCCTGAGAAACTTCTGTTGGGAAGCCACAGTTGCTTCTGTTCCTGGCCCTACCTTTTCTCATCAGTGACTTTATCATCTCACCAAATGGAGCCACTCAGAAGGCAGACAAGAGTCAGATGGCTCTTACCCAGTGAAGGCCTTGCTGTCACTCTAAAATGGACTATGATGGATGGGTGGGTGGGTGGGTGAGGTGAATATCTTGGCACAGCCCCTAATCCTCTCAGGGATGAATTTCTCTGCAGGGCACAAGAAGCCAGTAAGCTGGAGGGTGGGGGGTCATGCCACAGAAGGGGTAGCATCAACTGCTTCTGCCAGCCTCAGGAGGACCACTTTTCTTGCTGGCCTGGCTAATTTTATGCACCCACCCCTCACACCAGAGAAGCTGAGGTTGTTGGTTGGGGGAAAGAAGGGAGGAAAAAAAAAAACAGTCCCTGAAATGACTCTCACAGTGTGTATCTGGAAAATACCAATGGCATTTTCTGCCAAAATGCTACCCAGCAGGTTTTAAATGTCACACAAGCATGTCTCCATATCAGTGATATGTCTGAGTCTGCAGTGCTGGTCAGAGGCAGCTCAGCCCAACAGCAGGCACTGGGGCTGTCATGTTAACACTCATATCCCTGGTGCCTCCCACGGGGCTGGCACAGAGCTGGTAGTCAATAAGGATTTTCTAAATGATTTAATGAATGAAACAACAATAACAAAAAGCTATTCCTTAGTGAAGCCCAAATTTAATTGAATCAGTCAATAGAGCAACCTAGGGCATTGTTGAAAACAACAGGGAAATCAGCCGGCAATTTGTGGAGTTTAACAACATATGGGTGTGGTCAGGGAAAAAGACAATCGAAGAGAGCCCTGTCAAATCTGCTGCTAACCCAGGGTAACTGTGCATATGACCAAGGCTGTGCCTCTGAGGAGCAACATCAGAGGCTTTAACTTGTGGGGACTGGAGGGTGGACTTCACAGCCAGTCACTAAACCAATAAACAATCAAATATTACTAACAAGCCCCAGAGGAGAAGGGAACCCATCTCTACAGCTGCTACATTATTTACAATGTCCCATTTCCAACGAAAAAAAATTATGACATGTAAAGAAACAGGAAAATCTGACCCATATATGAATGGAAAAGTAGGCAACAGAAACTGAGAGCAACCAGCTATCAGATTTGACAAAGACTTCAAAGTAGCCATTATAAATATATTCAAATAACTAAAGAAAATCAGGATTATAGTAAAGTAAACCATGATTAAAGTAGGGTAAAGGAAGATATGATGACAGTGTTGCACCAAATAGAGACTATTGATATAGACTAAAGAGACAGAAATTCTTAAAAAGAACCAAATGGAAATCCTGAAGTTGAAAAGTAATAACTGGAATGACATTTTCACTAGATGGGCTCAAAAGATTTATTTTAACTGGCAAAAGAAAGATACCAACCTTGAAGATGGATCAATAGAGATTATGCAATTTGAAGAACAGAGAAAAAGAAAGAATGAAGAAAAATGAACAGAATCTCAGAAAAATGTGGAACACCATGAAATGCACCAACATACGCAAAATGAGAGTCCCAGAAGGAGAAAAGAAAAAGAAAAAAGCAGAAAAACTATTCAAAGACATAATGGATGAAAACTTCCTAATTTTTATGAAAAACGTTAATCTACACATCCAAGAAGCTCAACAAATTCCACATAGGATGAGCACAAAGACATTCACAAACAGACACATCATAGTAAAATGGTGCTGAAGGCCAAAGACCAGGAGAATACCTTGAAAGTGGCAAGAGGAAAACAAAACATCCCTTTCAAAGAAAGTCACATGATCAACAGCTGACTTCTCATCAGAAACGGTGGAGACCAGAACACAGTGGACAACATTCCGAGTGCTGAAAGAAAACAGCTGTCAGCAAAAAGTCCTATGTTTATTAAAGCTATCTTTCAAAAATAAAAACATTCTCAGATCAACAAGAACAGAGAATCCATTGCTAGCAGACATGTCTTAGAAGAAATACCAATATAAATTCTTACGACTGGACCAGGTGCAGTGGCTCGCACCTGTAATCCCAGCACTTTGGGAGGTCGAGGTGGGTGGATCACGTCAGGAGTTTGAGACCACCCTGGTTAACATGGTGAAACCTTGTCTCTACTAAAAATACACAAATTAGCTGAGTGTGGTAGCATAAGCCTGTAATCCCAGCTACTCAGGAGGTTGAGGCAGGCGAATCGCTTGAATCTGGGAGGCAGAGGTTGCAGTGAGCCAAGATCATGCCACCGCACTCCAGCCTGGGCAACAGAGCTATTCTGGTTTTTTTGTGTCTCAAAAAAAAAAATTTCTCATGACTGAAAGTAAGTAACTCAATACTGTAGTTCAAATTCACATGATAAACAAAGACCATGAGTATAGATAATTATATAATTATAAAAGACATTATAAATACGTATTTCTTTTCCTTTCTTAACTGATTTTAAAAAGCAATTATATAAAACAATATGTGCTTACTTGTATTGTTGAGCCTAAACATGTAGAAATGGAACATACTCATAAATAACAGCACAAAGGAGGTGGGTGGGAAAACAGCTGTATTGAGCTAAGGCGATAACTCACTATGGTAACTCAATTTACAGGAACAAATGGAGAGAACCAGAAATAGGAAATATGGAGGTTAGTATAACATAAGCTATAAATACATAGTTGCCCTCCTTTCTTCCCTTGGTTTCTTTAAAAGACATAAAATTACACAAATATAACAATGTATTCCTGGGTTTATAACATATAAATGTAATATGTCTGACAATAATACCACAAAAAGGTGGGAAAGAGAATAGAAGTATATAGGACTAAGTTTACTGGAACTTAATTAAATCTCACTGGAATTAAGTCAGTGTAAGTCTAAAGCAGATTCTGATACATGAAGATGTATATGGTAAGCCCTAGAATAGCCAGGGAGAAAAACCCTCCAAAAAATAAAGGGAATATTATTAAAGTAATTAAAACGTTGCATTGGAAAATATTCACTTAATGTAAAAGAAAGAAGTAAAGGAGGAACGGAAGGTAGAAAAAGACATGAGACATACAGACAACAAAAAGTAATTCTAGCTCCTAGGAAAATTTATTAAAAAAATTTTTTAAAGTAAAATGATAGATGTAAAACTATATCAATAGTAATATTATGTGTTAATGGATTAAACAATCCAATCAAAATGCAGAAATTGTCAAACTGGATTTTAAAAACACGATCCAACTATATGTTGCCTGCAGGAGACACACTCTAAACACGAAGATAGAAAGGGTTGAAAGCATTTGCTGCCTGGTACGCAGAGAGACCCAGAGACACAGGCTGCCTCCCCTTTGGTTCCTCTCAATATCCTTCACCACATCTTTTGCCACATAAGGTGACATTGACAGGTTTCAAGGATTTAAAGTGGATGTCTTCTAGGGTGTTAAATGTTGGATTAGTGCAGATGTTGATAGCATCAGTCACTGTCCATCCATTGTGTAAGCCAATATATTTCCTTGTCATTAAAATGGGCCAGAGAGAGGCAGGCAGGGGTAGAGACCCTTCAGTTCTGACCTCTAAAATTCTCTGCTGGGGAATGCAGAAACAGAACTTTCACATTTTTTTCTAACACATTTCTCTTGTGCTACCCCCACCCTACCTCATTTATGAGCCAACACGTATTCACTGAGTACCTCCTCCACAACTCCATATTTCTTTTACAACTGAGCAATTGAATGGATAAAATTCTAAAATTTCCTATTCGGAATGAGACTGAGGACAGTGTATTAGTTGCCTAAGGCTGCCACAACAAATCATCACAAACTGAGTGGTTTAAAACAATAGCAATTTATGCTCTCGTAGTTCTGGGACCCAGACGTCTGAAATGAAGCTGTTCGCAGGTCCACGTCCCCCAAGACTCAGAATAGAGCCTTCTTGCCTATCCCTAGTTTCTACTGCTGGCCATCAATCCTTAGTGTTTTTTAGCTTGTGGCTGCAACCTCTCCAATCTCCACCTCTGTCTTCAGATAGGGATCTGCCTGTGGGGACAGTATCTATCTGTCCTTAAGAAGACACCAATCATTGAACTAGGGCCCACTGAGTTCAGTATGACCCCATCTCGACTTCGTTCCACCTGCAAAGATTCTATTTCCAAATAAGGTCACATTCACAGGTACAGGGGGTTAGGATTTCAACATATCTTTCGGGGGACACAATTTAACTCATCAGCAGCAGGAGAGTGAAAGAGGTGATCTTTAACTGAACATGCACTGGGGCCCAGGCAGTGGGCTCAGCACTGTTACATGCATTTTCTTACGAGATCCTCCATGGCATAGGGATTGTCATCTTCGGTTGGCAGATGAGGAACGAGCCTTAAAGAGGTCGAGTGACCATCTCAAGGTCACACAACTTGTAAGTGACATAAAGAAGATTCCATCTAAAACCTGCCTTCTGCCAAATCTGGGTGACACTTAAACCCAATCTGGCTGTCTCGTATCACCCAGCCCACCCACGCATTCTGCAGACTACAGAGCTCTTAACACCCCTGAGAAGGGCAAATGCGTGCCCATGTCTCCCAGCAAGTCCCTGGCAAAGCTGAGGCCAGAAGCTGCGTCTCCCAACCCCCAGTCCAAAGCACGTTCAATCACTGTGCCTAGATAGTATCCACAGAAGAGGCTCCTCAATTCCTGTGAACGTGTCTGTGGTAAGTGGAATTCCGTTTCCCACTGCGAGCAGGACCAGGGGTTAAGAAGTGGCTCTGTGACTCATGGAGACCTGAGTGGCTGCCCGGAGGACACCAAAACAGGAGATGGTCTAGAGGAGATGCATAGCTGGAAGCTGAGCTGGCATGCGATGAGGTGCCAGGGACTTAGGGCAGGAATTCAGCGCCCCTCTCTCAGGGCGCCTCTCCCAGAAGGAATGAGCTGGCGAGCCCGAGGGCGGCCCCTCCAGGGGATGGCTTCTGTGCAGCAATAGGAGCCGCAGAGGCCCCAGTCAGGTGGGCCTGGGCCAGACACCACAGGCCTGAGCCCCGAGTCTCGTGTGTCCTGCAGGCGCCCTAGGCAGTGCCATGGGGTGGCTGAACAAGGGCCTGGAAACCCACAGGGGTGGTTTGAACCTTGTTTCAGGCATCTGCCAGCTTTGTGCTGCTGGGCACATTCCAGCCCTGAGACGGGGATCAAGGGTCCCTCACGGGCATTGGTTTGGGGGATAAACTAAATGAGATCATGCATTAAAGCCCTGAGCCAGGGCCAGGGGGAGCAGCATCGTCTATCTGTGGCTGATTGGAGGTGGAGGATGGGAATACTGAGTTCCCAGCTCCCTCCTTTCAGAGCCTTCCAGGCACAGAGCAGGCCCAGTGCTGAGGCAGGCCTTTAGCTGGGCCTGGCCTGTGCCACAGCATGGCAGGGATGGCTGAGGGAACAGTAGGCCAGGGCTAGTATTCCTGAGCCCCCACAATAGGTACCCCTCTGCCCAGCCTCACACCCAGTTGCCGTATTTTTTCAGTTTTCTATTTCCTCAAGTGACCCGTTTGCCAGATGGAGGACATATCGAAGGGTATGGTTGACCCCTCTGCCACTGCCTCGCTGTGTGTGCCTGGGAAAACCCCTCCCTGCTCTGGTGAACACAGTGGTGACTGACAGCCCCTGTAGACAACATTTTCTGATCCTGCACACAGGTTTTCCAAAACACAGCCCTGCTCTTATCATTCCTCATAACAATCTGTTTAATGTCACCCTTCTTCCTGAGCACTCTCAGTTCCACAGGAGCAGGGACTATGCTTATCTCTTCCTCTCTTATACCCCTGGCACCCAGCACGTGGCAGATGCTCTATAAATCTTTGTGGACTGACATCCTCCCAAGTCAGGCCTCATCGGGGCCACAGGGCAAGAACATTGATTATCTACTGCATGCCAACAAGTGAAATGAGGATTTCCCCATGTGGTATCTTAGTCAATCTTTGTAACTGTGAAAGTTAGGGATTATTATCCTCACTGGGGCCGAGGATGGAGCCCAGGTGCCCCTACTAGAAACTATCCTATAGTCTCCATATGACAGAGTTCCAGAATGAAGGAGCAGAAGCAGATCCTGAAGGCAACTCCACCTCCCCAGCCTGTAAAGGGCAACATGCCAAGAAGCGGCATCTCAGGAGAGACTGGGAAAGGAAGCACTAACTCATCTTGAGTGCTGCAGCGTGCGAGGTGGAGTTCCTGGTGCTTCATAATCATTACCTGGTACAATTCTTACACAGAGCCTGGGAGGTATCATCTTCTTATCCCCATTACAGAAGAGGAAACAGGCTCGGAGAGGTTAATAACTTGCTCCAAGTCTCTCAGCTATGGGCAGCAGGAAAAGGTTCAAACCTGGGTCATTCTGACTCCTAAACCCTAGCCCCTTCCACCTCTGCAGACTCCACACTTGAAATTTGCCATGGACTAAATCATGTGCCCCCAAAAATCACATGCTGAAGCCCTGGCCCTCTCCCCCACCATGTGGCTGTATTGGAAATATGGCCTTTAGGAAGAGATGAAGGTCAGGTAAGGTCATAAGGGGTGGAACCCTCATGGGGTAGAACTAGTGTTCTTGTAAGAAGCAAAGTCAGGCCAGGCACAGTGGCTTACGCCTGTAATCCCAGCACTTTGGGAGGCTGAGGCGGGAGTTCGAGACCAGCCTGGCCAACATGGTGAAACCCCGTCTCTACTAAAAATACAAAAAAAAAAAAAAAAAAAAAAAAAGCCAGGCTTGATGGCACACACCTGTAATCCCAGCTACTCAGGAGGCTGAGGCAGGAGAATCACTTGAACCCAGTGAGCCAAGATCATGCCACTGCATTATAGCCTGGGCAACAGAACGAAACGCTGTCTCAAAAAAATAAAAACAAAAAAAAAGAAGAGAAGTCAGAGCTCTCTGATGTGGCCGTGTGAGCACACAGCAAGAAGACAGCTATCCAGGAGTCAGAAAGAAGACCCTCTTCAGAACCCAACCATGCTGGCACCCCAATCTCAGAATTCCAGCCTCCAGAACTGTAAGAAAATAAATTTATATTATTTAAGCCACTCATCAGGTTAGGGCAGCAAACAAAGATTTTTTCAAACATTGAATAGCTCAGCATTGAATGGAACAAGCTTTTATGAACTCCTTTCCCCATTCCTCAGTCTTTTAGAGAAAAAGTAGCTTTAGTATCCCCCAAGGACATTGTAGCATTTGCAGAGAACTGAGAACTGTCACTGATTGGTTTAACTTCCTCAGCAAGAATTGATGACCACCAGGGCTCCCCAGGAGCTTCCAGAATCCCTGAAAGTGATTTTTCCCTGGTCTGAAGACTCTACCTTATAAATTCGCTGACCCTCATCACCCCTCTTTCTGGATGGCAACTGTCTGGTTTTCTCCGGAAGGCATCGATCTGTGAAAAAAGCCCTCCTATCTTCTCAGTTAATAGAGTGTTCACACATACATGATCTGCTCCACAGTACTGAGGACAGAGTTGCTGTCTTCCCAGTTTCACAGATAAGGAAGCTTTGGGGTGGGGGCAGTGTCACCTGACTAAGGAGGCTTTGGGGCGGGGGTAGTGTTTAGCTAACTTGCTCAGGAACAGCAATTCTCAAACTCTATTCCTGGTCTCTGATCCCCTGTCAATGTCACAGCTAAATGCTCTCATTTTGTACAATAAGTGTGTGCATTGGAATCAATTGTGTTAAATCAACTCATGGGCAAACAATTAAATGCAAAATGACAACTCAATAATTAGAGCTATTTGAACATCAGCCAGAGAGAACTAACACAAAAATAAAGAGGAGGAGGAGAGAGAAGAGGGAGGAACAAAGGAGAGAAGAAGTGCACCTGTGGATCCTACTGGTCATTGTTCGATTAGATTCTACTTCCCCATCATGTGCTGGGCACGGGGCTGGGCACTGAGACTCAGAGGTGACTCAGCTGAAGTCCCCCAGAGACCCACTCGCTTTCTCATGGCTCCTCTACACCGTGTCGACCTGCCAGAAACTGGCAGCGAGGGATGAACTTGTCTCTGGGGCTAAGCCATGCTGGTTTTTTCACCATTGACACATGATATGACTCTAGGGTCTTCCAGCGTTCTGATCACACCCTCCGTGAGACGCGCTGAGTTTGCTGGTGACCTCTAACACAGGGTGCTTCATCATGTATAAGGTGCTTCCACATTCCATGTCTCATATGTGCCTCGAAATCCCTCTGAGAAGAAGGTACTGTAACCAGCTCCATCTTGCAGAAGAGATAAATTTACCCTCAGATGGGCAAATAACTTACCCAAGATCAAGTAACTAATAAGGGACCAAGCCAAGACCTGAACTCAGGTCTTCATAGCTCCAAATCTAACTTTTCACCCTTCTCAGTTGCCTCTAGGTCCCATGCCAGACACCTCATTTATGCACACATACATATGTCTAACTTGGCACATAGAGGCCAGACAAATTTGGAACTGGGGACAATTCAAATTTGCCTTGATTCTGACTGTGTGAGCAATGTGTGCCCTTTGAAGGAAACTGTTTGCACCTGTTTCCGAGGGCGATCTGAAACGGGTGAAGTAATGTCTATGGATGAGCCTTGTAAATTGCTGAGCCATGCAAACGTGGGTTAATGCCAAGGTCAAGGCTGCTCTGTGTCTGACAGCCAGCAGGAAATAGGAGTGGGGGCACAGATAGTGCCACGAGACCTCCTAGGCTGTCTCCAGATTCTGCCCAGCTGAGAGTCCCCAACCCCAGCCCCTTCCACAACCTCACCATATCCTAAAGCCACCACACCTCCATCAACAAAAATATAACTTAAAATATATTTGATGACTCTCAGTGAAGAATAGAATGGCACCCTGGCATCTTAGCAGGTGTCGGTTCTGCCAAAGCAAGCCCCCGTGGCTTTCAGCGGCATTGCACACTTCTTCAAAAGTGAAAACTGAATCTCACCTTCTCAGTAGACGTTAAACCAGAAAGGGAGTTTCAGATCTATATTTTGAAGTGTTTCGTGAACACTTCTCTGGAAATAGAAATGCCTTTGCTTTTTACCAAATGCACAGAGTAGCCGGTTTCTAAGCTCTGGAGGTGATCCTGTTTTTTTTCAGGGATGTGGTACCAAGGGATAACATTGAGCTTTATGTGGAATTCTCTTACAAAAGTTGCTTTCCCAATATCTAATTGTCCCATTCAAACCTGAGTACATTGCCTTTTAAATTTCTAAGTGGTTTAATAATAGAATCGCTGCATTAACTCTGATACATGCTTGGGAATCAAGCAAGGAAATGAAGAGATGGCTAGAAAAACAAGCAACCACAGTTGCGTGCATTCCTGAGTCCTAAATGCTAGCGAGCTTGGTGGCTGAGATTTTATATCCAAAAAAAAGCCATAACTGGAAGCCCTTTGTCTGTGTGGGTCACAGAAGGAATGTCCTAACTTCTCTGCTCCTCCCAAGCCAGCCCCCTCCTTCCTTAGAGAGAGGCTATCCTCCACCTACTCCCTCCTGTCCCCGCACCCACCGTCTCCTGCTTTCTTCCCCTAGGAGTTCAGGGGTCCCTCCTGCTGTTTCAAACACTCGCTAGCCTGGCTACTATGAGGGACTGCAGTTTATTCACCAAGAATAGCTCTAGCTTCACTTCATTCCTCTCTCCTGCTGGATAAGATTTAAGGCCACAATTCACAGAATTAGCCCTGCTTCCAGATAGAATCTAGTCCAAGGAGGAAAGCTCCGCATCCTTAAAACCTCTTCAAAATCCCCTAATGCAGCCCAAGTGAGCAGGTCCTTCCTGGGCCTCTCTCTGGAGACACCCCAGGGCCCTGCGCAGTGCGCTCTCTTCCTGGTTGCAATGAGCCCAGGGTTGTTCAGATGCTGGTCTGCAGCTTGAGCTGAAGAACACTGACCACATCCTCCTTTGTTTACAGAAGGGGTTTCGTGTGTGTGCGTGTGTGTGTGTGTGTAGTGTTCTCTTTTCTTCTTCTTTTTTTCTTTTTTGACACAGGGTCTCACTGTGTCACCCAGGCTGAAGTGTAGTGTCATTAACACAGCTGACTCACTGCAACCTCCACTTCTCAGGCTCAAGCGATCCTCCCACGTCAGCCTCCCAAGTAGCTGGAACTATAGACACACATCACCACATCCAACCAATTTTTTGTTTTTTTGTAGAGACGGGGTAGTGTCATGTTGCCCAGGTTGTTCTCAAATTCCTGGACTCAAGTGATCCTCCCACCTCGGCCTCCCAAAGTGCTGGAATTACAGACATAAGCCATGGTTCCTAGTCTAGAAGGGATTTCATACACGCTTTTTGGTAATGGAGTCTCATACCTATTATTATGATGGTAAGATTATTTTCATGTCTATAATGATCCACATTATCATCCCTCTAAATGCCTCCTCTCCTGGCAGGCTTTCCTGAACTACATCTCCTCCACTTTCCTGCATGTAATCCTCTTCCTGATGCTTCTCTGATCCCCAAAGGAGAGCACCGGCAGGTTCCTGTTCTCGGTTTTGTCTGTACATCGTCTCCCTCAGTTATTTCATCCCTGCCTATCTTATCCTCTCCCTTCCATGTGAAGAACTTCCAAACCAGGGCTCCAGCCCTGACCTCTCCCAGCCACCTGCCAGACACCTGCTCCCTAACCCCAGTGTCCTGCCAGCATGTCAGTGTCAGTGGTCACACCAAGGCTGTCACCTCCCTGCACAGAACTGACTGCACCTGACCCCCTCGTCCATGCTCGCAGCCTGCCCTCCCAGACCCTGAAGGACCAGAAGCAGGGGTGCCACCCCAGAGTCTCCCTCCCTCTGGTCTGCACATCCAGTCAGCATCATGACCCACATCGATTTCTACAGGCACAACTCATGCCAAGAGAGGCCGGGAATGCAGAGACCCAGGGCGGGAGATCACGATGGCTCTTCGTTTTGCTTGCACTGAGAAACTAAAAACCCAGAGAGGAGTGATAACATGACCAGGGTCCATCCACTGGGGGAGGCCAAGCCAAGACTCTCCCCGTGTGTTCAAGCTGCCTTCCTCTTCCACACCAGGCAGTGCCTCCTGCATCCCTCAGGACCCTCATGGATACCGCAGCCACCTCCCAGCCGGCCTCCCTGCTCCCATCTCTCCGTCAGCCACTTGCCTTCTGCTGCCAGCAGGTGAGCTCTTGAGCCTCACTCCCCAACCTGAAGCCGTCAGTGTCTTCCCAGTCACTGCAGGTCACACAAAGACCCCCATCTTCCCTCGGCCTGGGCCCTCAAGAGCCAGTCACTCTATCCTCCCACAACTTCCCACACAAACTTCCGAACAGGCCGCACAGGGACGCTGGGCCCCACCTGCTTCTTGCCTTCTCTGGTCTGAGGTCCTTTCCACTCCACTGGCTGGTCAGCATCTGCTTGCCCTCTGTCCCCTGCCACACCCAGGGGCTGCTCCTCTTCCATAGCACAGTGTGGGCTCCTGTCCACAGCACTGGGCCCTAGGCCGCCGGGCTCTCTGTGGCTGTGCGTGGGCTCTACTGGGCTTCAGGCTTTGCGGGAGCCCCATCAGGTGAGCTTTCCATCTAAGCCCAGTGCTTAGCACGCACCAGGCCCTGAGGAAAGGTATAGGGAGAGAATGAAGCAGCCCCCTCTTTGGAGAGCACATTAACAAAACCACCCAAATGGTGGCAATCATCGTTGTCTATACCATGAAGCCTTTCTGTTGACAGAGTTCCAAAACAAGCCTGATCTCTGAAGATGCTGAGAGGAGCGGTACTTGCTCTTTGACTGTAAGAACCGAAGCTAAGGACTTTCTAAAGAGAATCATCAAGGTCCCTCACAAATAGGGGTTCAAATACCTCCCATAGGGACTACTAAGAATCATGAAACAGCCTTGTTTTCAAGGACTTCCCTGCCCTGCCCCTACCATGTAAAGACTGCACTGGGGAGGGGCAGTAACGGACACATGGGCAGTACCAGGGAGCTCACAGCCCAACAGGATGGAGGGACACAGGCAAACAGAGCTCACAGCCCAACAGGACAGGAGGACACAGGGAGGCAGAGCTCACAGCCCAACAGGATGGGGGACACGGGCAAATAGAGCTCACAGACCAACAGGATGGGGGGACACGGGCAAATAGAGCTCACAGCCCAACAGGATGAGGGACACGGGCAAACATAGCTCCCAGCCCAACAGGATGAGGGACACAGGCAAACAGAGCTCACAGCCCAACAGGACAGAGGGACACAGGGAGGCAGAGCTCACAGCCCAACAGGATGAGGGACACAGGCAAACAGAGTTCACAGCCGAACAGTACAGAGAGAGACAGGCAAGCAGAGCCCTGCCACAAGCACAAGCCCACAGGCAAAGTCCAGGGGGCCCCACACAGATGTGCTGGATGGAGGCGGCCTGGCTTTGATGGTGAGGTGATCTTTCAGAACTGAGCCCCAGAGCTTTGCATCCTTGCACTTAACCATCATCAGCCACATGCCATTGAATAGTCCATATCACACAAAAAGACACCAGTCAGAGGAGAGGCATTTCCTCCTGATAATTACTTTTCTTAGAAAGAAACATCTTTCCCAGAAGTAATGGCCTCTGCAGATTTACTCCAACCTCCATTGGCTGGAATTAGGTCACGTATCAACATTTTAACAACCACTAGCAAAAGGCATAGAATTATAATTATGACTACTCAACCTGCATGTCCTGGGGCTGGAGAAGGTCCCAAGCAGTATCTAGACCCCCCACAACTTAAGAGAATTGGGGTTCTGTTGGCAAGGAATAGGGTGGAGGGCAGTGGCAGTGGTAGCTGCCAAGGGAGACCGTTTGCCCCACACCCTTGACTTGCCGTAGAGGACTGTGGGGCCGGCACAGCCCCTCCCAGGCTGAAACAAAATGCCAGCGGTGAGAGGCAGTGTCCCAGTGTAGGAGGGGTTCTGACCGATGCCTCGGAAAATCTGGGTGCTCCTTCTAGTTCCGATACCTGCCAGTCATCTGAGGTTGGCCGGTCCCTTGCCCGAGTCTGTTTTCTCACCTATAAAATGCAGATTGTAACCTTTCACCCACCTACGGTAAAGATCAGATGAGGAAGCAAGTTGTGTGTGCTTTGTATAACCTTATTAGGTGTAAAGGGATTTCCTTTTCTTCTCCTCAAAACATGGTTAAAAAAAAAAAAAAAAGATCGTGATATGGGATGCAGTTTGCTGGCTGGCACCAATGGAGGCTATTTTGGGAGGAGTGGTAACTAAGAAACACGAGGCACTGGTAACCTTGGCAACCATAGGTAAGGCAGGATCCTGGTGTCCCGGCTTTCTGTATTCCACTCTTATCTCCAGCTCTCAAGGCCCACTATCTGGTGATTTGTCAGGCATGGTGTCTCCTAGGGCCCAGGAAGTCCTGGTGTTGGCCTGGCTAAACTACTCTTGGACAAAAAGGTCTGCACAGGCTCTGAGGGACAGGCAGCTCCTTGCTTCCGATGTCGCCGTGGGAAAGTACAGGGTGGTCTCCTCAGGAACCTGCTTTGCCTTCCTCCTGTGGTGGCCCTTGGCGCCATGGCAGCCTCCTCACTCCCGCTGTCCAGGGTACAAACACCGCAAACAGAAATCAGGCTTGTATTTAGTAGAGTCTAGTTAGAAATTACAGTGGGCCCCTCTCATCCCTGGGCGATACCTTCCAAGACCCCCAGGATGC
Source organism: Chlorocebus sabaeus (assembly GCF_047675955.1). Lineage (NCBI taxonomy): Eukaryota > Metazoa > Chordata > Mammalia > Primates > Cercopithecidae > Chlorocebus > Chlorocebus sabaeus. The sequence goes on along the minus strand of NC_132917.1, from coordinate 10,793,009 downwards.
CTGAAACTGCAGACTGCACTGAATCCCCTATATGTTTTTTCTTATACATGTATACATACATAGCTATGATAAGATTTAATTCATAAATTAGGCACAGCAAGAGAACTAACAACAATAGCTAATAAAAAAATAGAACAATGATAGCCACATGCATCACTACTCTTGCACTTGACACTGTTCAGTGAAATAAGGGTTATTTGAACACAAGCACTGCAATCCCACGACAGCCCATCCATCACCCAGAGGGCTACTAAATGACTCACAGTTGGGGAGCGCCTACGGCGTGGAGACGCTGGACAAGCGGAGGAATCACACCGTAGGGAGCCAGAGCAGGAAGGCACGAGCCTTCACCACACTCCTCAGATGGTGTGCAATTCAAAACTGATGAACTATTGATTTCTGGAATTATGCATTGACTATTTCAAGCCTCAGTAGTTGACCATGGGTAACTGAACCTGCAGAAAGCAAAAGCTCAGATAAGTGGGGACCACTGTACAAGCACAAAAGCAGTTACAAGCAAGGCAAGTCTGCCCAGGAAGATGTAATAACGATATTCCCTTATAAACTCAAAGTTTTTAAACCACTGTTTGTATTGAGCAGATATAGAAGAAATTAGTAGACATAGATAGATATGGGATCTTTATAAGCAGCGGGTAGGGTGTCAAGACCACTTGTGCTACAAATACCCACAGCCCCACAGCCCTGCTTAAGAACCAGGACACAGCAGGCACCTTTGCAGCCACTTCTATGCCTTGATCATGAATTTCATAAATCATGTGATTACATTTCCTTGCTGTACTTCATAGTTTTATCATGTTTGCACCACTGAAGATGTATTTAGTTTTGCAGGGCTTTGAACTTCACACAAATGATATAGACTCATTCTTCTCCAACTGCCTTTTTTTTTTTTTTTTTTTTTTGCTCAACTGTATATTCTGGGTTTATTCTTCTTCATGCACATATTTGTAGTGGCTTTGGTTTCACTGCTTTGTAGCATTCCGTTATGTAAATATAAGTACTTACTATGTAAATATGTAACTGTACAGGAACTTATTGATCCCTTCTCTGTCAATGAACACTTAGGTGGTTTCCAATCTTAGGCCACCAGGAACAATGCTGTTATGGGCATTCTTCATAAGACTTTCTCTAGATTCCATACCAAGGAGTGGAACTGCTAGGTACTAAGATACGGGCATCTTAAGCTTTACTAGGTAATGCCAGAGTATTTGTGCCCATTTATATTCCCACCAGCAATGGATAGATTCACAGATTCTCTTCTTGTCTCTTTTTTTTTTTTTTTTTTTTTTGAAACAAGGTTTCATGCCTTCACCTGGGCTGGAGTGCAGTGGCATGATCACATCTCACCAGTGTCTCGGTTTCCTGGGCTCAGGTGATTCTCCCTGAGAATACAGTTTGGAGGAAAAACAGAACAAAAGTAAAATGTGCTGGGCCGGGTGTAGTCACTCACACCTATAATCCCAGTACTTTGGGAGGCTGAGGCAGGAGGATTACTTGAGCCTAGGAGTTTGAGACCAGCCTGGGCAACACAGTGAGACTCCATCTCTTTCGTTTTTAAAGTAAAATGTGCTGTAATACTCCAGCGGCAGTCAATTTTAAAATATTTAAAATACCATTTATAGCATCATAAATATATGCACAGTGATAGATACATATTTAAAAGTATGCAACCCCAAGGTAGATAAAATGACTCAATTTTTACTGAAAAACATGAAAGAAGACCTAAGTAAGTGGCAAGATATATCATGTTCCTTGATTCAAAATATTCTAAGTTATGTAGATGCTAATTCTTTCCAAACCAAACTACACATTCAATTCTACACTATTCAAAGCCCCAACAATGTGTGTGTGAATCTGACAAGCTGATAAGCAAATGGACATGGAAGAACAATTGGCCACGTATAGCCAAAACACTGCAGAAGAAGAACCAGGTCGGGGAACTAGCCCTGCAAGGGAGCAGTACTCAGTAACAAGCTACAGTAATTAAGATAATTTGGCATTGTGAAGGGATATAAAAGTAAACCAACGGAACAAAATATAGGCCCAGAAACAGACATACACAGAAACTTGATTTATGACAAAAAAGTTTGTGTGGACTAGTGGGGGAAATGTACTTTTTATGAATGATATTGAAATAAAAATAATCATACAGAAAAAAAATAAAATGGGATTCTTCTTCATGCCATTTACCAAAATCAATTCCAGACAGGTTAAAGACCTGTTTATGAAAAAGCAAAACTGTAAAACTTTAAGAAGATAATGTAGTTTTTATCTTTAGGACTTCAGGTTAAGAAGTTCTGAAGATACAAAGAAGTACAAATCATAAAGGGAAAGATGGATACATTTGATAACATTAAAATTAACAATTTTTGTTCATTAAAGAAACATGAGTGGCTGGGTGCAGTAGCTCACATCTGTAGTCCCAGCACTTTGGGAGGCCAGGGCAGGAGGAACGCTTGAGCCCAGGAGTTCGAGAGCAGCCTGACCAATATGGTGAAACCCTGTCTCTACTGAAAAAAATATATATATAAAAACTAGCCAGGCAGCCGGGCGTGGTGGCTCACAGCCTGTAATACCAGCTGTAATCCCAGCACTTTGGGAGGCTGAGGAGGGCAGATCACCTGAGGTCAGGAGTTCGAGGTCAGCCTGGCTAACATGATGAACCCCGTCTCTACTAAAAATATAAAAATTAGCCAGGCATGGTGCACATGCACGTAGTCCCAGCTACTCCGGAGGCTGAGGCACAAGAATCGCTTGAACCCGGGAGGCAGAGGTTGCAGCAAACCAAGATCGTGCCATTGCACTCCAGCCTGGGTGACAGAGTGAAACTCTGTCTCAAAACCAAAACAAAACAAAACTGGGGACTACTTGAACAGAGGAGAACTGGTGAATTCTAAATAGAATAGGCTCTTCCGCCATCTACAAAAGGAAGAAGAAAGAGAGGGAGGAAGTGTTGGGGAGGAGGATGAGGAGGGGAAAGAGATGAAGGAAGAGGAGGGGAACAAGTCTGTTCATATAAATTGTCATTCTTTTGAAAGTAATCTGTCTTCTCTCACCACTTTTAATGTCTTCTTATCTTCAGTGTTTTGTAGTTTCAGTATGATATATATATTTTTTTGAAACAGAATTTTGCTCTTATCACCTAGGCTAGAGTGCAATGGCACTACCTCGGATCACTGCCACATCCGCCTCCTGGGTTCAAGTGATTCTCCTGCCTCAGCCTCCTGAGTAGCTGGGATTACAGGTGTGCGCCACCAAGCCCAGCTAATTTTTTGTATTTTTAGTAGCGCCAAGGTTACACCATGTTGGCCAGGCTGGTCTCGAACTCCTGACCTCAGGTGATCACCTGCTTCGGCCTCCCAAAGTGCTGGGATCACAGGCATGAGCCACCACACCTGGCCTATTCTTTACAACAACCCTGTGAGGCAAACAAGACATCTATTGTTGTATCACTTGAAAGATTCAGAAGGCAAGGCTCAGAGAAGTTAAGGCTTACAAGGGAGTGAGAGGTGAGAATGCATTTTCAAGAATGAAATTTCTTTCTCTTTATAATAAAGGATCAATGGAGAAATGGCTAAGTTAAGTCTAAGTTCTGTCAGAACTAGCAGCAGAGAACTGAAATAAAGGAGCCCAATGTCAGAAACATCACTCAGGGAGTCACGCTGGCCTGCAGAGCTACGCATCTGTTGGAGGGAAGGTGTGAAAGTTAAGAGGCTGGTTCTCAGCTTCCCACACCCAGAAGCTCCACCTTTCTGATCACCTTTCTGATCCACTTCTCTGATCGGGGAGTCCAACTGCTAACACTCAAGCTCCCAAGAAGCTGATTGGGAGCATAAGAAAGGATTTCAGACAATTAATTTGCAACTCAAAATAGAATGACCACACGGATCAGACAGTCTAGAGAGTGATCTCCCGACTGTTTTTATGTGCAGCCCATCGGCAAAATAAAGCGTGCACCCTCAGTAAGCGCACATTCATCTTTTATAAACGTTCGAAGTATTGAACATGATTATACGACCCATTATTATACTCTTAACAAATAAGCCAAAAATAGGCTGCTAGGACAAGATGAGAGATAGAGACAACTGGAAGTTATATTATTTGTCCCTGGTGAACCTTCTTGTGCACTCCCACTCCAGAGACTGTATCCGGACCCCTGCAAGCCCAGAAAGCATGACACAAAAAAAATAATGACAATGGGGGTGAGGAGAGTGAGAAGAAGCAGTGTTGGGGAAACGGCAGCCCAACCCCCTCCCCACCTCCACCATGGGGCAGGCCTGCTGGTGGAGCCACTAAGTCAGGGTTCCGTCCTTGGGCAATGCCCCCACCCCACCCCCCCAACACACACACCTGCAGTTCTAAACTTTTCTGCCAAGCTCCTCCGGTGGCCTGACACACTAGGCTCTCTCTTGTGTTAACATTCAGGTCACAGTTAGCCTATATCCTTAGTTGCCCAGGCAAGGGACCCCTCCTCTCTTTTTGGGAATTTCTGCAGAAGCTGAGCTTATCCATATTCAGATTCCACCAGCCTTTCCCCATCATGGTCACTTTTTAATGAATACATGCCCTTCCTCCTATTTTGAAAGATCTGTTCAGCTTTGTAGATTACGGAATATGCTGGGTGAGGGAAGGCATCCAAGTCCTTGGTGGTGTCGAGTGTGATATGGTAACTTTGAAAACCTAAGATGGTATCTGCTTCCATCAAACAAACAATAACAGCAAGCACCATTCTGAGAATCCTATGAGATAAAAATATTTTTATTTATATCTAAGGAAACCAAGGATCAGAAAGGTCACCAACTCTGATCTACATCCAACCCAGTAAGTGGCACAGCCAGGACTTGAACCGGGTCTGTCTGGCTTCAAATCCTGAGTGTGCTCCTTTCCCTTCATCCCTTCATTGTCTTTCCAACAATGTCAGAGGCAACTGAGTTAACACAGGAGCCTGGTGGGAGGGATATTGCCAGTACTATCATAGTCAGTAATTGCAGCTGAAACAGCCAGGACTTCAATACCATATTTAACTTTTGTAAATACTTGGCTTTTTATTGCATATGAATTAAAATGCCCATTACACTAACCAGATACTTAGAATTCGAAAATAAGAAATTTTTAAACCACTGAAACATCTACTGGTATGTAATTATTCACTGCCTCCAGACTTTATATTTTAAAAATAGTCACAAGGAGCAGGGATAATTAAGCTGACATTATTACTCCATTATTAGATCACCACTGTGTTTTAGTCACATGATTAACAAATTTCCTTCCTGATTGAAACTGAAATGCCCGTCAAGATTAGTTGGATTTCAGGGTCAATCACAGGAAAATACAAAATGAAGGTGGGGGGTTGATTAAACAAACTCAGAAATTGGCACACTATCCTGGACCATCTACAAGGTAACAATGTGAGTTCCACTGGAAGGCAGGTCGAGTTGAGATGGAAACGGTTGCTGCCTTAATGCCTCCTTCCCTAGAATCCACCTGGAGAAATTACAGAGCAAGAAAAACAGACCAGAGGAACAAATGACAAGAACAATGAGATTTTTGAAATCTAGCCAACAGTTATCAGAAGTGATGGCTGGTATCAACAGCTGCCCCCAGGATCACCAGCACAACCTGTTGAGAAAACAGAGCAGGTATGTGTCTGAGTGTGTCCCCTTATGGAAAGGGAGGCCACCTCCCGAAGTTTGGTGTGCCTCAGAGGGGAAGGAGAAAGCACGGCCACAATTTATTGAGAAGTGGAAGTTTGATTTAAGGGGTCTTTCAAATGAGGAAATCTAATCAGCACTGGGTAACAGCCATGATACAACCGTCAGTCTGGACATGGTAGACAGAGGAAGGTGAGGATTTTGAGGCAAAGAATTCAAAGACTACCTGTTGATGTTTTCCATCAGAGAGTAAATGAGGCTTTCCAGAAGTTCCTATAAGAACTATCAAGCCATCTGCCTGGGCTGGAGACTCCTGGGAAAATGAAGTTGTGCTGATGAAGACAGGAGTAACATCAGGTGATGTGCATATAGACAGTAGGGGTGGTTTGGCTTTCAGTGTCCATGCCCAGTGTGGGGGTAGATGCTTTGATTCTTACTGGTTGGAGTGGGAGTGGCATCGAGGTGGTGGCATAGCGAGCTACAGCCTGGAAGACAGCCAGATGGGCAATAAGAGGGTAGGCGAGGCTGGGCGCAGTGGCTCACACCTGTAATTCCAGCACTTTGGGAGGCTGAGGCGGGTGGATCACCTGAGGTCGGGAGTTCAAGACCAGCCTGACCAACATGGAGAAACCCCATCTCTACTAAAAATACAAAATTAGCCGGGCGTGGTGGTGCATGCCTGTAATCCCAGCTACTCATCCACTTGAACCAGAGGCAGAGGTTGTGGTGAGCCGAGATCATGCCATTGCACTCCAGCCTGGGCAACAAGAGTGAAACTCCGTCTCAAAAACAAACAAACAAAAAGGGTATGCGAGAAGGCATTGCTAAGTTCCACTCTGGCCCCTGTTCTGCAAGGCTTGGTGGAGCCATTGCCTGGCCCTTCAGGACAGGCGGCTGCTTCCATTGTCTGAAATAATGTCAGGGCAATACATGATTCCTGCTGGGGAGAGGATTTGATAAAAACAGGTAAGGACAGAGCACTCAAACCCAGCCACTAATCCACAGATACCCACGGCGCAGGGATCTGAGGAGACTGGCTCTGCCCAAGACTGCTTCTCCCTGGGGGATTGGTGGTGCAATTCTGAAGAGTCCTGTTGCCAGGTGAGGAGACAAAAATCCAGTGAGTCTGAGCTCTGGGGCTCTTCATCCTAGGTTCCATTTCTCTCCTTCCATCAAATGCAGGGATGGATATGGGCGTGGCCTTTGACCCTTCCCAAGAACGCATTTCCAGATGGAGTAACCAAAACCCCATTCTTATGGAGTTCTGAGCTCATAGGCCAATGTAATCAGATTCCTGAGGACAACTACCATGAAACAAAGACAGCCAGGTAAGCATCATTTCGTGTCTGAAGCAGAAATATTGGAAGAGGAGAACAAAAATTTTAAAGAGCATAGTAGTAAATACACATAAGATAAAGAAAGAAATAGCAAAAATTATTTACAAGAATGAGAAAATATTTTCTTAAAAAAGAGAAAGGGCAAAGGACTTGAATAGACATTTCTCCAAGGAAAATACACAGGTAGCCACTAAGCACATGAAAAAAATGCTCAACATCCTTAGTCGTTAGGGATACACACATCAAACCCACAATGAAATACAATTTCACACTCACTAGAATGGCTATGATAGAAAACAACAACAACAACAACAACAGAACATAGCAAGTGTTGGTGAGGATGTTGAGACATTAGAACCCTTGTGCATAACTGGTGAAAATATAAAATGGTACAGCCATGTGGAAAACAATATGACAGTTCCTCAAAAAATCAAACATAAAATTACCATTTTACCCAGCAAGTCCACTTCTGGGTATATATTCTCAAAAGAACTGAAGGGACTTGAACAGATACTTGTACACCCATGTGATAGCAGCATTATTCACAATAAGGAATACTGTTTTCACCGAAAGGTGGAAACAATCTATGTCTCCATCAGTGAATGAATGGATAAGCAAGTTGTGATATATACACACAATGAAAAATCATTCAGCCTATTGCCATGATCTGTTTCTATTCCCGACACCTATGATACCAAATGTATGGGGTTTTTTCCACACCAACCACCAATGCTCTAACTCTAACTCAATGACTCAATTCAATTCTGACACTATTTTCTGGAGTTAGCATCAGACAGGCTATGGGCTCAGTCCCACAAGACTGCTCCCACTTCAGACACCAGTCCCAAGCATGGATCTCCTGTACTTACAACCAACAAGCTATAAATCAGGGGTCCTCACAACACCCTCCTCTAGTTCAATAATCTGCTAGAAGAGGTCATAGAACTCAGGAAGGCACATACCTACTATTATCACCTTCTCATAAAGGATACGACTCAAAAGCAGCTAAATGGAAGAGATGCACAGAGCACGGTATCAGGGAACAGGGGAAGCTTCCATGCCCTCTCTGAGTGGACTCCCCTCCCAGTACCTCAGCGTGTTCACCAACTCAGAAGTTCGCTGAACCCCATTGTTTAGGATTTTCATGGAGGTTCCATTATGAAGGTATGATTGATTAAATCATTGGTCCTAGGTGATTGATTAATTTCCAGTCCCTCTCTCCTCTCTGGAGATTGGGGATTGAAGCTGAAAGTTCCAACCCTCTAGTCATACCTTGGTTTTTCTGGAGACCAGCCCTCCTCCTAAGGGTATCTAGGGAGGGGCACCCATCCACCAATCATCTCATTACCCTTCAGAAAGACACTTATCTGGTGATCCAAGGGCCTTAGAAGCTCTTATGTCAGGAACCAGGGACTAAGACAAAATATCCTAAGAAAAGATGCTTCTATCACCCCATCAGTCAGGAAATTGTAAGGGTTTTAGGAGCTCAGTGCCAGGAACTGTGGACATAAACCAAATATATATGTATATAATATCACAATATCACACAGTGTTAAAAAGAAAGAAATCCGGATGCATGCGTCAACATGAATGAACCTTAAAAACATGCTAAGTGAAGACAGCCAGTCACAAAAGAGTAAGTACTGAATGATTCCACTTGTATGAGGTACCTAAGGCAGTCAGATTCATAAGGACAGATGATAGAAGGGTAATTGCCAGGGGCTGGAGGGAAGGAGGAGTGGTGAGTTACTGTTTAATGGACATAGAGTTTCAGTTTGGGATAACGCAAGAGTTCTGGAGAGGAAGGGGTGGTGATAGTTGTACAACAATGTGAATATCCCTGCTGCTCTAAGGGAGGGAAAAACCCTTTCCTCTCTTACATTCTGTAGCAAGGGTCTGTGAATTAAGCAGAAAAAAGACAGATTAACAGGGGGAAAGGCATATAGATTTTACTCGATGTTATTTTCATTTTTACGTGCACATGGAAGCCTTCATGGAGAAGAAATGAGGATCCAGAGACAGGTAGACCTGAGGGCTTATATGCCACTGTAACTGTGCACCCAAAAGGATCCAAGACAGATCTCAACCAATTTAGAAAGTTTACTTTGCCAAGGTTAAGGATGTGCCCTGACACAGCCTCAGGAGGTCTTCAAGACATGAAGAGTTCTGGAGAGGAAGGGTGCCCAAGATGGTAGGGGCACAGCTTGCTTTTTTTTTTTTGGAGACGGAGCCTCACTCTATCACCCAGGCTGGAGTGCAGTGGCACAATCTCGGCTTACTGCAACCTCCGCCTCCCAGGTTCAAGCAATTCTCATGCCTCAGCCTCTTGAATAACTGGGACTACAGATGTGCACCACTACACCCAGCTAAGTTTTTTGTATTTTTAGTAGAGATGGGGTTTCACCATGTTGGCCAGGCTGGTCTTGAACTCCTGACCTCAAGAGATCCACCAGCCTCGGCCTCCCAAAGTGCTGGGGTTACAGGCATGAGCCACCATGCCCAGCCCAGCTTGCTTTAATACATTTTAGGGAGACATGAGACATCAATCAATATGTGTAAGATATACATTGGTTTGGCCCGGAAAGGCAGGACAACTCAAAGCAGACAAGAGATAAAGGTTGCATTGTTTTTTGTTGTTGTTTTGTTTTGTTTTTGAGACAGAGTCTCGCTCTGTCACCCAGGCTGGAGTACATTGGTGTGATCATGGCTCACTGCAGCCTTGATCTCCCAGGCTCAAGGGATCCTCCCACCTCAGCCTCCTAAGTAGCCAAGACTACAGGCGCATGCCACCATGCCAGGCTAATTTTTTGTATTTTTAGTAGAGACAGGGTTTTGCCATGTCACTCAGGCTGGTCTCGAACTTCTGGACTCAAGTGATCCACCCACCTCAGCCTCCCAAAGTGCTAGGATTACAGGTGTGAGCCACCGCGCTCAGCCAGTTGCATTATTTTGAGTACTTGATTAGCCTTTCACTGAATACACAATTTACTCTGGCTTAGGGAATCTGCGGTTAAACAATAGGGCAGAGGAAGCAACAGATAGGCATTTGTCTCAGGTAAGCAGAGGGATAACTTTCTGTCCCACACCTGTGAAGACCAGCTAACAGTTTACATTGCCAGGGTGAAATTCAACAGGACTGTTTTAGGGTAAAGATCTCGAGCCCTACAAGGAATTCCCTTGTGGGTAAACTGTGAGGGAGGCATGTAGGTTTCTGATCTTTGTAGCTATCTTATTTAGGAATAAAATGGGAGGCAGGTTTGCCTGACATAGTTCCCAGCTTGACTTATCTTTTGGCTTAGTGATTTGGGGATCCTGAGATTTTTTTCCTTTCACAATACAAAAGGTAATCATTTGTAGAGAAGCGGCAAGAGAAGGACAAGGCATTTGGGTTTCTAGGGGCAGGAAATTGTGGTAAGGTAAATATGTGGGGGGAATCTCATGGGAAATAAAGGTTATTGAGTGGCCGGGGGCAATGGCTCACACCTGTAATCCCAGCACTTTGGGAGGCTGAGGTAGGCAGATCACCTGAGGTCAGGAGTTCGAGACAAGCCTGGCCAACATGGCGAAACCCCGTCTCTACTAAAAATATAAAAATTAGCCGAGAGTGGTGGTGGGTGCCTGTAATCCTAGCTACTCAAGAGGCTGAGGGAGGAGAATCGCTTGAACCTGGGAGGTGGAGGTTGCAGTGAGCCAAGATCACACAACTACATTCCAGCCTGGGCAACAGAGCAAGACTCTATCTCAAAAAAAAAAAAAAAGAAAAAAGAAAAAAGAAAAGAAAGGAAAAAAAGCCTCCTTCTGTTTGTCCCCACTGAGAACAAGATCCCACGCCGCCTGTAATCAAAGCCTCAGAGTGCAGGAGAAATCCAGAGAGGAGCACGCCTCATCTCCCAAGCACCCTGAGAAGATGTGTTCATTCCCTGGTCTGGTCTGACCAGCCCTGCAACCACAGAGTTGGCAGGAAGGAGCATGATGGACCATTTGGAAATGATGAAAATGGTAAATATCTGATTGTGGTGGTGATTACATGAGTGTAGACAGACTCACCTCTTGACCAAATTTCTTTCAGCCGCTTCTGAGCCCTCTTCTCTCCTCGTGTTTTCGGCCTGCATAGCTCTGTGCAGTCTTAGCAGGATTCTTGCTTAGTCAGTTTAGCAAGAATCCCCCCCACCCTTCACATGTGACCACCCTTGATGTCCAATCAAGTTCTTCATCCCCCACCTTTGACATGAAGTCCCCTGACCTACCTTAGCAAGAATCACCCTATGCTGATGTCTCCTCTTAGTCATTTTCCATCCACTCCTTGCCCACACCCCATTCCTTGGCTATAAAATCCCCCTTTCCTTGTTGTATTAGGAGATGAGCTCGATCTCTCACCTGCTGACAGAGTTGATCCCTATTGCGTTGGTCTTGAATAAAGTCTTCCTCACTGTTTTAACAAGTGTCAGAATAATTTTTCTTTAAGAGCGTCTAAATTTGCCTAAATTCATCAAAAGTTACATTTAGGTGTATTATTTGTATATAAAGTGGAGTCCTCATAAGTAAGCAACAATGAGGAAGGGGTCCCAGGTTGGGGAAGGTCCCAGGTTGGGGAGAAAAATTGCTCTGAGAGACGACTAAACACAAACAATCCACTAGCACAACTACCTTGCTCCGTATATAGCCCCAGCAGTACAACCGCTATAAAACTTCCCATCAGTCCCTGCCTCTTTGCAGATGGCCCTTTCTCTGCTGTGCTCCCCATTGCTTTCTTGCAACGTACTTTCCCTTTAATAAATCTGCCTTCCTTTACCTACAACTGTCTTGATAAATTCCTTTACCTCCCACATTGTTGACCCCAGCTATTCACACCCCTGATAAATTATTTCTCAATGAAAGTGAATTTTGAAAAGGAATGGATGAAACAAGATTGGCCAGATGTTAGTGTTGTCATTGGTGATGGGAACATAGAATACCCTTATTCTATTCTGTCTACTTTCATTTATGTTTGAAAGTTACCATCTGATATGTTTTGGGTCTGTATGCCTGCCCAAATTTCATGTCAAATTGTAATCCCCTGTGTTGGAGGAGGAGCCTGGTGGGAGGTGATTGCATCATGGAGGTGGATTTCCCCCTTGCTATTCTCATGATAGTGAGTGAGTTCTTATGAGATCTGCTTGTTTTAAACTGCGTAGCACCTCCCCCCATCCTTCTTCTTCCTGCTCCAGCCAGGTAGGATGTGCCTGCTTCCTGTTTGCCTTCCGCCATGATTATAAGTTTCCCGAGGCCTCACCAGCCATGTTGTCTGTACAGCCTGTGGAACTGGGAGCCTATTAAACCTCTTTTCTTTATAAATTACCCAGTCTCAGGTAGTTCTTTATAGCAATGCAAGAACAGACTAATATAGAAAATTGATACCAGGAGGTGGGGCATTGCTATAAAGATACGTGAAAAGGAAGCAACTTTGGAACTGGGTAACAAGCAGAGGTTGTAACAGTTTGGAGGGCTCAGAATAAAACAGGAAAATGAGGGAAAGTTTGGAACTTCCTAGAGACTTGTTAAATTGTTGTGACCAAAATGCTGATAGTGATATGGACAATAAAGTTCAGGCTGAGGTGGTCTCAGATAGAGATGAGGAATTTACTGGGAATTGGAGCAAAGGTCACTTTTGTTATGCATTAACAAAGAGGCTGGGAGGCACTGTGGCCCCTGCTGTAGAGATCTGTGGAACCTTGAACTTGAGAGAGATGATTTAGGATATCTGGAAGAAGAAATTTCTAATCAGCAAAGCATTCAAGATGTGGCCTGGCTGCTTCTAACAGCATATGCTCATATGTGTGAGCAAAAGATGATCTGAAATTGGAACCTACATTTGGAAGAAAAACAGAGGATAAAAGTTTGAAAACTTTTCAGCCTGACCATGTGGTAGAAAAGAAAGTCATCTTCTGGGGAGAAATTCAAGCTGGCTGTAGAAATTTGTAGAAGTAAAGAGGAGCTGAATGTTAAAGGCTAACACAATGGGGAAAATGTCTCAAAGGCATTTCAAAGACCCTCATGGCAGCCCATCCCATCACAGGCCTGGAGGCCTAGGAGAAAAGAATGGTTTCATGGGCCAGGACCAAGGCCTCACTGTGCTGCACAACCTTGGGACATGGCACCCTGTATCTCAGCCACTCCAGCTCTAACCATGGCTAAAAGGGGCCCAGATATGTGTCAGGCATCACTCCAGAGGATGCTAGCCATAAGCCTTGGCAGCTTCCATGTGATGTTAAGCCTGCAGGTATGCAGAAGGCAAGAGTTGAGACTTGGGAACCTCCACCTAGATTTCAGAGGATGTATGGAAGTGCCTGAGTGTCCAGGCAGAAGCCTGGTGTACGGATGGAGCCCTCATGGAGAACCTCTACTAGGGCAGTGTGGAAGGAAAATGTGGGGTTGGAGCCCCCACAGAGTCCCCAGTGGGGCACTACCTAGTGGAGCTGTGAGAAGAGGGCCACCATCCTTCAGACCCCAAAATGGTAGCTTGCACCATGCACCTGGAAAAGCTGCTGGCACTGAATGCCAGCCATTGAGAGCAGCCATGGAATTTGAACTGTGCAGAGCCACAGAGGTGGAGCTGCCCAAGGCCTTGGAAGCCCACTCTTTGCATCAGTGTGGCCTGCATGTGAGACATGGAATCAAAGGAGATTATTTTGGAGCTTTAATATTTAACAACTGCCCTGCTGGGCTTCAGACTTGCATGGGGCCTGTAGCCCCTTTATTTGGGTCAATTTCTCCCCTTTGGAAAGCAAGTATTTACCCAATTCCTATACCCTCATTGTATTTTGGAAGTAACTAACTTGTTTTTTATTTTATAAGCTCATAGGCAGAAGGGACTAGCTTTGTCTCAGATGGGAGTTTGGACTTTGGACTTCTGAGTTAATGCTGGAATGAGTTAAGAATTTGGGGCCAGGCATGTTGGCTCACGTCTGTAATCCCAGCATTTTGGGAGGCTGAGTCGGGTAGATCACTTGAAGTCAGGAGTTTGAGACCAGCCTGGCCAACATGGTGAAACCATGTCTCCACTAAAAATGCAAAAATTAGCCTAACGTGGTGGAACGTGCCTGTAGTCCCAGCTACTTGGGAGTCTGAGGCAGGAGAATTGCTTGAACCCAGGAGGTGGAGGTTGCAGTGAGCCAAGATCAGGCCACTGTACTTCAGCCTGAGAGCCTGAGTGAGACAGCAAGACTCAGTTTCAAAAAAAAAAAAAAAAAAAAAAAAAGACTTTGGGGGACTGTTGGGAAGACATGATTGTGTTTGAAATTGGAAGAGGACATGAGATTTGGGAGTGGCCAGGAACAGAATATTGTTTGGGTCTGTGTGTCGGCCCAAATCTCACGTCAAATTGTAATCCCCAATGTTGGAGAAAGGACCTGGTGGGAGGTAATTGGTTCATGAGGATGGACTTTCCCTTGCTGTTGTCATGATAGTGAGTGAGTTCTCATGAGATCTGGCTGTTTAAAAGTGTGTAGCACCTCTCCCTGTCCCTCTTCCTCCTGCTGCAGCCTTGTAGGAGGTGCCTACTTCCCCTTTGCCTCCTGCCATGATTTAAAATTTCCTGAGGCCTCCCCAGCAATGCTCCCTGTACAGTCCATGGAACCATTAGCCAATTAAACCTCTTTTATTTATAAATTACCCAGTCTCAGGTAGTCCTTTATAGCAATGTGAGAACAGACTAATACACCATCATAAAAAAGCTTGAAAAAAAAAACAAAAGATGTATCATCCAGCTTCCACCACCCACAATTCACTTCCTGGGACCTAAGAGTAAGGCAGGGAACCCTGACATTGACATATTGCTTACAATATATGTTTCATAAGCTTTAACTCTTTGTATTCTTATAAGAAGTCAAGGCAGCCGTGAAGTATCATTCCCTTTTCATAGGAGAACTCCGAGGGATCAGGAGGGAAGTGACTTGCCGGAGATCACACACGCCAGGTGAGAGGCTGGGCCCTGAACCCAGGGCTCTCGAATGGAGACTGGGGTCACCCCACAGTACCTGCCACTGTTGCCACAGTCCCAAAGCCCCAGGAACAGCCCCTGCATGGTAGGGCATATGCTTCTCACAGTACACTTCTAAGACTCTAAGGAAATTCTAACCCAGCGATTAGCAGTGATTGTAGTTAATTGCATGTTAGTTACCATGGTTATATCTAACTTAGTTCTCTCTCGAGCCTCCAACAGGAACACAGGAGACTGTTCTCAGGCTAATGCAGTGGGAGGAAAACACCCTGCGCAGGGTCAGAAATGCTCTCTGGGCTTTGTTTGCAGAACCTGTTGATGATCTCCAGTTTCCAGAAGTATTCCACATGGAAATAGTTACCAATGTGCAAAAGGAGCACCACTTTCTGGCATCCTGAGCCACAAACCAGGTGTCTGGAGGTGTTTCTCTGTAAGGAAAAAGCCAGCAGCCATCTGGCTTCCTCTCCAGAGCCAATGTCGTGGAGTTGTTTTAAGGACTGAGGATACAGGACCTTGTAACAAGCTTAGACAATATCTGGCTCTCAGTAAATACCCAGTACCTTCATTAACATTACATTTCAAATATCTCCACAGAACTTATTTTAAGCAGAGTCTTCATTTCTTGTTTAAAATAGAATTTAATTGCAGATCTCTTGTCTTTGATTCTCCAGAATCTTATTCATGCAGACGGAAGAGCAGAACAAGCCTCCGAGCACCCCCAGGAGCTGTCCTGAAGCCGCCTGGAATGAAGGAGCTCGCTTGGAGTCAGAGGCCTGTGTTGCCTTCCCAGGGCTGCCCCTGCTGGAGATGTGACCTCGGGCAGGCACACTGGGAAGCCTCTGGAAGCCCCGGCCTGCACACATGGAAGGGTGAGCTGTACCCCAGGGTCAGAGCGCGAGTTCCTTGTGTGTGTCTTGGTGGGAGGTCAGTGGTTGTAGGCCCTGAACGTTGACTGAGTCATCAGACCGAACTGGCCTGGTCTCAGGTCCTGGAGTGCAGCTCCTGTGATGCTTCACATCAGGACTGAAGACCCTCCAGCACCCACGGGAGGATCTGCTGGGTCAGCCCAGGTGCCAGCCAGGGAAGGCTCTTGCGGAACTGGAGGCATCCACAGGCTCTCTTCTGCACCTGAACAACAAGGCCCTGGCAGGGGCACTCCGCTGGCTCCGCCACTGCCGCTCCAACCTTGAGTTACTTCCTAAGCCCACACCTAGGCTGCCAGGGCTCCTCTGAGAGCCCCCGAATGCAGGCGAGCTCCTCTAGCGCCCCTCTCTCTTGCCCTTCTTTATTCCTCCATCCAGTTTACTCGCTCCCCAAAACAAATCTTGCCCTTTCACAGCTGACCGGTGGTGAGGACACGTGGGGCCCAGGCCAGAAGCCTAGGATCAGACACTCACGTGTCCTCAGGAAGCCACTGGGTATCAGGCCTTGGGCTGGGCAGAAATGGGACTAAAGACTGAGCAGGGTGTCCTGTGAGGAAGCTGGTGGCAGGGGAGCCTCAGGGCAGTCCGGACAAGCTCATGCTTGGGGGCTGCTTCAGGGGAGCCTTTTGGCTGGGCCAAGGGGGCTGGCTAGGACTTGGGCAGAAGGATGGGTCCAAAGGGCTCTGGGGTTCAAGACAGCACCACTGAGGGAACCCGCCCAACCTCACTCAGAGACCAGATCATGCCCAGCTATTGCGGGGGATGGTGGAACAGAACAAATGCCATGCATGGAGTGCCAGGGGCTCCCCATGAGTGTGCAGGGTTCCCAGAAGGGTCCCAAATGGGAATGGCACCATTGGAGGAAGAAGCCTAATAAGACCTCCCCCAATTTTCTGTGCATCAATAAAAGCTGCTCCAGTCAGCCACCACTGACGGGCAGGATCCAAAGATGGGGGAAAGGAATGTATTGTTCACATATTCTCTGGAGAACAAATAATCCCACAGTGATTCTGAAGAACAGTCAGAGATGTTTGATTTAAAAGGTGGCAAAGTACAACTCACAGCTCATTTTCCCTGCGGGGATGCTGCTTTTAATCCTCTTCCCCCTCATGCTAACTTTGAATTTGGGGAAGTGACCCTGGCCAAGCATTTAAGTTCTGTTAACATAATAAATACTTGTCATCAACTACCTTCAAAGGTAGAGGAAAAGGGGGTCATTTTCAACCATGCCTGAGTACCTCTGAGTAACAAATCGGCTGGCAAATGCATGCAGACATTCTAGAACGTTATGTTCTCATATAATTTGGTCTCGCGTTCTAGAACACTTACCCTTGCTGAGAACACGCTGTTGCTAGGATACGACCAATGAGTAAACACCCTGACTTTCTATTATTGTTTCATAGAGTCAGAGACTATCCAAGCCTCTGTTGCTTTATTAAAACAGCTTCACTAAGGGTGTCAGTGACACCTAATCGGTACATCTAATGGAGGACACTTTCTAGTCCTTCCCTGCCTCTCTCCCATGAACCTGGGAGTGCACACCCTGGCCCTCCAGGACACCTTCCCCTCCACACATTCTTTTACCTCTTTGTTCCTTCCCTTTGAGCCTCTGCCCTCAGCCAGCTCCTTTAATCCATGGCTGATCCCAAGGCTGCCTCCTTCAGAGCTGGGACAAGGGTGAGGCAAGAGAGGCAACCAGGCAGCAAAATATCAGGAGGCCCTGGCTTGCAGGGTGTGTAGGGCAGGGCCTGCTTACAATTTGCATCCTGGGCACCCGGCTTGCCCCAGCTCAGTCCTAGCCAGCCCTCTCCTTCAGTGCTGCTCTACCAGGCTGCCCCTTGGAGCTCAAGGCCACACCTCCCACCTCCACTCAAGCTTCTCCAGCCTAGAGCTTCTCCTTAGCTTCAGACCATGCACCCAACTGCTGGTGTCTCCACCTAGCTCTCCTCCAACGGCCCCTGCCACTCCCTACTCGCACTACTCTACCTAGCTCCCCACCAGCCCCATCCCATACCTCAATGCAACCTTCCTTCCTGATATAGCTCTCCAAATCCTTGCCTCCTGGCTACCTACCACCATGACTGCCTTAGGCAAGACCTTCACCATCTCTCTTCCAGACTCTTGTAGTAATCACTGTTCACTCTCCCTACTCCAATCCAATAATCCGCCTGGCCCCATCATCCAGGACTCAAAGCATTTCTGCCACAACTAATATCCTCATGCACAAGAATGGGAGCATAGAATGAACTCCCCTCCTAAGGAAGACGGTTTGACAATATTTATCAAAATTACAAATGTATATATACGCTTTGACTCAGCAACCCCACTTCAGGGAACTCACTCCACGAACTCATCCCTAAATATGAGCATATGAATTGCACCATTGATTGTAACGCAAGAAATTACAAACAACCTCAATGTCCATCTATGGGAAAGAAGTTGAATACAGTCTTCTGGATCCATGGAACATTTGACAGGCAATGAAAAGATTGTGGCAGCTCTATGCATCAATGTGGAATGACTTACAAGGCCTATAAATAAAAAGCTAGGTATAGAATAGTGTATCTAATGCATGGCACCTGCATTAAAGGGAATGTGTATATATACATACACACACACACATTCAGATTATCTCTAGAATAAAACACTGGGTTGGCCGGGCGCAGTGGCTCATGCCTGTAATCCCAGCATTTTGGGAGGCCGAGGCAGGTGGATCACCTGAGATCAGGAGTTCAAGACCAGCCTGGCCAACATGGCAAAACTCTGTCTCTACTAAAAATGCTAAAATTAGCTGGGCATGGTGGTGCATGCCTGTAATCCCAATTACCTGGGAGGCTGAAGCAGGAGACTCACTTGAACCCAGGAGGCGGAAGTTGCAGTGAGCTGAGATCATGTCAATGTACTCCAGCCTAGACAACAGGGCGAGACTCTATCTAAACAAACAAACAACAACAACAACAACAACAAAACACTGAAAATGGTGACAGTGATTGCTGCTTCTGAGAAGGGGGATTTGGGGATAAGGATGAGGAGGGACCTTGCTTGCTGCTGTATACTCTTCCCATACTCCTCCTACTGTCCAAATGCTTTATGTTGAGTATGTTTTACCTTTTCAAATAAAAATGCATCCAACCAGCTCTGCAGCCAGCAACCTTCCTAAAGCACAAATCTGGTTATGTCACATCCTACTTACGACTCTCCAGGGTCTGGCTATGATAAGGGACTCTCCAGAGGCTGCCTATGACAAGGGCATCCCAGACCATCACAGTTTATGCTTGTTACAGAGCAATTATATCCTCACTCTGTGGGGTCTCTAAAGATAAAATCCACCCTCTTCATCATGGACTGGCCTCATCTGACATGATTCTCGCCAGGCTCTTTAAACTCTAGAAGCACTGAACTGCTGGTAGCTCCCCTGCCCGCAAGCTATTTTTAGCCTCCAGGCCTTTGCTCATGCTGTTACCCTCTGCCGGGAATGCCTAGAGTACTCACTCAGCTCAGCTCAGGGACACAGCCAGCGGCTCAGCCTACAAGACGCAGCCACGCCCACCCATGGCCCCTGCCTGCACAGCTCTGAAGCCCTGCCTGCAGCCTGCCTCAACCTCCTGTGTCCTTAGAAAGACAGAACACGATGAGCCATTTATGCACCTGCTTTATCTCCTATACTTGAGGGCCAGATCTGTGTCCAGTTTGAAATGGAAGAAAAAAGTAATGCCCTAAATTCGAGCCCAGCTCCAGAGCCAGAAACACTTGGATTTGAATCCTGGGTCTGCCGCTGGAGCTCTGCAGCCTGAAGGAATGCAGGGATGGCTACAACCTCAAGCTGTTACTTCACCTCTCTGGGCTTTCCTTTCAGCCGCCTTTCCACTCAACCTCCTTTTTTGTTTTGTTTTGTTTGGTTTGGTTTGAGATCTATGAACGCGGGTACATATAAGACTAGTTGGTTTATTTTACCTGATGTGTACCAGTAAAGTAGAAAACACATTGACTAATCAGTTTTTCTACTTTCGCTCTGAGGAATCTCTGCCCTGATTGTAACTGATAAGGAATCTCTGCCCCGACTGTAACGGAATATGCACATATTAACATTCCTGCAGACCTTGTCTTTCACTTCACCTGTATTTTTCTTGGCCCTGATCTGTCAATGTATGCAGTCTTCCTCCTATTTGTGTTTGGGCACACTATCTCAAGCCCTTTTGGGAATAAGGCCAGGAGGATACCTACGCACGCAGGCACCCTAATGAACAGGCCAAACCTCCAAGGGCAGGGCGCCTGTAAGAGAAGGGCTATTCCTGTAGGAAATGGGCATCAAAGGCCAACTGCCAGAAACTGCTAGAACCAAGTCTCCCCATGCTAGTGCCTCATGGTTATTTAACCTCCCACAGCCTCAGTTTCTTTATCTGTAAAATGGGGACAAGAGTGGTGACTTCACAGAATTGTTGTGAAGATTAAATAACTCATGAAAAACTGGGCACGGCAGCTCACCCCTGTAATCGCAGCACTTTGGGAGGCCAAGATGGGCAGATCACCTGAGGTCAGGAGTTTGAGACCAGCCTGGCCAACATAATGAAACCCTGTCTCTACTAAAAATACAACAATTAGCCAGACGTGGTGGTGGGCACCTGTAATCCCAGCTACTCAGGAGGTTGAGGCAGGAGAATCACTTGAACCCACAAGGTGGAGGTTGCAGTGAGCCAAGACCACACCACTGCACTCCAGCCTGGGCAGCAAAGTGAGACGTTGTCTTGAAAAATAAATAAATAAATAAATTAAATAACTCATGAAAGACCTTACTACAATACCCAGCATTCATTAGGTTCAGTAGATATTGATAAACACAGGAACTGATGAATACAGAATCTGAAAGGATCCTTAAAGCTCCCCCAGAGATACCCAACCCCCTTTCGCCCTAGTGCTGACAAGAGAAGTAAGTTCCCCAGAGGATGCATGATTGTAACCTCAAATACTGGAGCTGACCTACAACACTCATGGGCTTTTGCCAGAGAGTTCTGGTTCCTCTAAGAAGATCCTATTTATTCCTGCCCAGGGCACGGGACACTTGATCCAAGCTGGAACTTGGCTGAATCCTGTCCACATTGGGCAAGCTTGTCTATGCATCTGCCAGATACTTCCTTAGCCTGCTATTAGGAAGCCAAAGGAGGAGGGGTTCTGCAGGAAGGGGTGCTCAGGAATGCCTCCAGCTCACTTCCCATCAAAGGAGAAATCCTTCCATGTTTAAGGGGTAGAAATCCTTGTAAGTGGTAATCAACAGAATCCATTGAAAACCTGACTGCACCCTCCCAGAGGTGAGATCTGCTTTTGAGCTTTTGCCTGCCTTGTGTGCCCGGGCTCCAGTGTGCTGTTCCTATACCTGAGCTGGGCAGGGCATTCATGGTCCAGGGGCCTGTGCTCAAGCCAGTGTATACCCTGGGCCTGGGGGTGTAGAGGTCAGTGTCTTCTGTGGCCAGGACCCACACAGCCAGCACAGGGGCCAAGTCATCAAAGAAGGACAAAGTGAGAGCCAGCACTGAGCTCTCAGGAGCAGAATCCTCCAGGCATTCCAGTTCCCCATGAGAGAGACAGCAAGATGAATAGAAAAGACACAGGCCTGGGAGGCAGATGGACACCACTGATTAATGGCATGACTTTAAGCTTATTATTCAACATCTCCATGCCTTTATTGACTCACCTGTGCAGCCAGGAAGATGATCACTATGTGGATTAAGAAGACAGGTGACAATAGGGAAACCCAGGTTATGTGATTAATCAGGGCAAGGTGTCCTCCCTATCACAATTTTGTAAATGAAGTTTTGTAATGTCACAGAACAACTGCAGGGGAGGCCTAAGCCTTTGTTTACTCACACGACTTCCCCCACCTCTTTCTTGCTACCACCCGTGCCAGTCATCAGGTTATTATGTCCTGGTTCTAAAGTCATCCTTCTTTGCTCTGCTTTGAAATACTGGAGGTGGGCCCTGTAAACATTTTCCCTTTGTCAGCTGGGGCAATGTTAGGCTTTGTCACAGGGGGCTCTGGAGGGATGCCACAAGGACAGCAGAGGAAGGGGCTTCTCTTCCTGCTGCCAGAACGTGGCATTTCCTCCTGTGGCACAGCTACCAGTGGGACTGGTGTGCAGGAGCAGTGATGGCACTCATTCTCCAGCAAATTTCACACCCTACACCCTACGAGCCACTTTTGTGGAGTAGCTCTGGCCTGCTCTCTCTCTCTCTCTCCTCTCTCTCGTTTTCAGGCCCCCATCTGGGCTGGTCGTCTAGACTGCTCTGGCTCCCACGCTGGCAAATCTCCCCATCAGCAGCAGGTTTTGGTGTTCCTGCAGCAGCTGCGTCCTCTCCTACAGGTCTGGGGCTCAGCTCAAGGGGGTGGAAGTCTTAGTTCCTTCATTGTTGACTCCCTCTCAACCCTAAGGGTAGCAGCTGCTTCCTTCAGCTGCTCTTCCTGGGACCCCTGGAGTCCTCTTCTACCCTTTGTAGTACTCAGTCATCAGATTTCACCCATTAGTAGTGTCCTGGGGCTGCTGTAACAAAAGTGCTGAAAAACAGTGGCTTAAAAACAGCAGGAACGTGTTCGTCACAGTTCTGGAGGACAGAAGTTCCAAGTCAAGGTGTCAGCAGTGCCCTGCTCCCTCTAAGACCCCGGGGATCCTCCTGGCCTCTTCCACTGGTGCCTTGCAGTGGCTTCACTCCACTCTCTCCGTCTGCTGTTCCATGGCCATCTTCTTTCTGTGTGTCTGCATCCAAATATCCCTCTTCCTACAAGGACACTGCTCATATTGGATAAGGCCTGCCTTGGATTACATCTGCAAAGATCCTGTTTTCAAATAAGGTCACATTCACAGGTACCAGGGGTTAGGACTTCAACACATCTTTCTCAGCGACACAGTTCAACCCATAGCCAGACGCTTTGTGCTTGTTGATGAGTCTTTTTACTACATTTTCCCTGTTCAAAGTATCGGTGTGGTTTCTATCTCCTGCCTAGTCCCTGACTAACACGTGGCCCTAATTTCATTCACCATAACTCTCATCTGTCCCAGTCAAGCTGAGGTGGGATATTAAAGAAAGAAAAGAGAAATAGAAACTAAAAGTGGGGGGAAAAAAGCTGCCTGTGATTCTCCTGCTTTACCCCAAGGTCTCTCTTGCCCTCCTGATTTTTCTGCAACACAGCAACCCCAAGCCATCTCACTGCCTCCACACCCATCCATCTACAGTCTCCTTCCACAGCACCCTGCTTAAAACCCATCAGAGACTTCTCAGCCAGGGCGAAATCCACGCTCTGCCCCGTGGTGCTCTGCCCCGCCCCTTCCCACACTCACCTTGGACCTGCGTCTCCCCTTGCTCACTAGGCTCGGAGCCCAACAGCATCCCTGCCCAGGGCCTTTGTTGGGCCACTCTTTGGACATGGCTTGAATCCCCCAGGGCATCTGCTGCCACCACCTCGTCATGTGAGCCTCTGCTCTGCCTCTCCCATAGGAGAGGCGTTTCCTGACCAACTATTGGCTAAGGCCCCCTCCTGGTCACCCGCTGTCACATGGCCTCCTTTTGTGATCCTCCCCGAATGCACCTGTACCTAGAATTGTCATGGCTGTCCGTTCTGTGTCTGCTCGCCACTCCACCCTCGGCGGCGTTAAAGCCTGAGACCAGGACCGGGCATTGCCTAGCATCTCCAGCACCAAGGACAGTGCCCGGCACACAGGAGGGGCTCAGGGAATATTTGTTGACTGACCGTTGACATTGCAGCCTTTATTCAAGTACAAATCTATAGAATACTGTAATTACACACCCAGCATTTTTAAAATTCAGATTTTTAGAAACAACAACCACCTGAAAGAAACCCTGGATTTTGTGGGTTTTTCTTCTTAAACTTCAGCACCTTTGTCCTTTCTCATTAATGCTCTGGAAAATGCTGTATGGTCAGGCCTGCCACTGAATGAAGTCACTTCCTACTGAACCCTGGGGTGGCCCTGTGCGACTCCTCCAATGGGCAAGGCTGGCCTGGGCAAGGGGAACGTCAACACAGGCCGCTCCGGCAGCAGAGCAAGAAACCGGAAGTTTCTCTGATAGTAAGTCCTGCTCTCTGCAGCACAGTCAAATGTAGAAAAGACAGGACTAGGGGTTGTGATTATAGCTTTTGCCATAGACTGAGTGTTTGTGTCTCCCAAAAACCCATGCATTCGATCCTAATGCCCAGTGTGATGGTATTAGGAGGTGGGGCCTTTGAGAAGTGGTTGATGGGATCTGTGCCTTTACACAAGAGGCCCTGGAGAGCTGCCTTGCAGCTTCCACTGTGTGAGGATGCATTGAGAAGACCATCAACGAACCGAGAAATGGGTCCTCACCAGACTCCAGATCTGCAGGCACTCTCATATTCGGATTTCCCAGCCTCCAGATGATGAGAAAAAAATTTTGCTGTTTTTAAGCCACCCGATCTATGGTATTTTTTTACAGCAGCCTCAACAGACTGACAGCTTTGTTCCCCAATTTGTCACCTCCTGCGTCCTTGGGCCACACCCTTAACCTCAGTCAGTGACAGGTCTCCCCCTGCAAATGAGTAAAGTAAGGAGACCTTGCTTTGAGGAAGATGTGTCCTGTAGAGAGACCACTCTAATTAATGCTAATTAAGCTGTTTCCTAATACAAGCCAAAGTAATCATTAAGAAAACAATCTTAATGGTGTTAGCATTTGGTTACACTCTTGGGAACAGCTCAGAAAATAAAAGCCTGTGAATGATTCCAGAACATGCTTACAGCTGCTCCCTTGCTGCCACCCAGATCTGACTCCTTGATAAGCCCAAGAAGTCCCCACGAGGAGCTGTTCTTGCCTGGAGCCTCTGGAAAACTGACATAACTCATGACATGTGTCAGATCGCAGCAAAGATGGAGCTCAGAGAGGTTCCATTCCTGCCTGTTCCATTTTTGAAAACCAAGAGAAGCGCATCAGAGTGGCAAGAGAGTGGCCAGCTCTGAGGAAAAGAACCCCTGTGTGGAACTCAGCGCCCACCCCCAGCACTTTCTGAGCGCCACTGCTTTCCTCTGCAAAGTGGGGCTATCATCTCTACCATCAGGGACACTGCAGATTACAGATACTATATGTACACAGTAGGTAACCAATAAATGGTGTCAAATGTCCACCATCTTGGGGCATGCTGAGTGCAGGGATCCGGCCACAGACCAGGGGCCTCTTCCAGCTGCCCAATCAGAGCCCTCTGCAGCCCAGCCCTAGCCTGCAGGCCCCTTGCCCCCAACTCTTGGGCAGGGTCCCTCTGAAGCTGTTACCTTCATTACTACAATGTAAGTCACAGGGTGATCTGTGTTGTCCACAGGTGCGTGCCTGGCACCTAGAACACACATTCAAACATTCAGTAAATGTTTGTTGAGGGTCATATGAATGAATGAAGGATGCGCCCAACACCAGCCTTTTAGCCAACATTCTCTCAACATGAGAATTTTCTAGGGGCTCAGACACCAGTCCCTGGGTCCCTCCAATTCCAAAGACACACTCAGCTATCCAGACGGTTCCTTCAAATGCCTCCCCCAGACTTGGGAGAGACTAGTACACAGGCAGCCTCTCCGGAGCAGTCCCCGCACCAGCCTCCTCAAGTTCCCCAAACTCTCACCCTGCCTTATTCTCCCTGGAGTGGGTGAGGGCCCATGCTGGCCGAGCAGCTCGCAGCCACCCCTGCAGAGATGGGCTACCTGACACCTTGTGCTTTCTTCAGAACCCCTTAGGGCCTCAGCTAAAGCTC
The DNA here is from genome assembly GCF_047675955.1 of Chlorocebus sabaeus. Lineage (NCBI taxonomy): Eukaryota > Metazoa > Chordata > Mammalia > Primates > Cercopithecidae > Chlorocebus > Chlorocebus sabaeus. Next base: position 10,767,345 of record NC_132917.1, on the reverse strand, counting down.
AGACAGAGTGCGCGTGCGCACGCACACACACACACACACACACACACACATCTAATTTTCAACACACTTGCACAAATATAGAAACATCATGGGGAAAAATGCAAAATACCTATGATTTCTGAGACAAGATCTGAGATGTCAAAGATATTCCCTGCTTATTCTGCTCATGCCCGGGCTCCCCTGCCCACCCCCAGTGCATTTATGTGATATCATGAAAAAGCAGCAGGGGTGGCATGAACCTGCACACCAGGTTGCCCAGGCTTGAGACCCCGCTCTGCCACCCAGAAGCCGGGAGCCCCTGAACAAGCAGCAATTCTGGGCCTGGGCTTTTCTGACTGCAAAATGAGGATAATCACAGCCCCTGCCTCCAAAGTGTCCCGAGGATCAAATGAGTTCATGATACTCGTACGGCGCTCGGATCGTGGTAAGTGTGCTGCATAAGTGCTCCTTAAATCACCATCTGGAGTTTCCATACCAATCTCTCCCTAGTTTCATCTTATTTTTTTCTCCCCCTCATTTTTATTCCTCTCTGATTTCCTCATGTATGCTTTTTAATTCTGTCATATTGAGTGCATCTCTGCAAACTGCTTCTAATACTTCAGGGAACTAAATGCTGTGTTTCGTGCTCTCTTTTCCCCGTCACCTCCTGGAATATGTAGTAAGTCTCTGTGAGGATGTCAGCCCCTCCCCACTGGGCTGGGGGTGTCCTGGGTAAGGGCGCTATGCCCACCATGGGAGCAGCACACAGGTCCAGCTTGCTGGGGGCCACACTCATGGGAAACAGAGAGGGATGACAGTGAGAACAGAGGCAGGACAGAGCCAGCTCCTTGATCCTGCTGCCCTGGAATCTTCGACTCCCAGCATCAAGCACAGGCAGATTTGGGGTTCTGTTGTCTAAGAGAGGTGGGATTTCCTTGCTGTAAGTGGGACAAGTATCATCACTATTAACCATCATGAATGAGAATGAAACGGAATGAGAAGACAAAAAGCCAGAAAGATGTTCTCATTCCTCTGTGCTCACACAGCTCATCAGAGAGGGCTGAGGCGAGGGACCCCACGTTCTAACCCCAAGGAGTCCCTACAACCCCGTCTGCTACGCTGAGACACAGGTCCCTTCCTGCTCACATGAAGGAAGCCATCTATTTTTTTTAATCCCCATAGAACACAAGTGGCAATGAAAAGACACAATATAAAGAAAAGAAAAATATAAAGAAAACGTTAAGTAGATCAGTGGTTGCCAGGGGCTAAGGGAAGGGAAAATTGGTACAGGTTTCTTTTTGAGGTAATTGATGAAGTGTTCTGGAATTGCTGGTGGGGTTACACAAACTTGTGAATATACTAAAAACAACCAAATTGGACAATTTAAAAGAGTGAATTTTATGGCATGTGAATGATCTCTTAATTAAAAAAAAAAAAAAAAGCCTATAAAAGTTTCATTTACAACCACAGAAGGCCAGGCGCAGTGGCTCATGCCTTTAATCCCAGCACTTTGGCAGGCCATAGTGGGCTGACTGCTTGAGCTCAGGAATTCAAGACCAGCCTGGGCAACACTGTGAGACCCCGACTCTAAAAATAGATACATACATAAATAAATAATAAAATAACACCACAGAGCCCGAAACCCCAGACTCATCGTAGACGAGGATGCTCCAGGCCTGACATTGCCAGTGTCTGCAGCGGGCCATCACAGGACCTGAGTGTGCCTTAAGGGAGTGTGGGATCTGTGGCTGAATTTCAGGAAGATTCAGCTTGTATTTCCTACATGGGAAAGACCCTCGGAAAAGTAGGGGTTGATCCCCCTGCCCCTTCATCACTGATGGTGGCACCCCCATGGGCACCTAGTGGGGCCAATGGGATCATCTCAGGCACCAACGTACTCCATGGTCTGAAAGCTTTTTTTTTTTTTTTTTTTTTTTTTTTTTGAGACAGAGTCTTGCCCTGTTGCCCGGGCTGGAGTGCAGTGTGGCTTCATCTTGGCTCACTACAAACTCTGCTTCCCGGGTTCAAGTGATTCTCTAGCCTCAGCCTCCCCAGTAGATGGGATTACAGGCACTCGCCACCGCGCCCAGCTAATTATTGTATTGTTAGTAGAGACGGGATTTCACCATGTTGCCCAGGGAGGTCTTGAACTCCCGACCTCAAATGATCCGCCCGCCTCGGTCTCCTAAAGTGCTGGGATTACAGGCGTGAGCCACCGCGCCGGGCCCGGTCTCTAAGCATTGTCACTTCATAGGATCCCCTGGCAGCCCCATGAGGGAGACAGGGCCACAGTCACTGACCCCTTTTGGCAGCTGAGTGAAGGTGGAGCTCAGAGGTGGAGCCTAAACCCAGGCTGGACCCACACCAGTTTCCTCGTGGGTCGGAGATGTCTGCTTTACTTTTATGAAAACATCGTGCCGATCTCGCACACCTAAAGCTGTGTATCTGAGTGCGCCGGGCTGACTCCCTGGTACCCACCTGCCTTCAGGCCTCCAGCTCTTGCCTGCAGCGACCCCTGGTGGGCGCGCCGGCGTGGTCACCACCAGGCTGGGGACTCCCTTCCCGGGAGGCCGCACCTGGCAGGAATACGCCCGATAAGGCCGGTTGATGGAAATGGAACCCGGCTGGCTCACTGCCAGCGGCCCGGTCAAGAACTCGGGCTCTGGAGCCTGACTGCAGGGGGTATCCGCCCACCTCACCCGCCTGCCAGCCCTGTGTCCCTGGAGTCCCCAGCCTTTCCACCATCTCAGGCCTGGGATGGAAACAGCACTTTCTGCAGATGGCTTGGGAGGCCTGGAAGGACGGTTCAGGTAAAGTGCACCGCCCAGTGCCACAGTATACACACAGGTGCTGGTGCTGCTCCTCGCTGTGGACCTGCCCCACCTGTTCATGCTCATCAACCCACTATGAAATTCGTTCACTCTAGGCCAGGCACAGTGGCTCATGCCTGTAATCCCAGCACTTTGGGAGGCTGAGGCAGGTGGATGGCTTAAGGTCAGGAGTTTGAGACCAGCCTGGCCAACATGGTGAAACTCTGTCTCTACTAAAAATACAAAAAATTAGCCGGGCGTGGTGGTGCATGCCTGTAATCCCAGCTACTCAGGAGGCTGAAGCAAGAGAATCTCTTGAACTTGGGAGGCGGAGGTTGCGGTGAGCTAAGATCATACCACTCCACTCCATCCTGGGCAACAGAGCAGACTCTGTCAAAAGAAAGAAAGAAAAGGGAGGAAGGGAGGGAGGGAGGGAGGGAGGGAGGGAGGGAGGAAGGAAGGAAGGAAGGAAGGAAGGAAGGAAGGAAGGAAGGAAGGAAGGCAGGAAGGAAGGAAGGAAGGGACAGAGGGAGGGAGGGAGGGAGGGAGGGGAGAAGGAAGGAAGGAAGGGAAAATTAGTTCACTCCACAAACACATCGAGTGTCCCCTGTGTCTGAGGCAGGGAAAGGAGGAGACTTGCCTCTTAGTGTTCATAACAAAGAAGGACCTGGACCCTTCCAGGCCACAGGAGCCTCGGCCTGCACCCAGGCCACAAGTGTTTACTAAGCACCCCGTCGGTCCCGCCAGGAGCTCAGGGACCAATGAGATCCCACCTCTGGGAGTCACTGCAGCCCAGAGGGGTGAGGGGCAGTGCCACAGAGAAGCCAGGCCTCAGCGGAAGGAGGGAGGGAGGGTGGCCAGCCCCAGGGAGGGAGGGAAGCCTCACAGGAGAAGGGCACACGTGTCCAGAATGTTCCCTCTCCACAGAGAGGGTCTTTCTCTCCAAAGCACGCTGCTGCAGGCAGCATCCGTGGCCCACATAGAAAGAGGCTCGCCTTTGATCCAGCCTGAGATGTTCCCTTTTTTGTCTCTGCTCAGAAGCACAGCCTGAAAGGAGAGTGAGGCACTGCCTCCTTTTGAAATCACACAGCTGCTGCTGAGGCCCCAAAGAAAGATAAAAATTCACTGGGATCTTTCCCCAGATCTGCGTTGCTCTCACTGTAGAAGCTGTTTGCAACAATATTTAGAAAACACCTAATGCCCGGTTTAAATCTTCTTTAGAAGTTTGGGAGTAGGGGAAGGGAGAGGAAATTATTTTAGAATTCCGCTTCCCTGTGGCAACATCCAAAGATAAGAGAAACACAGAGAGCACTGGTGGGACCTGGGAAGAGGCAAAGATTTCTCTGAACCAACGCCTGGGGCTTCCAAAACCAGATACTGGCTGCCACTTCAGGATCCTGGCACCCCGAGCTCCAAGCTCCACTTCCAGACATTTGGTGGCTTCCAGCCCTGGGGATGTCATTTAACTTTTCTGGCCTTGATGTCCACATCCACTTAACTTCGTAAATCTCCCTGCAGTGCCCACTGTATACCAAGGGCATGCCCTGGAATCCAGGCCCTGCCTCCGGGAGTTCCAATCTGTGTATGGGTGTAAGAGGCACGTGTCTCTATTCATAGGGGCTTATAAGGCTGGCGCCAGCCATGCTGGCATTCTGGAAACTTCTGAGAAGGGGCTCAAACATGTTCTGAGAAGAGGGCCCAGCCCCCTCTACCTGGCAGAAGTTAGGGAATGAGCCCACTGTGGGTTTTTAAGGTTCTAGGGGCCTCTCCCCTTGGCTGTGAGGCTTATTACCCCACTGTGGTGATGGACTGAAAACCCCCAGTGGGGATGGGGGCACACCAAGCTCAGAGACACAGCAGCAAAGTGGGGGCCTGAGAAAGCTGCCTCCCAGGCCTGCTGATCAGGAAATTCCAAACAGGAAAGGGTGATTAACAACTGTAGGAGTGGGAAGAGGGGAGAGGAGAGGAACAGGACAGGGAAAAAGACCCTAGATCCTGGGCCTGCCCGAGGGCAGGAGCCAGCCTGACCAAAGTGAGCCTAGAGGCCATACAGACACGGGCCCCTTCTGCAGAGCTGGCCTGTCAAGGGGGCGGGGCAGGGGCAGCAGCCTCGCTGTTCCTGCCACACAGCCTGGGCCCTGCATGGAGCTGTCCAGGCCGGTGAGGGGATGCTTTCTGACTGCTCTACCTTTGGGGAATAAGGACTCCTGGCCTTTCTCCATGCCCCAGTATCACCTGTGAGCTCCCTCCTACCCTTCACTTTTCCTTTTAAGGGGAGTGACCCCAGAGGGCTGGAGTTCTGGGAGCCTCCAGAGCTTCTGTGGGTCTCAGTGGCTGGGGAGCGGGGGAGTGAGATCAGCGCTGGACTCGACTTTGCCTTTCCTGCGTCCGCCCGATGTCCCTGGGAGCCCAGGTGATCCTCACCGCCTCCTTTCCCTGTTCCTGTGACAAGCCACAGCCTGGCCTCCAAGCCAGCTTCCTCCCCCACCCACCCCCCACCCCCCACCCCCCCCACCACCCCCCACCCCCCACCACCCCCCCTCCGTCTTCTGGGGTCGCCCTCTTCTGCCCTGGACCCGACCTCCTGGAAGGAAGGCCAAGGCGGGAGATGCTGACTGCAGGATTCAGCCAGCCTGGGACCTGAGCCTGGACCCCCTCGGTCCACCACAGCCCCGAATTTTGCGAGCTCCACCACAGCTCCGATTTTTTAGTGTAGATATTGTATGTAAGTACAGCACATATAGAGAAAAGCGCACGAGTCCTGAGCGCACAGCTCAAATCCCACACGTATCACCCGAGCAGCCTGCACAGAGCTAGGGCAGAGCGCCCCCTTGCGGTCACAGCCTGTCACTACTCAACCGAGGGTGCCCGCTGCAAGGTTAGGTCTCCTGGCCTGGTGCTTCATCCGGGAATTAAAAGATTCCCAGCAGGTGGTGTTTGTGACGGGTAGATGGTGAGGATATCTGCAGCTGCAGTTTGCTCATTCTCATGGCTGCACTGCATTCCACTGCGTGAGCAGAACACAATTTATCCTTCCACTGCTGATGGGCATTTGGGCGGTTTGCAGTTTGGGGTCTGGCCAGTCCTGCTGCTGCTATGAGCATTCTTATGCCTGCCTTTTGGTGAATTCACACGCCTGTGGGCTGAGTATGTGCCTGGGGTTGGGATGCTGGGTGGGTGTGTTCCATTTCAACATTGATGGCAGGATTGTTGTCTGTTTCACTCCCTGCCATATCCCCACCACCTCGAATTGTGCCTGGAATATCGTAGGGGCTCAGTAAATACCTGTTGAAATGAATTCTCTCTCTCTCTCAATCTCTCTGTGTTTTTGTTGTTGTTGTTGTTGTTGTTTGTTTGTTTTGGGGTTTTTTGGTTTGTTTTTTGTTTTTGTTTTTTGAGACAGGGTCTTGCTCTGTTACCCAGGCTGGAGTGCAGTGGCACCATCATAGCTCCAGGGGACCCTGGCTTGTCCCCCTCTGCCCCCAGCGCCCAGCAGAGAGCCTGGCACATGAGGAGAGTGAGGTTTGAGGGGAGAGGCAGGAGAGGACATTCACACCCCATGACTGGCTGCCCAGGGCAGGACAGCAGGGATCCAGGAAGGTGACTGGGAGGAGGAGGACTATGGCCAGGAGCTGGGTTCCGCTTGGAAACTGCATCCTGTCAGGCCCTAGAATCTGTCAGACACACAATCATGTGATGAAGGAGATGTTGGTATCAATTAACTCGTGTTCAGTGAAGGCCTACCCTGGACAGTGAGCAGATTACCTATGTCTGCCAGGCAGGGTGTGGAGGCAAGGGGCACATTGTAGCTGGATCCGAAAGCTGCTTGTTGCACTCGAATCAGCAGCCGACGACGCCTCCCATTCAGGCCACCCAGAGGTCTGACCGATGACCTGCCCCTGCCCCAGGATGTGGGAGTGCCAGGCGAAATGTAGTCTTTGCAGCTGCAAGGGAGGGCTCCAGCCACCATGCTGGAAGAGGCTCACAGGGAGGAGGCGGAGAAGGAATGCGACCAGTGCTGCTGATTCTTAGCGAGCTGAGCAGTTTTGCCAGGTGGGGCCACCCTCAGAAACGAGCCAGCCCGCATTTCCCCAAGTCAACAGAGTGCCGTAGACATTGTAATGTGCACGGACCCCGGAGGAGGGCAGCGCCACAGCCCTGGCCACTGGGTCAAGGGGAAGGTGAAGTAGGTGGGGGCGAGTGGCCACAGCGCTCATCAACGCCCGCCCTATCACAGTAGACTCATCTGGACTCCAAGTGCCAAGGGTGAGGCCAACCCAAACCCACTGCAGTCAGGGAATCCCGGAAGGAGAGAAAGGGGGTCTCACCAGCAGCTGGAGGCAGAGCAGGGTTCACTGCACTCCCACAAGGGACCTCCCCACCAGCCCCTGTGGCTCAGGGACAGTGAGGGGCTGGGCCGGTGCAGGAAGGAGCTCATTTCTCTGTAGGAGGGAGACTGAGAGGCTAAGTGGGGGGGAATTGAATGTACTGAAGAATTGACGTGGCCAAGCGCCCGAGGAGACCACAGAAGTGCCCCGTGTGCCTCCTGAGCCACCAGCCGGTGGGGGTGGCACCGGGCAGACCGCAGCTCCAGCCCACTCTGCGCGGGTGGAGTCCCCATGTGTCCAGGGGCACAGCCACGCCCATACAGGGGGTGACCCAAGGGACTGGAGGGGCAACTCAGTTCAGCTGTAAGTCTGAGGCCACATTCTGCCTCTTTCCTTGAACTAATTTCTCACTTGAACTGAAGACTTAGGTATCTCCTACAAAATTGCTTTGCCCCATGGGCTGGTTTTACATTTTATATTTTTAGAGAGCGAGCTCCAGAAAACAACTTCGAATCCTCTTTGGTACCTTGGCAGCGCTCCCTGGGCCGCCAGGGAGGAAAGGCCCTGCCACTTCCCACAAAGGCTCTGGATGCACCGTGTCCCTGCGGACGCACTCCTGCCCCACAGCCACGCCCACAGGAAAAGGTGCCCGAGAGAACCTTGACCCTCTGGCCAGAACCGGACGGGCTTGCAAACTCACCGAGTTCCACCAGTTCAAACACAAGCATCCAGCCAAAACAAATGGAGAACTGGTAGGCACCGAGGTCCGCGGCATTGTATTCACGGATGCGTTCATTCATTCCAACATTCATTCATTCATTCCTTTTCCCAGGCCGTGCTAGCAGCTGGGACACAACCCAGTCCTGGCTCCTGTCTTCAAGCTGCGCACCCACACTGGAGGGACAGACACAGACACCCCTTCTACACACGGGGGGAAGGAGGCAGTGTGGAGCAGAAGCAACCCTTCTATCTCCCCGGGCCTGGGGTGAGGAAGCTTCCTAAAAGGGCTGCCATGGCTTAAGGGATGAGTGTCAGTCAAGGTAAGGTGGGCAGAGAAGCATCCTAGGCAAAGGCAGCCAGAGAGCAAAGGCTTCCGTGCAAGATGCTTGAAGCACCTGGGCATGGCGGGAGCACAGAGGACCAGCCCTGCTGCCTTGCGAGGGCGTGTGGACTTCACAGTGCCCCCACGGAGCCGCTGAGGTCTGATTTGTGCCGTTTTTAGCTGGTCGGAGGGACTGTTTGACCCGACTTCTCATCCTCAGAGGACTCCAGGGATGGACTTCAGAGCTCACCTCCAAATGAGATTTGAAATTTAATCACGTACCATGTCAATATGTACACCTACTGTGTACCCACAAAAAATTAAAAATAATTTTAAAAAATAAAGAAGCTGTTGCAATAGCCCCGGCCAGAGATTCTGGGACCTGAACTAGGATTTGTGTGGATGGAGAGGAGAAAATGCCACTTAGGTTTCAAATTTGGCAGGATTTGGTGATTGGGTCAGTGAAAGGCAGAAAAATTGTTTCTCATCTCCACACCCCCAACACTGTGCCTTCTAACAAGGGCAGTTCCTGATAAGGACACGATCTTCTGATGGGAGAGCAAAATGTCAACATCCTTGGTTATGAAGGCTTTTGGCCAAATTACAGGCAATAGCAGGCAATGGAAGGAGGAAAATGAGAGCCTGGAGAAGCAGGGCAGAGCCCACCTGCTCAACTAAGAGAGGGGACAGGGCTGTGAGGCACGGGTGCTCCAGAGGCTGAAGGAGCCAATGGTGCTGGGAGCTGCCTTGGGGCGGGAGATCTTCATGAACCAGGGTTCTGGGTATGAGTGGCCCAAAAGAGACCCTGGGAGAGAAGACATCAGGGGAACAAGCAGCTGAGGGGGTTGGCACGACACGATCCCTTCTCTCAGCCCAGAGCCTCTCCAAAACCTTGGGCCAGATACCCCATTTTCACAACACTGGGTAAGCAGATTCTGTCCTGGGGAATGAGAAGGGCACGAAGACCTGCTGAAGCCAGTGCAATCCTGGAAAGTGCCTGGAGAGCACCCCAGGAGAGAGTGTGACCTGGGTCACTGCAGACGGGGCTGGGGAACGACACTGTTAACGTGATGACCATCAGCTGTCCCCAGACCACACCAGCGTCCGGGAGTGAATGAAGCAGGCACCTTAGCAGGCAAGGAGGAAGCCCTGCCTTGCTGACCATGCATCCCAGGCTCCCGGAGTGCCCCTGGGAATTTCTGCACACATCCATGCACTTGTGGCCCAGGGGCCAGAGCCAGGGGTCATTTTGCTCTCTGCCCCTCCAAAGCAGGGGTTTCCTAGTGTAGCACATTTGTGCCCCAAATTCTCAAAGGTGTTTTATTCCCAGCCCCTGTCCTCAAAAGAATCAGACATGATCCAAAGGGGGCTGGTAGGGGACACTGAGACCACAAGGCTGCACCATGCCCACTGTTGCCTGCCTGGCACAGGCCAGCGGGAGACTGGCATCGTGCTGCCCCTTCTTCCCAGCGGCCATCAGCATGGGTGGAAGAGCACCCTGGGCCCTGGTGGTGCAAGGAGAGTGGGAGACAGACTCTCTCACTCCTCTGGTCTCAGGGTCATGGGCCTGGGTGGAGGGGGCACCCACCCTGCTGGAACTGGGTGCTCCAGGCTGTGCCCGTGGCCTCAACACTCGGCACTTCTTAAAGGGGAAATGACAAAGTGCGGCCTATTCTTTCTCTTCCTCACCCTCTGAAACTCCTTTCTGCCCAGTGAATTTCTGATACATCTTAATTGAAAAATTGATATATCAATAAAGCAAATTGGGAGTAGGCTGGAATGAATAGTTGGAGCACAGAGGATTTTTAGGACAGTGAAACTACTGTGTCTGATACTATAAGGGTAGATGTGTGTCATCGTCCATCTGTCCAGACCCATAGAACACACAACATCAAGTATGAACCCTAATGTAAACTGTGGGCTCTGGGGAATGATGAGGTGTCAATGTAGGTTCATTGTAACAAACATGCTGGCTGCTGTGGTGTGGGATGTTGACAGTGGGGAAGGCTGTGTGTGTGGCAGGGGAAGGGGTTTTAGGGGGAACTCACTGTCCCCCTCAACTTTGCTGTAAACCTAAAACTGCTCTAAACAATGAAGTCTATTAATTTTATTACATTGCATTAAAAATTAAAAATAAAAATAAAAAGATTAAACTTTTACAAACATTGTTTAGTTCTAAAGAATTGCAAGAAAAAAAAATTTTTTTTTTGAGACGGAGTCTTACTCTGTCACACAGGCAGCGCAGTGGCACGATCTTGGCTCACTACAACCTAGCACCTCCCAGATTCAAGCAATTCTCCTGCCTCAGCCACCTGAGTAGCTGGGATTACAAGCGTATGCCTCCATACCCTGTTAAGTTTTGTACTTTTAGTAGAGATGAGGTTTCACCACGTTGGCCAGGCTGGTCTTGAACTCCTGGCCTCAAGTGATCTGCTCACCTCAGCCTCCCAAAGTGCTGGGATTACAGGCGTGAGCCACCGTGCCTGGCTCTTATATTTCTTCTGAAAACCTACACTTTCATTAAATGTTCAATCACTAAACTTTATTAGTATGTGCCAGACACTGTTGTAGACAGATTTTACCAGCACACAGGTAGGTTACACTTTCATTAAATTTTCAATCACTAAACTTTATTAGTATGTGGCAGACCCTGTTGTAGACAGATGTCGCCAGCACCTAGGAGGGTTCTCCTCTGTTCCCTCATGGAGTCTTCATCCTAGTGAAGACAGATGATAAACAAATAAACATGAAAATAAGGCCGGGCGCAGTGGCTCAACGCCTGTAATCCCAGCACTTTGGGAGGCCAAGGAGGGCGGATCATCTGAGGTCAGGAGTTTGAGATCAGCCTGGCCAACATAGTGAAACCCCTTCTCTACTGAAAATACAAAAATTAGCCAAGCGTGGTGACGCATAACTGTAGTCCCAGCTACTTGGGAGGCTCAGGCAGGAAATCGCTTAAACCCGGGAGAAGGAGGTTGGAGTGAGCTGAGATTGTGCCATTGCACTCCAGCCTGGGCAACAGACCGAGACTTCATCTCAATCAATCAATCAATCAATCAGACACTTTCGAATTCTGGTCAGTTCTGTGGAGAAACTAAACATCGAGTTTGACGAACTGCTCACCGGGGGGCACTCTCGCTTCAGAGCACCTGGTGTGAGAAGAGCCTGAAGAGGTGGTACATAAGCTGAGGCTGCAGTGACCAGGGCAGCAGGTCGTGCCAACGCCCCAAGATGGGAACAAACCAACCTGTTGTGTCTGAGGAACTGAAAGAATACTGCCATGAATGGAGGGAAAGAGGGAGGAAGAGGGATTTGAGGTGACGTCAGAGGCAGGATCTTAAAGGTCTGCTCAGGAGGGCAGATTTTTCTTCTATGTCTTATAAGAAGCCACTGGGAAGGTTTCTGTTTGTTTGTTTAACAGTTTTATTGAGATATAATCCACGCACCACATGATTCACCCAATTAAAGCATATAATTCGACCTGGCACGGTGGCTCACGCCTGTAATCCCAGCACTTTGGGAGGCTGAGGCAAGCAGATCACCTGAGGTCAGAGGTTTGAGACCAGCCTGGCCAACATGGCAAAATGCTGTCTCTACTAAAAATACAAAAATTAGCCGGGCGTGGTGGTGGGTGCCTGTAATTCCAGCTACTCGGGAGGCTGAGGCAGGAGAATCACTCGAACCCAGGAGGCGGAGGTTACAATGAGTCAAGACTGTGCCACTGTATTCCAGCCTAGGCAACAAGAGCAAGACTCCATCAAAAAAAAAAAAAAAAAAATCCATTATTCAATGGTTTTTAGTAAATTCATAGATATATGCAACTGTCCCCTCCCAACTCCCAGCCCTAGACAGCCATAAACCTACTTTCTGTCTCTATAGACTTCCTAGTTCCGAACTTGAATATGAAAGTAATCGTGGTTATTTTGTGTCCGGCTTCTTCCACTTAGCATAATGTCATCAAGGTCAATCCATACCATGGCATGCCACTGTGCTTCCTTCCTTTTAATGGCTGAATAATATTTCCGTTGTATAGATATGACACATCATTTCGTTTATCCATTTGTCAGGTGATGAACATTTGAGTTATTTCCGCCTTTTGATTATGATGAACAATGTTGCTAAAACATTCCTGTATGTGTTTTGTGTGGACATGTGTTTTCATTTTTCTTGGGCACCTAGGCACTGAACAGATTTATTTCCTTCTTCCTAACCCTCTCCCACTTTATTCTGAAGTTCATATGAGCCAAAGCAAGGATTGGAAGAAATTTTAGAAGTAACCTCCTGGAAGTCCATGAATTAGCAGCAGTGAGAGGCTAGAGGCCTAACAAAGAATTGGGAAGCAGCTGCTGTATCCCAAGCAGCAAATGTCAGTGTGGATGGGGAAGAGAGAGAATCATTTTGTGGCAGGAGAACTTGGCTGCTGACAATGAGACTGCACCCTTGGGATTTGTCCCTTGGATTCTTTAGCAGCCAAGCTCTAACCTCTGAAACACAAGAAAAAATGAGCAAGGTGATTTGTCCAGGCCACCTCTACATCTGAAGAAAGGAGTCATAGCAAATGATCCACCACTATCTAGTCCCAGAGTGGATTAATACAAACCACCCCAAGACCCTGGGGTGCTCTAAGATTGGCCCCAGACAAGCCATGGGGATACAGCACAGAAAAACTGTCCATGGCCTATATCAAAGATGCAGCTGGAGACCAGGCATCGTGGGAGGTTCACAAAGGGGAGCCTTGTCTTGTCCGCAGGAAGCTGTGTTCACAGTTTGTCTCCCCAGACTTGCTAGAGAGGCCACATCCATAACAAAGGCTCAGACCTCACTTTTGGAGTGGCCACCATATGTTTTGGTTTTAGCTTTGCCTAGAAGCCTTGCAAATTGTTTAGTAAAGCCAGGCCAGAGCATATATCCAAATGCTACTGCATCGATCCCAAGCTACCTATTTGACTTGTTAGATGGCATAGAGGGTGGAGATATTATCATTCTACTAAGTGCCTCCTTATCAATGAGTCCCAGTAAGGAGCATGTGCCCACTTATCCCCGTTTGCTGTGCTACATTAAAAATCATTTATGGCCGGGTGCAGTGGCTCGCGCCTGTAATCTCAACACTCTAGGAGGCCGAGGCAGGCTGATCACTTGAGCCCAAGAGTTCAAGACAAGCCTGGGCAACGTGGTGAAACCCCATCTCTACAAAAAATACAAAAATTAGTCAGGCATGGTGGTGCATGCTTATAGTCCCAGCTACTTGGGAGGCTGAGGTGTGAGGATCACTTGAGTCCAGGAGGTTGAGGCTATAGTAAGCTGTGATCATGCCACTGCACTCCAGCCTGTGTGAGAGACTCTGTCTCAAAAAAATGTAAAAAAAAATTTTTTTAAACCGTTGATATAAGGCAGGGTGTGGTGGCTCAAGCCTGTAATCCCAGAACTTTGAGAGGCTGAGGTGGGAGGATCGCTCGAGCCCAGGAGTTCAAGACCAGCCTGGGTAACATAGTGAGGTCCTGTCTCTACAAAAAAAATAAAACATTAGCCGGGCATAGAGGCATGTGCCTGTGGTCACAGTTACTTGCAAGACTGAGGCAGGGGGATCACATGAGCCTAGGAGGTCACGGCTGCAGCAAGCCATAACTGTGTCACTGCACTCCAGTCTGGGTGACAGAATGAGACCCTGTCTCAAAAAAAAAAAAAAAAAAAAATCATTTATTGTTGCCCTTGGATAGAATCTTTAAATTCACAGAAACACTTAGAACCCTGTAGAGGGAGAAGTGCTGAATTGCAAGTTCTCCAACAATGCTTCCTCTTTCTAGATGTTTGCTCAGCATCAATTCAGATACTGCTGAATAGAAGGTAACACCCAACCACACAGCCAGAGGCCTCCTGGGGAAATGGGGGACTGCTCTCCCCTAAACCCTCTTTCTCCTGCCTCTACTCCTTGGCTTCACAGCGATTATTCATTTTTTAACACTCATATGCTGGGTGCCTGTTTGTGTCAGGGGCACACTGTCCATCCCTACAAACAGGTAAAACTGATTAACTGAATCTTGCCCTCTACCGGCTTACCGTGCAACAGCAGAGACTGAAAGCCATAGACGAGGGTGAGCTTTGGAAGAGCTGATGAGGCCATGATTAATTTCAACTGAGAGGTAAGAGAGGAGGAAGGAAGGATGTAGATTTCAGCTGGGCCATAAAGGATGGGCAATATTTCAACAACAGAAAAGTGAGACCAGGGCATTCCAAATCTCTGAAGGCTCTTTTAAAACACAACCTGAAAATTCTGTGGCTATCTTCTCACTGGGAGGTAGAATCCACTCCCCCTCCCCTTCATCCGGGGCCCAGCGACCTGCTTAACCAGGGTCAGTTTCCAAACCCAGGTCTCGAAGTGGCAGCTTCCTCTTCCTGACTCTTAGGATGCTCCTGACTCTTAGGATGCTCACTGTCAGAGCACAGCTTACAGAGGAGAGAAGACACCCCCAGTATCCGTGAGAAGAGACCTCCAGGAGAAGCTTGTGCGGGTGTGCCGACCACCAGCCCCAGTGGAGGTCCCAGCCAACATCAGCTCCAACTTCCAGCCATGTGAGTGAGCCGGCCCAGTTCCCTGGCTTCGCGCTACCCCAGCTGGTGCCACTGATATAGAGGGTAGAAAGAAGTTATTTAGACAGATAGCAAGGGCAAAAGAGTCCTTGACAGAACTTCCCTTCTAACAAAAAACAGCTCAAGAAATTATTTTTTTCCTGACCAAGAATAGCCTGAAAAATCAAACTACAGACATAGATAAACAAAGAAAACTAGAAAAACTAGAAATTTACACAGGGGAATGCCAACAATGACATCGATAGAAAAGAGGCTACCTGGGGGCCGGATGTGTCCACCATGGAAGTTCCATCTTCCCCTTCTTTGTTAACACGTGTACAGTAAAAAAGAAATGGGCAACACGACACAACTCAGACTGAAAACCCACCTATATAATAAAATACTGGGGGGTAGGGGTTGCCAGAAATGTACGCCCTATACAAATGGCACACCTGGTCCTAATCAATTTTTCATGCCCTCTGTAGATCAGACACCACCTGCCCCCCAACTCATCTATAAAACACCCCACATTTAACCACAGATCAACAACTCATTTTTCCGGGACCCCTCTCTACAGCAAAGAGCTATTCTCTCTCTTTCACCTATTAAACTTCCACTCTTAACCTCATTCTTTGTGGGTCCATGTCTTTAATCTCCATGACCACGAGACAACGAACCACGGGTATTACCCCCAGACAACGAGGCCACTTCACCATGCCAAGAACACCTCTGGACTTCAGTGTCTCCCTAGGTAAAGTGAGACTAGTCATGTCTAACTGCAGGGCTGCTGTGAGGATTAAACGAAAC
Organism: Chlorocebus sabaeus; assembly: GCF_047675955.1. NCBI lineage: Eukaryota > Metazoa > Chordata > Mammalia > Primates > Cercopithecidae > Chlorocebus > Chlorocebus sabaeus. Next base: position 10,751,812 of record NC_132917.1, on the reverse strand, counting down.
ACAACACATGGTGGCCCCATCTAATAGAGGCCACCAGGGCAAACCTGCAGACCAGCAAAGGCGGGCTTCTCAGATCACTGCAACAAGAGAGGGCGCCTCAGAGGACCCATGGGGCAACTCTAACCAAGCCAGCCAACAGGATTACCACAGGGGGCTGGAGAAGGGAAGGATGTAGGTAAGATTTAAATAAAGCAGTGTTTTAATAGGCTCAAAGCAAAACACAACTGTGTATACAGGAATTACAGTCAGACCTGGGCTACGAAGTGGATGGAGGTTCCTCTTTCCCTGGAAATGATGAAGTTAAGACAAATGTGCAATGTTGTGTCCAGAAAGCCCTGGCTTGGAAATCAAGGCAGCTTCTCAGTGTTAAGATGACTCAGGTCCTTCAGACAAAAGAAGGATGTTCCATTCTCACTCTATTTATCGCAAATAGCACAGTTTATAACAGTCTGCACTTTTTCAGGAATAAGACTTTTCAGCACCATAACTTTTTGTTGATTAACAAAAGCAGTTTTAACAGGTTCACAGATGTAAATATGTGGAGCCTGGCATATGGTGAACATTCGGTAATAGTTTCCCCCATCCCTACCTCACTCATCTCCTCTTCTCTCTCACTTTCAGCCCCAGAGTCTTCTCCTGCCCACTCCCTATCAAAGAAAAGTCCCATAAGGTATCCATCAACCACCACGGTTAACGCACCCAGTAAGCAGAGGAAACCCCCACAGTAGAAGCCTCCCTCTGTTCACAATAGCCAAAAGGTGGAAACAATCCAAGTGTCCACTAACAGACGGAAGGATAAACAAAATGAGGTCTATTCATATGATGAAATGTGACTCAGCTTTAAGAAGGAAGGAAATTGACACATGCCACAGCGTGAATGGACCTTGAAGACATTACACTAAGTAAAATCAATCACTCACAAAAGGACAGTACTGTAGGATTCTACTTACATGAGACGTCTAGAGTAGTCAAATTTATATAGACAGAAAGTAGGATGACAGTTGCCAGGGGGCAGGGGAAGGGGGAATGAGGAGTTGGCATTGAATGGGGATAGAGTTTCAGTTTGGGGTGATAAAAAGCTCTGGAATGAAGATTGCACAATGATGTGAGTGCATTTAATGCCACTGAACTGTACACTTAAAAACGGTTAAAGGCCGGCTATGGTGGCTCACGCCTGTAATCCCAGCACTTTGGGAGGCTGAGGCAGGTGGATCACCTGAAGTCAGGAGTTCGAGACCAGCCTGACCAATATGGCAAACCCCCGTCTCTACTAAAAAAAATACAAAATTAGCTAGGCATGGTGGCATAAGACTGTAATCCCAGCTACTCGAGAGGCTGAGGAAAGAGAATCGCTTGAACCCAGGAGGCAGAGGTTGCAGTGAGTTGCGATAGTGCAATTGCACTCCAGCCTGGGCGACAAAAAACTCTGTCTCAATAAGTACATAAATAAAATAAAATAAAATAACATAAAATAAAATAAAATATAAAATAAAATAAAATAAAATAAAATAAAATAAAATAAAATAAAATAAAATGTTAAAGGAGCCGGGCACAGTGGCTCACTCCTGTAATCCCAACACTTTGGGAGGCTGAGGTGGGTGGATCACTTGAGGCCAGGAGTTTGAGACCAGCCTGGGCAACATAGCGAAACCCCATCTCTACAAAAAAAATACAAAAACTAGTGAGGCGTGTTGTGGCTTGCATCTGTAGTCCAGCTGCTTGAGAGGCTGAAGTGGGAAGATTGCTTGACACCAGGCAGTCAAGGCTGCAGTGAACCATGATCACACCACTGCACTCCAGCCTGGGTGACAGAGTGAGACCTGTCTCAAAATAAAATAAAATAAAATAAAATAAGTTAAAGCGGTAAATTTTATTTTATGTTATGTGTATTTTATCAGTATTTTTAAAAGGCGTCATCTGCCTATCCCCACTGAAAATAAGACTACCCTACCTGTGATCCAAACCTCAGAATGAACGAGAAAGTCCAAAGAGGAGCACGGTGTGTCTCCTGAGCACCTCTTGGAAGAGGTACATGTCCCCTGTCAGGTCTGCCCAGTTCCTTCTGTGGGTACGTTAGTCCAGATTCTTCACCCTCAGAACATTAGGCCCTGTATTAGTCAAAGTCAAGCTCAACTGCTGTGACAAGTTATTCCGAAATACAATGGCTTAAAACTATAGAATCTTCTCTCTAAAGTAACAGCTGCGTGGTAAGCCATCCAGGTTGGAGGGTGGCACTGATCTTCCCTGTCATTCTAGACGTGGGTTCCTTCCCTGTCACTGCTCCAGTGTCCCCAAGGGCACTATGGGGGTCTGCATGGTAGAAGCTGGGGTGCCCCAAGTCTAGCAATTCTGCCTGGTGGAAGAGGAAACAGGACCTGGCTAAGTAGTTGGAATTATCACCTCAACTTCCATTCCATTGGCAAGGCCCTTGGGCCCCCACCAGGGGAGCCGTGCGGTGAAGTGTAGCAGGCAGTGTATACCTGGCTGCAGTTCTGTAACCGTGGAGGAATTCCTAGAATCGCAACTTCGATTTTGATTGCTTGCAGTCTCTTCCACAAGCCCTAAAACAAGAGTCACTTTCAACTCTGGTGCTTGGGGACAGTTCTTTGTTCCAACCCAGAAAGATGACCTGAATGACTAGAACTCAGAATAGGCACCTGGGAGTCCCTTAGAGTTAGACAGAGGGGGTTCCAGGCATAGTTCTACTGGCCGTGTCCTAACAGTGTCGCCATCAGCTGCCGAGGTGGGGCAAGTGACTTGCTGCTGATAACATAAAGTTCTCACGTCTGCAAACCACTTACTCTTTTAGCTAAATTAGAGAGTAATCAAAGTTAGCCTTTTAATAACATCACTTTCACTCATGAAAAACCACACAAGCTTCCTGAGTGGAAGAAAAAGGGAGAGTGATCCTAGCGGGCTGGAGTAGCCAACGGTGCGTGTGTGTGCATCGGCAAAGAATGGCAAGGGTGAAGGATTGCAATCGTCAAAGAAGTCCCACAGGAGGCAGCAGGTTTTAGGGGAGAGAGCTTGAATGTAGGCATCAACGAACTTGGGTTCTGGCTTTTGACATGTCATTAACTAAGTTGAATAAGGACATTCCTTGAAAGCCTATACTGTGCCAAGCACATGCCCAGTGTGGGTCTTGGGCAGGTCACATGACATCTCTCCCTTGCCTGTCGCCTCCACCCTCTGCCCCCAACAAAACAGAAGGTTGAATTCATGTCCTCTGAGACTTTCTTCAACTCTGCTACAACCTGATTCTATGAAGTAGAAGCTCATCCTCTGATCTTGGGAAGCAAAATAACTGTGGAAAAAGGAAGGCTGTACAAAGAAAAAAAATTCCAGTCACATATGTGGTCTTCCTGGCAAAAGGGCATGACTTCAGTCCAATCACAAGAGAATTTCAGATAAACCCAAAGGAAAAATGTTGTATTTTTAAAAGTGGGGAGGTGGGATTGTGTGCTTCTAAAGTGTCAATGCCAAAAAACAAACCAAAAAAAGCACAAAAAGGGCATGAAAATGTTCCAAATGAACAGAGGTTGAAGAGACAAGATAATTTAACCCAACACCTGACTCTAGGCTGGAGCCTGTGCAAAAGAGAGGAAAATGGAGTTTTGGAAAAAAAAAAGGACACAGGCCAGGCACATGGCTCACGCCTGTAATCCCAGCACTTTGGGAGGTCGAGGCAGGTGGATCACCTGAGGCTGGGAGTTTGAGACCAGCCTGCCCAACATGATGAAACCACTCTCTACTAAAATAATTTTTTAAATTAGCCAGGCACGGTGGTGGGTGCCTGTAATCCCAGCTACTTGAGAGGTCGAGGCAGCAGAATTGCTTGAACCCGGGAGGCAAAGGTTGCAGTGAGCCCAGATTGCATCACTGCACTCCAGCCTGGGCAACAAGAGTGAAACTCCATCTCAAAAAAACAACAACGAAAAAAGACAAATACAATTTCTCTTATATGAAGTACTTAAATTAGCCAAATTCATAAAGAAAGTTGAATAGAGGTGACCAAGGGCGGGGGACAGCAGGGAAGGGGGAGTTACTGCTTAATGGGTACAGAGCTTCCGTTTAACGTGACAAAAAAGGTCTAGAGATGATTAGTGGTGATGGTTCTACAACATCGTGAATGTATTTAATGCCACTCAATTGTACATTTAAAAATGGATGCTGACCAGGCGCGGTAGCTCATGCCTGTAATCTCAGCACCTTGAGAGGCCGAGGCAGGCAGATCACATGAGGTCAAGAGTTCAAAACCAGCCTGGCCAATATGGTGAAACCCGTCTCTACTAAAAATACAAAATTAGCTGGGCATTGGTGAGGTGCACCGGTACTCCCAGCTACTTGGGAGGCTGAGGCAGGAGATTGCTTGAGCCCAGGAGGTGGAGGTTGCAGTAAGCCGAGATTGCACCACTGCACTCCAGCCTGGGCAACAGAGCAAGACTGTCTCAAAAACAAACAAACAAAAAAAGGGTGTTACAGCTTGTTTAGAATTTGTCTAGCAGATTTTCCAGCTTTTACTGGAAGCCCCCTCACCCCGCAAAATAGGTGAAATGGCAAACTGCATGTATATTTTACCACAGTGAAGAAACGAAAAAAGAAGTTATTCAGCCGGGCGCGGTGGCTCATGCCTGTAATCCTAGCACTTTGGGAGGCCGAGGTGGGCAGATCACGAGGTCAGTAGACAGAGACCATCCTGGCTAACATGGTGAAACCCTGTCTCTACTAAAAATAAAAAAAATCGGCTGGGTGTGGTGGCACGCACCTGTAGTCCCAGCTACTCGGGAGGGCAAGACAGGAGAATCGCTTGAACCCGGGAGGCGGAGGTTGCAGTGAGCTGAGATGGCGCCACTGCACTCCAGCTTGGGCGACAGAGCGAGACTCGGTCTCAAAAAAAAAAAAAAAAAAAAGGAAAGAAAAAGAAGTTATTCCTCTAGGCTCCACTCCACTGTACCAGGGGCTTCTCCTTGTCAGAGCACGAGGAATACCACAGCATAATGTGCCTCTCTGTTGGCCATGTGCTCCCTGGGGCCAGTGATTGTGCCTGACACAGTTTATCATATAATTAGGTTGTTAATGTGCATTTGGTTTTAATGAAAAAAGAAATGAGCAACACCCCCTGTCGCATTTCCGGAAGCCTGTGCATTTCCAGAAGCCTGTGCACGTACAGTGGGCTTCACAGGGGCGTGTGCCTCGTGCAGCTGCACATTCAGCCGACGTTCCAGAGCAGCCAGTGACCTGGGATATTTAGCAGGGAGTTCTGATCTGGCCTCTGTTTTCTCCACGAGGATCAGCCCTGAGGCCAACTGGGACAGAGACCACACAACACACGAGGGCACTGGCAGTGTGGGCCACCAAGCAGGATTGCTGCCCGAACACAGCAGGCCTGGAGAGGCTGTGATCAGCTCACAACCCTGAGAAAACACTCGATCGTGAGTGCTTTGTGGAAGCTGTGACGTCTGTGGCCCATGGGGACAAAGTTAAGTCACTGTCTTAACCTGAAGATAAATGAAGGGGCCCTCTTCGGGTAAGAGAATTAAATTCCTCCAGGGAAGAAAAGAATGACTTTCCGGGCTGAGAGGAAAAGGACTTCGCTGTAATCCAGTCAGCAACAGAAGCAAATTTAAGGGGGAAAAATGTGCCAAGTGCGGGAAAGGGGTCAGAAAAATAAACTCAGCGTTCATTGCCCCTCAGGTGCCCTTCAGGGAGAGCAGACAGGCCTGGAGGAACAGGCTCGCGGTCCCCTGCCCTCTGCTATGAATCCCAAACGGCCCTGCGATCACTAGCTGGGCTTCCCAGGGGCCTTCACATTCAGGAGGAGCTGCCCGGGGTGCCGAGCTGAGGATTTCTGTCCCGGGACAAGCAGCCTCCCTGGGGAAAATCAGTGCTGGCATGTGGCTTCCAGGAGAGGCCCCCGTGACTTCAGAGGGCTGCTGTGCCTCTGAGTCCAGTTTGCCAGAAAAATCTTCCAAACGCAGCTCTAGTGCCACTTCCTCCAGGAAGCCCACCAGCCGGCCCCCACCACTCCTGGACCCCAGCCTAAGAATACTTATGCCTTAAACACTACAATGTGGAGAAATTAATAATACAAAAACAAAATGTCCGCGTCCACTCCAAACATAGGAGGGAGAATCAGGGCGGAAAGATACAGTGGTCTTAACTTGTGCTTGAAAGATTTTACTTTTAGGTTGGGCGCGGTGGCTCACAACTGTAATCCCAGCATTTTGGGAGGCTGAAGCAGGCGGATCACCTGAGGTCAGGAGTTCGAGACCACCCTGGGCAATATGGAGAAACCCTGTTTCTACTAAAAATGCAAAAATTAGCTGGGCGTGGTGACATGCACCTGTCATCCCAGCTACTCGGTAGGCTGAGGCTGAGGCAGGAGAATCACTTGAACCCGGGAGGCAGAAGCTGCAGTGAGCCAAGACACCGCCTTTGCACTCCAGCGTGGGCAACAAGGGCAAAACTCCATCTCAAAAAAACAAAAAAATTTTACTTTAGCCGGGCGTGGTGGCCCATGCATGTGATCCCAGCACTTTGGGAGGCCTAGGCGGGAGGCTCACTGCAGCCCAGGAGTTCAAGGCTGCAGTGAGCTATATCATGCCACTGCTCGCCAACCTGCCCAACAAACATATTTTTTTTTACTTTTGCATATTTTACAAAGCACACACCCACGTGAGCGCATTGCCAGTCCCCTCGCCCCCCAGGACAAAGTGGAGACCCTGTCAGCGAGGGGACTGCCGCTTAAGTCCCTGGGGTTCTCCACAGAAGGAGATGGCTCTGCAGAGCCATGCGCCCTAGACAGAAGAACTTTCAAAGTAATTCAACAAAATTGAAACTTGTCGAATTACATTGCAGACAGCGCGGGCGGAGCAAATGTGTGTCCACGGAATATTCGTTGGGCACAAGGGGAATTCCCTGTCAGCTACCCGCACCATGGGTGCCCTGAGGCCGCGTCACGCTCCCCCGGGATAAAAAGGGTGGGGGGCGCACAGAGGCAAGAAGGAGGCGGGTGGGGGGGGTGCAGAATAAGGAACTGAGGTAAAAACGCCCAGCACTGGACTCCCCTCGGAGCAGCACCCCGAGAGGGCCGGGGCAGCAGACGGGCTGCGAGCCCAGGGTGCCAGCCCCGCCCCCAGCAGGCCCCGCCTTCCGCTGCTCGCCACCGCCCCCGTGAAAAAAACCAAACCGGCAACCTCTACCCGGCCGCTTCCCATTGGCTATGTGAGTGAGCGATGTCCACCAGGGCCAATGAGCCGCAGCCACGGCGCGGCGAGAGCCTTCCGGCCCGCCCCCGCGCGGCCGCCCGGCGGACCACTGGACCGGCCTGGGGCGGGACGTGGGCGCGGGGGCGCGGCGTGCGGCACGCGGCAGGGCTGAAGCGGCGGCGGCGGTGGGGACTGCACGTAGCCCAGCGCTCGGCATGGCTCTCCTGGGGCTTGGTAGGTGCGGGCCTGCGGCGGGAGGGGGACGAGCTGGGGTCGGCCTGAAAGGTTTCCAATCTCTAGGCCGTTCCCCGGCTGGCCGCGGCCTGTAGGCGGCCGGAAACGGGCCTGGCGGGCGGGAGGCGCGGGCCTCGGCGGCCGGAGGAGCTGCGAGATTGCCCGGCGGAGGTGCGGGTGCGCCGGAGACTAGGGCGCCCGTGGGGAGGGACTTTTGCAGCCTCGCGGGGCGGTGCGCGGGGGGGCGGGAGCCTAGTGCGCTGGAGCCGGGCGCGGGGTTCGGGGCCGGGCTGGAGAACCGCGGAGCCCAGCCCCGGCCGGATCCTGGCAAGGGAATCAGTATTCCCGGCGAATCGCGGGAGAGCTTGCTCTGGGCGCCTTCTCGAACTCGTGCGTGGGAACGGAGGATGGCGGGCGCCCTGCACTGCAGCTTGTTTCTGCCACCTGTTTTATGCAGCTTCTACTTTTAAAAACTGAAATGTTAGGCCGGGCGCGGTGGCTCACACCTGTAATCCCAGCACTTTGGAAGGCCGAAGCGGGTGGATCATCTGAGGTCAGGAGTTCGAGACCAGCCTGACCAACATGGCGAAACCTCGTCTCAACTAAAAATACAAGATTAGCCGGGCGTGGTGGCGCGCGCCTGTGATCCCAGCTACTCAGGAGGCTGAGGCTGGAGAATCTCCTGAACCCGGGAGGCGGAGGTTGCAGTGAGCGGATACCTCGCCACTGCACTCCAGCCCCGGCAACAAGAGTGAAACTTCGTCTCAAAAACAAAAAACTGAAATGTTAAATCTCAGTCCTGAAATAAATACCCATAGTTGCCTTAGAAAGGGACAGTGCCTTCCAAAACGTGGGCTTAGGACGCAGGGGTGCTTCACATGTCATCGGACTCCTTAAAAACGAAATGGAACGCAGCATCTTAGGAATTCTGTAAATGTCTGCTTCGGAGGCTGCAGTAGGGGAGGCCAAGGGTCCTGTCCTCGCCGGGCTCGCCTTGGTCACAGCCTTGGCTCTGAGAGTCCTTAACCTTATCTCTGGCCTCAGACCGCCTGCCCCCTGTTTACTGGCTCTGTGACTCGGAGCAAGTTACTTAACCACTCTGTGCCAGTGCCTTTTCAGCAGTGCTCACCATTTTAGGGGCTGATAATAGTACTCCCTTAGGGTTGTCCTCAGGATTAATGAGTTAGTACATGTCTTTTTGTTTTTCGAGACAGGGTCTTGCTCTGTCTCCTAGGCTGGAGTGCAGGGTTTTGATCATAGTTCACTGCAGCCTGGAACTCCTGGTCTCAAGGGATCCAGACACATGCCACCACACCTGGCTAATTTTTAAATTTTTGGTAGAGTCAGGGTCTCTTTGTATTGCCCAGGCTGGTCTCAAACTCCTGGCCTCAAGTGATCCTCACTCCTCAGCCTCCCAAAATCCTGGGATTACCAGTGTCAGTCACCTCGCCCAGTTAGTACATGTTTAAAGAGATGTAAATATTTGCCATATCACTGTGGAGAGAGTAGATGAGGGGAAAAGATTTTAGTCTGTTTAGTTTCCTGTGAGTGAATTCAGACTAGACCCTGAACGAGTCTGTGAGTCTATTAATTAACTCATTTTAATAAATGGCAGCCTTTTTGGGAAACCTCTTGGTTTCTAGGTGACTGCTCTGGGACCGTAGATGACTCCTAGCAGATGTGGGACAGAGATGTTACTGCTGTGGATTTATAACATCCTTAACTGCCGTGGAGGAATGGAAAACCACAGATGGCAGAGCCATCTGCTCACAGAGATTCTAGACACTCACTCGGATGGTCCGATTTCCCATTGGTGTTCATTATCACTGAGTGGAATGGCGATGTGAATTTTAGAAACAGAATATCATTGGTCAGCATTGACCTACTTTGTCATCTTAAGTAAGCCCAGGGTTTTTTGTGTTCTTGGGGCTTGGGGATAGTTGTTGGCTACTTTTATGCATTCAGAATGTCCACCTCTTTTGTCTGTTCTTTCTCAGTAGTATGTTCGGTTTCCTTGTAGCCCTGCTAGGTCACATTGCCTTTTTAGGAATTTTAGTCTCGAACCTTAATCAACACAGCATTTTCATTGGGTAGCCATGTACAAGCAGAGGAGGCTCTTGTGAGAACTAGGCAAAATTTAAAGCAAGCAAAGGTCCGTCACCATTACTAGAAGAAAGAATAACCCAAGTCTATGTTAATACTGTCAGTAAAGAGCATCTTTGTATGGAAAGGGAAGCACATTTCTAAGGTGAAAAACCCTGGTCTCTTCTGGTGACTGCAGCCTGCTTGTAACAGCATGAAGAGGAGAGGACTGACTTTATTGCTGTCCTTGACTGGCAAAGAGAAGTGAAAGTACCTAATTCTGCCACAGTCTACCTAATGATGTTCTGTGGATTATACCACTGCATTCTCCGGCCCTTCGGTTAGAAATTTGGGTCTATCTAAATATATGATCTTAGGTAAGTTATCCTTTCTGTGTTTAAGTTTCCTGGTCTATGAAGTAAGGGCATCATGACACGTACCGCATAGGGTTCTTAAATGACTTAATATATGCAAAATGTTTAGAACAATGTCTGGTACAGAGTCACGCAAGCGTTACTGTTTTGTCTTGCCAGAAATAAAGACCGCAGTTTCTGAAGCATAGTGTGATAGGTATCTCAGAATGTTAGCCATACTCCCAGATCTCTCTTGTAAGAATTTATCTTGAGGAAACAGTCATACTAATTTGATGGAGGAGGAAAATACAAGAATTTTCAGGGCTGGGCTGTTAGTGCAGAATTGGAAACAATCAAAATTCAGTCAGTAGTGGATTGACTAAATGGTTACATTGGAGTAATTTAAAAATTCTTAAGTAGAAAATATCTGTAACTTACTCTTTTGCTTTTCAGTTTTTGAAAATTTCACAATAGGCTCGGTGTATTGAGCAAGTACCAAATTCATATAGATTTTACAAAAAATATAAAATTATTTAAAAGTAGTGCATCTCTTTAGAGGATTATCCTGTTTTTGGTTTTGTTTGTTTGTTTGTTTGTTTGTTTGTTTGAGACAGGATCTCGCTGTGCCTCCCAGGCTCGAGTGATCCTCCCACATCAGCCTCTGGAGTAGCTGCGACTACAGATGCACCCTACCACACCCAGCTAATTTTTGCATTGTTGTATTTTATATTTTTTCTCTACAAGAGTTGGAGTTTTGCCATGTTGCCCAGGCTGGTCTCAAACTCCTGGACTCAGGTTATCCACCTGCCTCATCCTCCCAAAGTGCTGGGATTACAGGCCTGAGCCACCACACCCAGCCTTAGTCTTACTTTCAAGCTTATTGGGAGTTAGGACTGTCAGTGCTTATGTTCTTGATTTACTTGCTTTGTTAAATGTGTCAAAGTCTACTTCACCTTTTCTGCAGCAATGAAAAGATTAATGAGCAGCGCCATCCAATAGAAATATAATGCAAACATGTATGTAATTTTAAATTTTCTAGTAGCTACATTTAAAATAGCCAAAAGAAACAGGTGAAATTAATGTATTTACTCAGTATATCTAAGATCATTTCAACATGTGTTTCCAAAATGAAAAATAATAATGAGGCCAGGCACAGTGGCTCATGCCTGTAATCCTCATACTTCGGGAGGCCGAATCACCTGAGGCCAGGAGTTCAAGAGCAGCCTGGCCAACGTGGTGAAACCCCATCTCTGCTAAAATACAAAAATTAGCTGGGCGTGGTGGCTGGTGCCTGTAATCCTGAGACAGGAGAGTCACTTGGACCCAGGAGACAGTGGTTGCAGTGAGCGGAGATCGCACCACTGCACACCAGCCTGGGCAGCTGAGCGAGATGCCATCTCAGAAAAAGAAAAATAATAATGAGATTACGTTTTTCCCTCCATTAGGTCTTCAAAATTCAGTGTGCTTTTTACCAGCACATCTTAGTTTGGGGTAGCCAGTGGCTGTCATGCTGGACAACACTGTTGCTGAGGGAGCAGCCCCACTTTGGTTAGCCTGGCCTCCGTTCACAGGCATCCTTTCCCACCTCTTGAAATGGAAAAGGAGATCATCCTGTCAAAGGCTACTCCATCACCGACTGGGTTCCTGTCCCTCCTCTGACTCCGGGCATTTTATTCAGATATTCCCTGTATTTTATCTTTGGCCTCTCCCACTGCATGTCTTCCTCTCCCAGATCACGCCCATCTTTACAGAGAAACCTTCCTTGTTTTCTACATTTGCCTGCCTCTGGTCTCTGTAATGAAACCTGCTTAAAGGGTTACCTGTATTCTCTCCAACCTTCTGTAGACTACATGCCTCTTATTTTACACACACTACTTGAGAACACAGGCCAGTCTCACTTACAATTTGCTATATCAACAAATTAAAAGGAAGAAATGATATGATCAGCTTCAGAGATGCTGCAAAGACAGGAATAGGCAGACATTTCTTTAACATTGTAAGTATATTTTGGCCTGGCGTGATCGCTCATACTGTAATCCCAGCACTTTGGGAGACAGAGGCAGGAGGATCTCTTGAGACCAGCCTGGGCAACATAGGGAGACCTTGTCTCTATAAAAAATTTAAAAGTTAGCCAGGGATGCACCTATAGTCGCAGCTACCGGGGAGATGGGGGTGCTGAGGTGGGAGGATCACTTGAGTCCAGGTGGTCAGGGCTGCTGCAGGGAGCTGTGTTTGCACCATTGCACTCCAGTCTGGGTGACAGAGCAAGACGCTCTCTCAAAAAAAACAAAACAGTGTATTTATTTCAACCCAAAAGTCAGCATGATGCAAATAGGAAAACATTCCTGTTGAAGTCAAGAACAGTCTGAGGATATTCCATTATTTACCTTGTTCTGGAGGTAATTAGCACATTTTTGTATATGGTCATGTGTTGCTTAACTTTAGAGATATGATCTGAGATGTGATCAACTTCAGAGATGCTAAAAAGACAGGAATAGAAATTTCTTTAATTTCTGTTGTCATATCAGACGATTTCTTCATTGTGAAAAACATCAGTGTGTACTTAATACAAACCTAGATGGCATAACTTACTAAAAACCTAGGCTCTGTGGTATAGCTTATTTCTCTTAGGTTACAAATCCATTCGGCATGTTACTGTACTGAATATTGTATGCAGTTGTAACACAGTGGTAAGCATTTGTCTATCTAAACATAGAAAAGGTGCAGTAAAAATATGATATAAAAGATAAAAAATGGTACAGCTGTATAGGACATTTACCATGAATACAGCTTACATGACTGGGGGTTGCTCTTAACATTTTATTTCTTGAATGATAGAATAACCTTAATTTACTGTAACATTTTTCTTTTTTTTTTTTGGGGAGATGTGGTTTTACTATTCTATGTTGGCCAGCCTGGTTTTGAACTGCCGGCTTCAAGCATTTCTCCCACCTTGGCCTCCCAAAGTGTTGAGATTATAGGCATGAGCCATGGTGTGTGGGCAACATTTTACTTTCTAAACCTAATTTTTTTTTTTTTTTTTAACTTTTTGGCTCTTGTAAAAACACTTACCTTAAAACACATTGTACAGCAGTACAAAAATATTTTCTCTCTTTTTTTTTTTTTTTTTTTTTTTTCTTTTTGAGACAGGATCTCGCTCTGTCAGGCTGGAGTGCAGTGGCACATCACAGACCACTGCACCTGTAGCCTTGACCTCCCTGGGCTCAGTGATCCTCCCACCTCAGCCTGTCGAGTAGCTGGGACTACGGGCATGCACCACCATGCCTGGCTAATTTTTGTACTTTTTTTGGAGAAGGAGTCTCAACTATGTTGCCCAGGCTGGTCTTGAATTCCTGAGCTCAAGCAATCTGCCTGCCTTGGCCTCCTAAAGTGCCGAGATTACAAGCATGACACATAGCGCCTGGCCAGTATTTTATTTTATATTGTATTCTGTAAGGTTTTTTTCTGTTTTTAAAATTTGTTTGTTTTGCTTTTTTAAGCTTTTTTGTCAAAAACTAGGACACAAATACACACATTAACCTAGGTCTACACAGAGTTACCAAGACGTCACAAGGTGATAGGATTTTTTCAGCTCCATTATAATCCACAGACCACCCTCATTTATGTGTCCTCTCCTTGACCCTGTGGATGTGACTGTATATGTAAATTTGAAAGGTGAAATTTTGATAGTAATGCCATTTCAGAGAACTTTTGGGTTCTTAAGATACTATTAAGTCAGTTCAGAATTTGTTTTCCTCTATTATTGTTGTAAATTGCATTTAAGTTTCCAGAGTTGCTAATGAAAATGCTCTCGATCCAGTGTGGCAGAACTGTGTGGTCAGCAATACAGTCGACATTGTATCCTTTCTTTATAAGGTTGTTCTCATGAAAAATTGTTCTGATAATGTGTTATGGATAGTATTAAGAGAAATGAAACTCCATAAAAATAAACATTGGCCGGGCGCTGTGGCTCACGCCTGTAATCCCAGCACTTTGGGAGGCCGAGGCAGACAGATCATCTGAGGTCGGGAGTTCGAGACCAGCCTGACCAACATGGAGAAACCCTGTCTCTACTAAAAATACAAAATTAGCCAGGCATGGTGGCACATGCCTGTAATCCCAACTACTTGGGAGACTGAGGCAGGAGAATCGCTTTAACCTGGGAGGCAGAGGTTGCCGTGAGCTGAGATCGTGCCATTGCATCCCAGCCTGGGCAACATGAGCAAAACTCTGTCTCAAAAAAACAAACAAATTACCATTGCTCTTGAAAGAGTCACAGTCTAGTGGAAGAGACAATAATTATTTTTCCCTTCAAAAAGATACATGAATAAAGATAATGTGCTAGTAATTGCAACGGAATAACGTGAGGAATGATTACCATGTGATTGCCCAAGGTTACACAGGCAGAAGTGACCTCCTAATTTTTCAGTGTCCATGCCCATAAAACGATAGTGCTGCCTCATGGAGTGGTTGTAAGGAACAAAGACATTGATACATGAAAGCCACTAAGAATAATGCTTCAGCCTTTTTCCAGTGCAGCCCAAGGAATGGGAGTGGGGACTGTCCATTCCTTTTTGGCTCAGTGTTGCAGCAATGGGAGTGAAATTCCAGGGGCTCCGACTGCAGCAGGGAGGGCATAGGGGCCAGAGCTAGGCCGCCCTCCTGTGTGAAGGGCCCTGGTCAGTTGAAGAGGACTCTGATTCTCCAGGGTTTCCGGTCAAAGCATGAACAGTGCTGTTAATGGTGTACTTTTGTTGTTACTTCAGGTCTGGTGAGCTGTGCCTTCTTTCTGGCAGTGAATGGTCTGTATTCCTCTAGTGACGATGTGATCGAATTAACTCCATCAAATTTCAACCGAGAAGTGATTCAGAGTGACAGTTTGTGGCTTGTAGAATTCTATGCTCCATGGTAAGTATTATAAAATAGTTGTAGATTATTTATAGTACTTTATGAAAGTGGAGAAAATGCTGTATAAAAATCTGATTTTATTAAGTCGTCTAGTTTAGCTTACTGTTTGTTTAAAAGAAGTAGAGAAGAGGGAAATGGGAAATGCAAAGTATCTCGTCTATTGTTAAGGAAGATCTACTGATGAGGTGATGTGTGTGGAAGGAAAACTAATTTTATGAGGAAGGAATCTTGAGCAAAGAAAATAGAGGGGCCAACGATTAACTTCATTGTGTTTCTTGAAGAGAATTATTTCCTGAAATAATGTAGTTAGAAAATCTGGTTTAATTTAAAAATTCTTGCCTTACATTCAATACTGGGAAAACCCCTGTGGGGTAAAAATGTAATCACCATTGAAACTAAGGCACAAAATTATATACAGTTAAAAGTACAACATTGTGCTAATGGTTTGTGTGATTAAAGCATTTAATTGAAAAAAAAAACAAAACAGAAGAGTGGAAACTGTGCCAGATGTATATGAGGCTGTCCCTGCTGTAAACCAGAGGCCACGAGTATCCTGAGAGGAGAACCAAACCCTCGCCCACTGTGTATCTGTGAAGAACTGTGTGGTGATCTGAAATCCCAAGGAGTTCTTTGACATGCGAACAAGGCTTTGTAAGCTTGAGTGAGCGATACTGAAACCTGATGGTTGCATTTTAGGGTATGCCTGATGAAAGTTTTTCCTTTCTCACTTTAACTTTTTTCTTTGAAACTGAGTTTTAGAAACTAACCACCAGTCCTCATGGACCATTTTACTTCATGCTCAGTGTAGCAAGTGGAGGTAAAAACGCTCTATTTTCAAAGTGGATGCTGCCACATTGTGTGTCCTGTCCACCTAATGCCTTTACTATTTTTAAAGGCTCTGGTATTTATGTGTTCAGTGCAAATGCTAATTCTGTATGGATTAGCTCAATTATACTAGCAAATATATAAATAGTAATTGTGCAAACTGTTGTGTTGTCATATGTCTCCGTATGTGGTTTTTACAAGCTTATCATATATGGCATAGGTAATTTACCTGGTTTCTGAGAGCGACCATGCAAGAGAAAATACCTCATTGTAAGACTCTACAAGACAGCATAATTGAGAAGGCAGGATCTGGATCCACTAGTTAATAATTATTATACTGGCAGAGTTTTACTTTGTGGTGTCTGGGTGAAAGAATGTCTGATTAGAGCAAGCACTTTTTTTGAGAGACAGGGTCTCAGTTCTCCCAGGCTGGAGTGCAGCGGCATGATCACGGCTCACTACAGCCTTGATTTCTCAGGCTCAGGTAATCCTCCCACCTTAGCCTCCCCAGCACTGCTACTACAGGCATGTACCACCACACCCGGCTACTTTTTAAATTTTTTTAATAGAGACGGAATTTCACCATGTTATCCAAGATGGTCTCTAACTCCAGGGCTCAAGCAATTTGCCTGTCTCAGCCTCCCAAAGTGCTGGGATTACAGCTGTGAGCCACTGCACCGGGTCAGGCAGGTGCTTTTTAATTTCCTTTTGTGCTTGGATTCCTGTGACACCTTGGTGAAGGCCTTGGATTCTTATAATAAAACCTTTATGGTCAGGCATGATGGCTCACGCTTATAATTTCAGCACTTTGGGAGAACAAGGTGGGTGGATTGCTTGAGCACCAGAGCTCGAGACCAGACTGGGCAATGTGGCAAAGACCCCACCGCTACAAAAAGAAAAAGAAAAGAAACAAAGAAATTACCCAGGCCTGGTGCTGTGCACTTGTGGTCCCAGCTACTCAGGAGACTGAGGTGGGAGGATCACCTGAGCCTGGGAGGTAGGGGCTGCAGTGAGCTGTGATTGTGCCACTGCACTCCAGCCTAGGCAACAGTGAGAGCCTGTCTCAAAAAAGAAAAAAAAAAATCAAACCTTTACATGTTTAAATAAAGCTTATAAGATCACAAAGAAAACCTATGGAAATATGATTATTGAAATATTAAAATTTCAATACTAATGTAGTACTTTACAAGGACAGTAAGTACAGGTTGAACATCTCTTATCCGAAATGCTTGGGACCAGAAGTGTTTCTGATTTTGGATTTTTTCAAATTTTGGAAGATTTGCATAATACTTAGCTGTAGAGCATCCCTAATCTGAGAATACAAAATCTGAACTGCTCCAGTGACTGTTTCCTGTGAGTGTCATGTTGGCGCTCAGAAAGTTTTGGATTTTAGAGCATTTCAGGTTGTAGGTTTTTAGAATAGGGATGCTAAACCAGTTCCAAGATCCACCAGCAGACTTGACTGCTGCAATAATTCTGAATAGTGATGGGTATGATGTTTGAAGATACCTGCGACAACTATAGTGGTGGTGATGAAAATAGCTGTGATATTTATTCGTGATAAAGTCACAATAATTGACTGTGGAGTGTTGTTTACATTTGTAAGGAAATTCTAAATTTCGATTACAGATCAGTGAAAATAAAAACTTTTTTTCATCCAAATTCATAGACTCCCTCCCCTAAATTTTTCCTAAAAGGCCACCTTGGCTTCAGATTTATTCTTTTTTTCTTCTTCTTCTTTTTTTCTTTTCCTAAAAGGGATTCCCTAAATTTTTATCCACCAGCCCTTTGGGAGTCTGGACCCCAGGTGCCGAACCCCTGGGTAGACTGTATGCCATATTTATATGTATGTGGCATTGTGATGTATGTGCAGATCAAAGAGAAGAGAGGATGAACTCTGACAGTCTCTGAATTTAGTCCTCCTTTCTTAGATAAACTGAAATTAAAGAGGCACAAAACCCTGTAAAAATCTGACTTCTGAATTTTTGGGTATCTCACCTAAACAACAAAACATACTGTATATAAATACATAGAAGTAGCATTTCAGGACATTCTCCTGAAAGATCCTAGCTTCAAATATTGGGATTGAGTTTAGGCCCCAATACTCAATTACATAATGACTAAAACTTTTACCTGGATGATTGTAGTATTTGGAATCAAAAACTTGTCAGGCAGCTCTGACACCGGGTGGCTGTGATATTGGGTAAATTTCTTCTCAACATCAGTTCCATTATCTGTAAAATGAAATAACAAAAGGACCTGCCTTCAGCTTCATGCGGATTAAATGAAATCATCTATAAAGTGTTTTCATCATGGTGCTGGCACCTAGCATTTGTGCATTTGGTCCTTAGAGACCTAATTAGAAGAGAATTTACTTTGTTTTTAGAAATGCGTCAGATCACCACTGGAGAAATAAACTATGGTATCTGTATACAGTGAATGTTACACAGCAATAAAAACGAACAGTTAGCTACCTACAACCTCAGTGAGTGGTAAGGGCTGACAGGTTCATGAGCATGTAATTTCTTAGAAGCACTTTTCTGTGTTGTATTTCACAGTAATAGTACCTACAAGGTTAAGGTCGTTTTTCCTTGTGTTCTCTTCTCTCCTCCTCTCCCCACACTCCTCCGCTTTCCCTGCCTCCCCCACCTCAGTCACTCACTCACATCACCATCTTGTGGTGTCACGTCATGCATTTCAGCTTGTTAGGCTCACAAACATGGGTTTATGTATGTGTTTCTAAGTCCAGAAGCAATTTGTGGAACCCAGAGAATATTGAGATACAGGCATAGTTGATCTAGGCCAGCTACCTCATCTATGAAATTAAAAAGTTGGACTAGATTAGAAACTGTCAAACTTCAGTAGGTTTAAGAACCACTAGTAGAACTTAATAAAATTCAATTCCTCCACCAGGAAGTTTGGGTTTGTGGACGCCAAGAATCTGCGTTTTGCCTAGGCTTTCAGCTCCACACAGGGAAGTGCATTGAACCCGATAGATTCTAAAGGGCTTGTTCAAGTGTAGAGTTATAAATTATAGAGTTTGAATATGATTTAATTGAGCAGTAATTTGAAAGCTTTTTTTTGGGGGGGGACAGAGTCTTGCTGTGTTGCTCAGGCTAGAGTGCAGTGGCACGATCTCAGCTCCCTGCAACCTCCGTTTCTCAAGTTCAAGCAGTTCCCTCAGCCTCCCCAATAGCTAAGATTACAGGCGTGTGCTACCATGCCCAGCTAATTTTTGTATTTTTAGTTGAGACGGGGTGTCACCATGTTGACCAGGCTGGTCTTAACTCCTGAATTCAAGTGATCCGCCTGCCTCGGCCTCCCAGAGGGCTGGGATTACAGGCGTGAGCCACTGCACCCGGCTGGAAGCTTTTTTATTAGGATGATATGAAAAGCGATTGTTGTAAGTAATAAAGTGGTGAGCTCATCCAGGTTGCTGATCCTATTTTACTTATTTATTTTATTTTTATTTTATGTTTTTGAGACAGAGTCTTACTCTGTTGCCCAGGCTGGAGTGTAGCAGCATGATCTCAGCTCATGCAACCTCTGCCTCCCAGGTTCACGTGATTCTCGTGCCTCAGCCTCCCCAGTAGCTAGGATTACAAGCGTGCGCCACCATGCCTGGCTAATTTTTGTGTTTTTATTAGAGATGGGGTTTCACCATATTAGCCAGGCTGGTCTCAAACTCCTGACCTCAAGTGATCCTCCCTCCTTGGCCTCCCAAACTACTGGAGATTACAGGTGTGAGCAGCCTTGCCTGGCCTTGATCCTGTTTTTATTTGTGCTTGTCCTCTTTGCAGGCATCTCACTCAGTAGACCATTGATGGGGTTTTTTAACTGAAGTTTTGAATTTTTTGAATTGAGAATCAAAGGCTTTAACTGTTGCTTTGTGTTGTCTTACCCCCAAAAGGTGTGGTCACTGTCAAAGATTAACACCAGAATGGAAGAAAGCAGCAACTGCATTAAAAGTAAGTTTCTTAGGAATGCAAAAGGCTTACAAAAGTTTTTTTTATAGTAAGTTTCTAAGATGTCCATATTCACCTGTGTATGTTTAAATAATAAGTATGCAGATGGTTTAATGTTCAATGGGAAGCTAGTTGGCATATCAGAATTGAAAATACTGGTTCGTTGTTAAAATTGTACTGAGAACAAGGGGATAATACACATTTAAATGCTTACATTGCCTGTTTTTGTTTATTCTGTTTCCCGGATAAATGACAGTTACTCTCAGCCCTGCCATTTCTGTGAGCTGCAGAGTTCCCTCCATGGGCTGACTTTGATTTCCCACATCATTGCATTTAGATTCTCTTCTGGTGTTCAAGGCTGAGGCCCTTATTGACTCATTTTGCAAACTGCACCCAGTGCTTTATTACCTTTTTCTGAGTCTGTATGAAGCAGATAATGAGTTCTTGTGGAATCTGCTGTAGCGGAAGGAAAAATTGTTATTTCTTTTACATTCCCACAGGATGTTGTCAAAGTTGGTGCAGTTGATGCAGATAAGCATCAGTCCCTAGGAGGTCAGTATGGTGTTCAGGGATTTCCTACCATTAAGATTTTTGGATCCAACAAAAACAGACCAGAAGATTACCAAGGTAAGGACTTTTCCTAGCTACTTCATTCCCCTGGTAGACAAGAACCTACTGTTCTTTAACGAGCTTGAGAACCTGCTCTACCTGCACGGTTCTCAACCTCATTGTACCTGAATTATCTATAAATGGTACACAGTGATTCCTACCCCCTCCGAGTCAATCTGAAGGTGAAATGTGTGTCACACAGCTTTGTGTTATCACTTCACGCTTGCTTAGGTCTACGCTACATTAGCAATGATAGAAAATAGTGTTCTGTGCTACTCTCTTGCTTTCTTATTACAGTCACTTGTACTTAATGAAGATCTACATGTATTTTCTTGCTCTAATCTCTCTTCCCTTTACTGTAGGAGAAGGGTCTAACATACTACTATGGAAAGGGAGAGTCTGTAATTTGAGAGTCTTAGTCTCCTGAACTGTCAGTAATAAATGGATACACAAATTCTGTTTTGTAGATAAGTAAATTGTGAGTGTCTGCTGTGAGCCCCTGAGACAACTAAAGATAGAATTCAGGTTCCCCCCTCCCAAGACTAAATGTTATTTCAGCAACACTATTCTTTTCTTTCTTTCTTTTTTTTTTTTTAAGAGACAGAGTCTTGCTATGTTGCCCAGCCTGGACTCAAATTCCTAGGCTCAGGCAATCCTCCTACTTCAGCCTCCCAAGTAGCTGGGATTATAGGCACCACACTCTTAGAGAATTGTCCTGTTATTTTTATTTATTTATTTATTTATTTATTTATTTATTTATTTATTTATTTTTGAGACGGAGTCTCGCTCTGTCGCCCAGGCTGGAGTGCAGTGGCCAGATCTCAGCTCACTGCAAGCTCCGCCTCCTGGGTTTACGCTATTCTCCTGCCTCAGCCTCCTGAGTAGCTGGGACTACAGGCGCCCGCCACCTCGCCTGGCTAGTTTTTTGTATTTTTTAGTAGAGACAGGGTTTCACCGTGTTAGCCCGGATGGTCTCGATCTCCTGACCTCATGATCCGCCCGTCTCGGCCTCCCAAAGTGCTGGGATTACAGGCTTGAGCCACCACGCCCAGCCTTGTCCTGTTATTTAATTAAGATATCACAAATGGTCCAGGCATGGTAGCTCACACCTGTAATCCCAGCACGTTGGGAGGCTGAGGCGGGCGGATCATGAGGTCAGGAGATTGAGACCACGGTGAAACCCCGTCTCTACTAAAATTAGAAAAAATTAGCCAGGCACAGTGGTGGGCACCTGTATCCCAGCTACTCGGGAGACTGAGGCAGGAGACTGGCCTAAACCCAGAATGCGGAGCTTGCAGTGAGCCAAGATCATGCCACTACACTCCAGCCTGGGCAACAGAGCAAGACTCCATCTCAAAAAAACAGAAAAAAAGAAAAAAAAAGATATCACAAACAGATGATTATATTTGAGATAATCAGAGTTGCTGCGTTGGGCCAGATCCATGGTGCTAGTAAAAGTATTGGGCATAGTTTGTTTGAAGCTGAAATTATGGCTAATTTGGTAAAGGTTTTTGTCGAAGATGTTATATGGAACATATGATGACAGAACTTTGTCATCCTAGGTTTTGCTTTATGTGAGCAGTACCAGCTCACAGGTTGGGTGGCAGCATCAACATCATAGTAAAACAAAGAGTTGTCTGTCATTGGTGACTTGCCTGGGTCCAGCTAATAGAAGGCAGGGAAGGCGGGGGTGAGCAGTACAGAATCTGTCGTGTGTGAGCTGGGAAGGCAGCCCATCCTGTCTGCCTGGCTGCTGGCTTCTCCACACTCCAACGTCGTAACTAAACTTAGTGTCTTGCTTCTCTGTAAAATGGGGATGTGCAAACCCCATTTTAAGGTACCAGAAGCTTAATTGAAATAGTACACATAAAGCATATGAGACAAATACTTGGTAAATACATGTCGTGGGCAGATCTCGAGGCTGGAGGTCTCGTCTGAAGACAGATGTGGCCTTGGACACGTCTCTACTTGCCTCCCCAGCTCCAAAGTTCTAGGGAAAGACCTTTTTTTTTCCCTGAGTAAAACACTTGCTTTTCTGCCTTTGAATAATAGTTTGTTTTAGTTTTCCTCACTTACGAAAATGTGCATGTTTTTAGTGCAGTCAGTCTGCTGCTGTTTTTATAAATTTAGTTTATTGGAACACAGCCCTACCTGTTTGTCAACATAGTGTCTCTGGCTGCTTTTGCACTGAATCAGCAGAATTGAGTAGTTGCAATAGACAGTGTGGCCTAAAATGCTGAAAAGTTTTTTTCCTAGTATACTTCATGATTTGGCATGTGTCCAGATAAAGACTTGCGGAAGGGGCACTGGTTCAGATGATGGAGATGCTTGACATAGATAAGGAGCAGAGGCTGTTTCATGTTGAGGCCTTGCCCTTCTGTGTTATCAAGTGACATACTTGGTAGGCTCAGCCAGCAATACAGTGCACGATTATCTGAATAGATGTTGAGAGCTGCTGTAGTATATTTTGTGGGTATTTTTGTTTTGTTTTGTTGTTTGAGATGGAGTCTCGCTCTTTTGCCCAGGCTGGAGTGCAGTGGCGCTATCTTGGCTCAGTGCAACCTCCGCCTCCCGGGTTCAAGCAATTCTCCTGCCTCAGCCTCCTGAGTAGCTGGGATTACAGGCGCGCACCACCACGCCTGGCTAATTTTTGTATTTTTAGTAGAGATGGGGTTTCACCATGTTGATCAGGCTGCTCTTGAACTCTTGACCTCATGATCTGCCTGCCTCGGCCTCCCAAAAGGCCGGCCGCCACACCTTAGATCTCTAATCCCAGCACTTTGGGAGGCCGATCCACTCTGGGAGGATCACTTGAGTACAGGAGTTTGAGAAAACTCTAAAAAAAAAAAGTTTATTTATTTTTTTTTCCTGACATAGAGTCTCATTCTGTCACCCACGATGGAGTGCAGTGGCATGATCTAAGCTCACTGCAGCCTCTGTCTCCTGGGTTCAGGTGATTCTCCTGCCTCAGCCTCCTGAGTAACTGGGATTATAGGTGCCCATCACCACACCCAGCTAATTTTTGTCTTTTTAGTAGAGACAGGGGTTTCATCATGTTGGCCAGGATGGTCTCGAACTCCTGCCTTCAAGTGTTCCACATGCCTCCGCCTCCCAAAGTGCTGGGATCCCAGGCGTGAGCCACTACAGCCCTCCAGAAAAGGAACTTTCTAAAGAGATTCTATTCAAACTAGTTTTACCTTTAAACTAAAGACAGCAGATGGCATAGGTTATTCCAGTACTTCTGTGTTAGTTAATAGCCCCTGACTCTCTTGAGCAAATAAACTTATTTGGTGAACTTCCAAAGACTATTGTCATCTTGCCTCTGTGAGTTTTAACGCAGATTTGTTAAGTTCAGCTTAACAGTGTTTCAAGCAAGATAGAAAAAAAGAAGCCTGGAATGGTTTTCAGTTATTTGGCTTCAAAACACCTCATACCTAGTTTTTCCATCTTTTCTATCCGGTATTTCACAGAAATAGTTCCTTTTGTATTTGGGAAATTCCCCTGCTTTCCCAGCTAGATTTTAAGCTGCTTCTTCACCCATGTCCACGTTCGGTAAACATTTGTGAGTTATTCTCATTAGGAGATGGTATTTGAGCAGGGAGTTTTCGTTCACACTAACTACATAAAACTTAAGAGGAATCAGGCTGGACACGGTGGCTTGCACTTGTGATCCCAGCACTTTGGGAGGCCGAGGTGGGCGGATCACTTGAGGTCAGGAGTTTGTGACCAGCCTGGCCGACATGGTGAAACCCCGTCTCTACTAAAAATACAAAAATTAGCCGGAAATCACTTGAACCTGGGAGGCAGAGGTTGCAGTGACCCGAGATTGTGCCACTGTACTCTAGCCTGGGCAACACAGTGAGACTCCATCTCAAAAAAAAATAATAATGAGAAAGGAAGAGAAATTGGTTTTCTAAGTGTTAAGTCTAGTGCAAAATGCATACTGGGGGGAAAGTTTGTTCTGTCAGAGATACACATGTTGTCAGAACTGTGTCACCCGGTGAAGCTGACAGTGAGGTAAAGACGGTCTTGGGCCGGGCCAGATGAAGCACTTGCTGAAGGCCGGGCTGAGGACCGCCTACCTTCCGTCTCCTGTAGGTGGCAGAACTGGTGAAGCCATTGTAGATGCTGCACTCAGTGCTCTGCGCCAGCTTGTGAAGGATCGCCTCGGGGGACGGAGCGGAGGATACAGTTCTGGAAAACAAGTAAGACCATAAAATGTCAGTTTTTAATGTGTCCTGATTTTGAAGCCAGAGTGTGGATTCCTTGTAAAAGATAGTTGTTGTTTTAAAAGTATGTGAAAGTGGTAAACTTTCAATTAAAGAATAATGGAGGATTGGATCCACTGAACCCAGAGGGAACCAGCCATCCAGCCTGCTCATTTGGGCTCCTCAGAATTGCTGTTGCCATGGCCAGTCAGTCCCAGGGCCTCTTTCCACACCTGCAGTCCAAGTACCAGGCCCCTAGATAGGCTTCCTGGGTCCTGGGCTAAAACAGAAGAATGTGAACTTCAGCTCCAGGCCCAGGAGCCAGGTGCTGGCATCCCATGGCACTTGTAGGTCAAGAGTGGGGATGGGATGGACGGGTTCTCCTCTGGGTAGGCTTTGGCAAACTGTGATGAGACTGGATTACCTCTTGGCCTGTATCTGTGGCATTCAGCCCCAAATCCATGGAAAATTCTACACAAATGGATAGGGAAGGAGAGAGAGAGAGGAGCAGATTGGTGTTTTAGATGCCCTTGTATGAAACGTGAAGCTTAACACTGATGTTCTTGTGAAAAGACAAACTTGAAGATATATAAATATTAAATGGGCCTTTACTTTTAGGAGACCAGTTAAAATCGCTTCTTTATACAGGCTCAGAGCTTACCCAAAGATTCCATGCTCTTGCCTTTTATTTTAAACTTAGACATTGAATGAGCATAGTTGCCTGGCCACCTGCGCCCTGCCTGGCAACAGAAGGCAATGCTGACTGCTTCTTAGAGTTAGTACTGAAGCACATTCTTTGAAAAAAGAAAAGGATTAAGTGTTATTTTTAGCTTTGTTGACTGGTAGGGGCTTTGTCTGTGAAAGATATAGCGGAACATCCTGGGATGAAGCAGTAGCTGTACTTGAGTCTGAATTAGAACAGTGTTTTTAAGGTGGTTCTTTGAGCCATGTTGAGGGTTCTTACTAAAAAGAGCTGGTGACGGAATTCAGGTACAGGTTATATGTTGTACTCAATGTATTGATAATTATTTGAAAGTAAAAGACTGTTTACCAAGCAAAAATGATAATGCTGAAGAATGTACCCAGTTTGAATACAACCATTTTCACTATTTTATTCACTAAAGAAAAACCCTAAAACTTCGTTAAGATGTAGAAGCAGTGTTATTTAAAATAGGAAAAGTATTCTTCTTGGCCAAATTGTTTGATGTTTAATGTCATAAATGACAGGGCAGAAGTGATAGTTCAAGTAAGAAGGATGTGATTGAGCTGACAGACGACAGCTTTGATGAGAATGTTCTGGACAGTGAAGATGTTTGGATGGTTGAGTTCTATGCTCCTTGGTGTGGACACTGCAAAAAGTAAGTGCCTTCTACTAAGTAGTCTGTTCAGCCACAGTGTTTTCAGTACATTCATTAGCTTATTTTGAAAGGGCTGAACTAGATAGTAGATCACCACTAAGATCTCTCCCAGAAAAACTCTTAACTCTAAGTGAATATTAAACATTGACATTAGTGCCAAGAGCTTCCGCTCTCATATTGCTGAAGATTAACAAGGGACTGGCTCACGTCCGGATTTAGGGGCAGTGGTGGAACGGGAAACTCATGTGAAGGGTAGCATGGTATCTTTAGTAAAGCCACACACAGAATGTTTTCTAGGTGTGACATAACTGGGGATTGGGCAGAAATGCACAGATCAGTTGAAAAGTATAGGCCGGGAGTGGTGGCTCACACCTGTAATCCTAGCACTTTGGGAAGCCGAGGCAGGCAGATCACTTGAGGCCAGGAGTTTGAGACCAGTCTGGGCAACACAGCAAAGCCCCATTTCTACTAAAAATACAAAAAAATTGGCTGGATGTGGTGGCATGCGCCTGTACTCCCAGCTACTTGGGAGGTTGAGGCACAAGAATCTCTTGATTGTGGGAGGCAGAGGCTGCACTGAGCTAAGATCATACCACTGCACTCCATCCTGGATGATAGGAGGAGACTGTCTTTAAAAAAAAAAAGTTTGGGCTTCAAGTTAAAATCCAAGTATTTGGCCTGGTGAGGTGGATCACTTGAGGCCAGGAGTTCAAGACCAGCCTGGGCAGCATAGGGAAACCCCATCTCTACTAAAAATACAGAAATGAACAGTGGGTGGTGGCGCGCACCTGTAGTCCCAGCTGTGTTGGAGGCTGAGATGAGAAGATCGCCTGAGCCCAGGAGGTTGAGGCTGTAGGGAGCCATGATCGCACCACTGCGCTCCAGCCTGGGCAACAGAGAGAGACCGTGTCTCAAACAACACAAAACGAATGTTTTTCTATAGCCTAGAGCCAGAGTGGGCTGCTGCAGCTTCAGAAGTAAAAGAGCAGACGAAAGGAAAAGTGAAACTGGCAGCTGTGGATGCTACAGTCAATCAGGTTCTAGCCTCCCGATACGGGGTGAGTATCCTTATAAGGCTCATTTCATTGTGAAATACATGGTGTTTCATTACTTCTTCCAATACTCCAGGCCTCCCTATGAGGTAGTAAAGGAGATGTTTAAACCATTTTGTAAGTGAAGAGATAAAGTCACTTTACTGTCATAACTAACAAGTCTGACACTCAGGACTGTCACCTTTTTTCTCCTAATGTCACACTGCTTCTGTGGTATACTTAACGTGAGGTGTCAGCTTGCCCAGACTTACTCAGGTTGCTCATGTGGCTATTGTAAGTTGGTCCATTTGTTCTAGAGCAGATACTTTGTGTTAATTATATACCAGGGCTTGAATATGATTGGGCTAAACTTTACAGACTTAAAACTCCCTGATTGATAATTGACCTCTTTGAGTCATTCCTTTGAAATCCACGCAGTCTGGGGAATAGTTTTGTTACATTAAATTACTTATAAGGCCAGAGTGGTGGCTCACGCCTGTAATCCCAGCACTTTGGGAGGCCTAGGCGGGCAGATCGCTTGAGGCCAGGAGTTCAAAACCAGCCTGACCAACATGGTGAAACCCCATCTCTACTAAAAATACAAATATTAGCCGGGTGTGGTGGTGTGCACCTGTAGTCCCAGCTACTCGGGCGGCTGAGGTAGGAGAATCGCTTGAACCCAGGAAGCAGAGGTTGCAGTAAGCTGAGATTGCACCTATGCTCTCCAGCCTGGGCAACAGTGAAACTGCTTCAATTAAAAAAGAAACAAAAATTACCTATAAGGTGGTTTTAGAAACCGTGTGTTATTTTGTGTTAAGTGTTAATTGGATTTTATTCTCCAATCTTTTTTTTAATAGATTAGAGGATTTCCTACAATCAAGATATTTCAGAAAGGCGAGTCTCCTGTGGATTACGACGGTGGGCGGACAAGATCCGACATAGTGTCCCGGGCCCTTGATTTGTTTTCTGATAACGCCCCACCTCCTGAGCTGCTTGAGGTAGACCACTTAAATTGCTCATAGTCCAGAAAGCTTTTGTAGCTGATAGCGAGGAACGGTAAAGCAGTCGTGACACACTGTTCATGTTATGCCCTTTTTGTTAAAAATATTCTCTTTAAAGTGGTTTTTATACTTTGAAATGGAAAAGAATGTCTGATAAGTTGCTTTTCATAACTTTTAGCATTAGAATAATTACATTGTGAACAGAAATACGAGCTTAAAGATAGAGTGTATGTAATCACTCTTGCTTATCATTTTCAAAGTAATAGCACATTTATTGAGTAGCTAATCGTGTAACAGGCACTGTTCTGGTGTCTTTATGTAGTTTTTTTGTTTGTTTCATTTAATTCTCACATGAACACTGAGAGGTAGATAACTGTTTTTATCTCCATTTTATATATGGGGAAATTGAGGCACAGAGCCTCAAGTTTGTATAAACATATAATACATGTAAGTATAGTCTATTTAAACAAGTAAGTGGCAGAGCCAGGCTGTGTCCAGGCATTGTGATTTCAGAGACGTGTATATGTGTGCTAATCCCCCCCAACCACCACAGCTTCCACAGGCTTAAGAATCAGTAGCAGAAAAATCTCCTCTTAGAGAACATGCCTCTGGGTGTTTCCATACAAGGAAGTAGTCCTGGGAGAAATCTTTTCAATGGAAGTTCTTGTTTGCCAGCTTACCTTTGGGTGTTGTATCATGCAGCCTCCTGATCATCCCTTGTCTTCTGAGTCCCACAGATTATCAACGAGGACATTGCCAAGAGGACGTGTGAGGAGCACCAGCTCTGTGTTGTGGCTGTGCTACCCCATATCCTTGATACTGGTAAGACAGACAAATGATTTCCCTTGGCTGTTCTATGCTAGATGCTCTGAGAGTACTTCCTAAATGGATTAATTTTATGGACTTCTTTACCTTTACCTTTAAAAAACTTTTGTCTGTTTAAATCAGGAGCTGCAGGCCGAAATTCTTATCTGGAAGTTCTTCTGAAGATGGCAGACAAATACAAAAAGAAAATGTGGGGGTAAGTTACTGAGCTTATTGTCTCAGTGTCATCTGAACAGGAGATTATAGCGTTTCTTGAGAGTGGGTCCCCTGTGTTTTTATAAGCTATGTTCCTGTGTTTGCTCTGCTTAAATTTTTTTTTTTTTCTCCTGCCTAGCCTCCCAAGTAGCGGGGATTATAGGCGCGCGCCACCACACCCAGCTAATTTTTGTATTTTTAGTAGAGTCAGGGTTTCACCATGTTGGCTAGGCTGGTCTCAAACTCCTGACCTCAAGTGATCCACCCGCCTCTGCCTCCCACACTCCTGGGATTACAGGTGTGAGCCACCACACCCGGCCTGCTCTGCTATATGTTTTTATTCAGGATGTGAACATTTTATCACTGGGAGGAAAAGAAGGAATGAAGGGCTGTCAGCACAGCGTGCATTTTTCTCATAGGAATCATGTTTTAAATGGTGATTGGGGTGCCGGGTTAGCAAGCAGACACAGAATGAGTAGTGCACCTGAATTCTAGTATGAACTCGAAGGCTGGATGAGAAAGGGGAACTAGAATTATGTTTCCTTATCCTCTTCTGAGTAAGGACTAGATCTAGGCACATTTTCAAAACAGTATATCTCCTTCCTATTTTCTCTTTTTTTCTATTTTTGAGATGGAGTCTCACTCTCTCTCCCAGGGTGGAGTGTAGTGGTGCAATCTCAGCTCACTGCAACCTCCGCCTCCCGGGTTCAAGCGATCCTCCTGCCTCAGCCTCCTGAGTAGCTGGGACTACAGGCGCACACCATCATGCCCAGCTAATTTTTGTAATTTTAGTAGAGACAGGGTTTCACCATATTGGTCAAGCTGGTCTCAAACTCCTGACCTCAGGTGAGCCACCGTGCCCTGCCTCCTTCCTATGTATCTTTTTGCTTCTCGTCCTCAGTATCCATAGCTTTCCCCAGGTACCTAGCGCCCCCTGCTGTCCCTCTCTCGATGACCTTGCTCCTCCTCCATTAGTCCAGCAAATGTTTATTAGATGCCTACAGAATGCAAGAACAAGCTTAATAACCCAAATGATACTGGTGGGATTTCAGGTAAAAGGGAAAATCCATATAGAAACTCATCTTTTGTTTTTTATTTATTTCTCACCCATTCCACAAAATATCTGAAGCGTGATCTTTTGTTCTCCAAGATCTTCTAGTTAGATCATAAGTAATTTAAAAGACATATTTGCCCTATAAACCAGTCTGGTTTTCTAGGTGGCTGTGGACAGAAGCCGGAGCCCAGTCTGAACTTGAGACCGCGTTGGGGATTGGCGGGTTTGGGTACCCTGCCATGGCCGCCATCAATGCACGCAAGATGAAATTTGCTCTGCTGAAAGGCTCCTTCAGTGAGCAAGGCATTAACGAATTTCTCAGGTAATTTGTTTTCTTAGGTTGTTTATTGTTTTTTCTCTTTGTTTGGTTCTGTCGTAGTTTTTTATTTGAAACTAGGTGTATATATAAGCCAGGTAATAAATGGGATTTCAAAATGCAAACTAATTCCAGAGAATTTAGAGTTTTTAAATTGTCTCCCTATTCGTTCCTTTTTCCTTGGAGTACTCTGCTTGCTGGATGACGAGAATGCATTGCTGCCCTCAGGCCGCCCTGTGTGCCATTCTGTACATCTGGCCCTGGGCTCTTTCTAATTCTCATAAAGGCTTCATGGGCTAGAGGCAGCCCTGTCTGTCCATCCTCACCCTCATATTCATTGTAATCTTGACCTTGGGTAAATGTGGTTTCCATTTCTGGGCACTTGGCTTTGGAATGTAGTTATTTATTTGAAAATGGGTGTTCTTAAGTGACTCCAACAATGTGCAAACAACATGATAGGTTCTCAAAACTCTAAAACAAATATACAGAGCTCTCTACCCTGCTCTGCTATTCAACTCACCTAATCATCTTTTAGGCAATACAAGGCATTGACCTAAAGAGGTTTTGCTTGCCATTCTTGCTTTCTTCCGTGTTCATTTCTTAGCTGCTGTGTAAGAGATGTTCAGCACACAAAAGGCAGTTGAGAGGCTTGTGATGAATAATGACTAGGAAGAATAGCGTGTGAAAGCCTGCAGTGCTCTTGCTGCCAGTCTTCCTACTTGACGCAGAAGTATGTGTGTGTGCTGTGTGGAGAGTGGGAGCTCCAAAGTCAGGCACCTCAGTCCCAGCTCTGCCTTGACTAGTGAAGTGGGAGGCATGGAGGAACCCTGCGAGATCAGCTGCTTCAGCCTCTGCCTAGGGGTAGACCGTGGCTCCTTCCCTCCCAGCTCTCACTCATAGTTGGTTAGTATGCTTAATGGGTATTTTATTTTATTTTATTATTTTTTTTTTCCTGAGACAGTCTCTCGCTCTGTTGCCCGGGCTGGAGAGCAGTGGCACAATCTCGGCTCACTGCAACCTCCACCTCCCAGGTTCAAGTGATTCTGTTGCCTCAGACTCCCGAGTAGCTGGGATTACAGGCGCCTGCCACCACACCCACCTAATTTTTGTAAAGTAGAGATGGGGTTTCACCAGGTTGGCCAGGCGGATCTCGAACTCCTGACCTCAGGTGATCCACCCGTCAGCCTCCCAAAGTGCTGGGATTACAGGTGTGAGCCACCACGCCTGGCCAAGGGGGTGTTTTCATTAAGAAGTTTATGGGGCCGGGCGTGGTGGCTCACGCCTGTAATTCCAGCACTTTGGGAGTCTGAGGCAAGCAGATCACTTGAGGCCAGGAGTTCAAAACCAGCCTGGCCACCATGGTGAAACCTCGTCCCTACTAAAACTACAAAAAATAAGCTGAGTGTGGTGGCATGGGCCTGCGATCCCAGCTACTCGGGAGGCTGAGGCACAAGAATCACTTGAACCCAGGAGGTGGAGGTTGCAGTGAGCTGAGATCGCGCCACTGCACTCCAGCCTGGGCCACAGAGCGTGACTTGGTCTCAAAGAAAAAGAAGTTTGTGGACTGCGTAAGTTTGTGATTGTCATAGAGTAGTATTTATTAAATCATGAAGTCAGAATGTGAATATAAATATATCATGTAATTTTTTTTTCTAATAATAGGT
Source organism: Chlorocebus sabaeus (assembly GCF_047675955.1). NCBI lineage: Eukaryota > Metazoa > Chordata > Mammalia > Primates > Cercopithecidae > Chlorocebus > Chlorocebus sabaeus. The sequence continues at coordinate 10,719,976 of NC_132917.1, read as the reverse complement.
TTGTTTATTCTAGCCCATTGGTGCCATAGATTGTTAGTCTAGCTCCATTATTCTAGGAGTTGTTTGGTGAACTCTAAATATTTGTGCCCACAGTATTTCTAGCTCTGGTTTCCCAACAGCCCGATTACACTAGGTCTGGTATGTTTCAAGTACTGATGTTTCTACACATATGCACCCCGCTCTCTGCCATCCCACTGGAACCAGTCGTGTCACTGCTGACATGCCTCCTCTGTACAGGTTCACAGCAGTCTTACAAAACTCACAGACAGCCCATGTTCTGGATCAACTTTGATAATTATTTATGTACTTAATTTGTATTTCAGCAAATGCTCTGCTATTTTTAAAAACTTACTGATAGCAACTGACTGTATCTGATGCAGGTGGCTTAGTTGGGAATGTTGAATCTCGTTGTAATGTTGTCCGTGATTAAAAAGATAATGTTCTCGAGGTGTTTCTCAGGAATGTACTACAGCAAGAGAGAAGAAATGTCTCTGCGTAAACAAAGTAGGCAGACCGTTATTTTTAAAGTTGTTTATTCATCTGCACCTGCAGTCCATAGTAAATGTGTGTGTGTGCTTTGGTCATTTTTCCCCAAGGGAGCTCTCTTTTGGGCGTGGCTCCACGGCACCTGTAGGAGGCGGGGCTTTCCCTACCATCGTTGAGAGAGAGCCTTGGGACGGCAGGGATGGCGAGGTGAGTGTCCGGGAGGGAGGCTGTGCAGGCAGCGGTCCTGGTTTACTGTCTTGAGGCTGTGCATCTCTGCACCTGGAGTCAGGTCCTCTCCATCAGACCTCAGCCCTGGTGCACCCGTGGGCCTTTTAAGAGGGTCTTCTCTGAAGACCCTTCATCTTCCTTATCACAAGTTTAAATGCTGCATGTCATTTGATATTCTTGAGAGCCAAGACACTTTCCAGTAGTCAGGTTGCTTTCCTGATTATTACCTTAAAGTGAACATGTAACCTGGAATTCATTTACTTTATCTTAGAAAAACAGAAAATGATAGCTTTGAAATTAGCACTTATTTCTGCACTGTTGTGTCCCCCCCTCCTCAAAAGGACATGTTCGATGGCTTCCACTGTTAAAGTGGTGAGTGATGTGATGTCGAAATGTTTCACTGGAGTTAGCTTTTCCTTCCGTATAATCGTAGGTGCGAAGGTCCGGGTAGGAGTCAGACTGAGGAGAACCTGGGTTGTAGGCAGGGGTAGCTCTGGAGAGTTGCTCTTCTGTGAAATGAGATGTTGACCTTCCAGGGCGTCCCCTCTGCCGATCTAACAGTGGCTTTCTGTCCCCCAGCTTCCCGTGGAGGATGACATTGACCTCAGTGATGTGGAACTTGATGACTTAGGGAAAGATGAGTTGTGAGAGCCACAACAGAGGCTTCAGACCATTTTCTTTTCTTGGGAGCCAGCGGATTTTTCCAGCAGTGAAGGGACATTCTCTACAATCAGATGACTCTCCCAGTGGCCTTTTAACCAAGAAGTAGTACTTGATTGGTCATTTGACAACACTGCAACAGTGAACTTTTGCATCTCAAGAAAACATTGAAAAATTCTATGAATTGTTGTAGCCGGTGAATTGTATCGTATTCTGTCACATTAATATTTTGAAGAAAACTCGGCTGTCGAAACATTTTTCCCTCTCTCTGACTGCTGCTTGAATGTTCTTGGAGGCTGTTTCTTATGTATGGGTTTTTTAATGTGATTCCTTCATTTGAATATTAATGGCTTTTTCCATTAAAGAATAAAATATTTTGGATAATGCCGATAAATGTATGAAATTAGTATCTACATCATAAATTCAGAGTGATGTTTAGCAGTAAATTAATATTTTGAAGTGATACACAGATGTCTTTCCTCCCCCATAAACTTTTTTAAACAAAAAACAAGATCTCTTTGCTTCAGATGGCGCCATCAATGCCCCCCACAACAGCTATTTTACATGGAAACCGGGCTCAGTGAGCACTGACTTCCCGCCCAATATTTGTCTTTGGGCTTTCTCTAGTGACTAATTATTAAGGAATCTAGCTGGTTATACAGTACAAGGCTTTCTATGTTGTTATGAACCTCAGAATAGCCATTAAGACATGAAATACAGCAGCAGGTTACCAATGCGAACAGGTAGTTCGCATTTATGTAAAACATTCAGAAAAATGAAGTTTTGAATTTGTTAGAACCTTCAAAGGACTTGAGAGCATTTTATTGTAACTTAAAAAAAAATAAATACAACTGTCACTAACTTTTGTGAGCAATTTCTCTGAAAAACATCTTAGTTCTGTAAGACATTTGAACCATTCTCTGGCTAAAGGAAAGAGGTGTCTAATAGTCTGCACGAACACGAGACAGAGGTGCCAGCTGGCCTTTCTAGTCGAGAAGACTAAGGTCAATATGGAAGTAGACATAGGGAAAATAGTCTTGGTTATTGAGTTGCAGTCCCGGGATCTCCACAGATGCCTACAAAAGAAGACACGGTCATGCTCTAAGTGCATAAACTAGTTTCTTGTCTTATCCTTTCATTTTTGAGGAAGCTCGCCAGGCACCGACGTACATTCTGCTCTGCGTAGCTGTGGCCCACCCGCTCCAGCCTTCTCCTTGCTGTGCTTTAATGTGTATGACATGTAGATTTTTATAACAGGCTAACAAATTGTTTTGTTTTGTTTCTGAGACAGTCTCTGTCACCCAGGCTGCAGCGCAGTGGCATGATCTCAGCTCACTACAACCTCTGCCTCCTGGGTTCAAGCAATTTTCCTGCCTCAGACTCCCAAGTAGCTGGGATTACAGGCATGCACCACCACTCCTGGCTAATTTTTTGTTGCTGTTGTTTTTTTTTGAGACAGAGTCTTGCTCTGTTGCTAGGCTAGAGTACAGTGGCGTGATCTCAGCTCACCGCAACCTCCGCCTCCCGGGTTCAAGCAATTCTCCTGCCTCAACCTCCCAAGTAGCTGGGACTACAGGCACACACAACCACACCCAGCTAATTTTTGTATTTTTAGTAGAGACGGGGTTTCACCATGTTGGCCAGGTTGGTCTCGATCTCTTGACTTCATGATCCACCCGCCTTGACCTCCCAAAATGCTGGGATTACAGGCGTGAGCCACCGTGCCCGGCCCAATTTTTTTTTAGTAGAGACAGGGTCTTACCATAACCCTTGACCTCAAGTGATCCGCCTGCCTCCCAAAGTGTTGGGATTACGGGTAGATACCAGTTTTTTTAAAGTATCTCCCATTCTACAGTAAGATGCTGACCTTACTGTGGAAATACTGCTGTTTCCTGATACCTACATCCAGTATACTTGTAGCGGCTACTTCATCCAGATGTCGGAAGACAGAGTTTAGAACCTCTCTTAAACGCTTGGTGGATGACTTCTTAAGCGGCTGCAGGAGCACTGCCTGGAAGTTGACTGGAAGTCCATACCTTTTCAGACAGACAAAATATGTCAGTTTACTACTAGAAATGCTAAGACGGATAGAAGGAACCTGACAAGACACGAGTACATTCCAAAGATGAAAAGCTTCAACCAACACAGCTTCGTCAAGTCAAACTCGAGCAAATTGCTTAGGGTAGCGGTGATCTCTCTGGATAGAAAAAGCTCTAGAATTTGCTAACCCCGTTCTGATACCTAGTTTTCAACTGTAGAGCCAAAGAGGGCATCCCTCGGGCCAGGAGTGACAGTTCATGGCGCATGCTCAAGCTGAATGCCGGTAGTTGGACTGAACATTCGGACTCCAAGGTGTTTGTCTAAAACCCAGCTCGGCCATTTCTCTCCACTGAAGGAGAGGCAAAAATCTGGTTTATCAAGGTGGTTATTATTTTCGCTGAGTTCTTGGGTAGATAGAAAACATTTTTAATGTACCCAGTTGTATACCTGAGCACATGAAAACCAGTTGTTGGGGTGAGCTGTTCCTGTGGTTTTAGCCCACAAAAAATACAGCAAGTGCTGTAAATAGCAAACAGTTTGTGATTGTTGAAGTATTTTTATACTCTCAGGAGCAAAGGATTGGATGTTCAGTAGTTAGCACCTGTGTTCCCTTGGGATCCCTAGGCCTTGATGTGAACTCCATCTTTACAGGCTCTTTCACCCACCTAGTGCTCTGCTTTGTCCAGAGTGGGGTCTGCCATATACATCAATCCTGGGAGCAGGACCTATTAATATTACTAAGGTTTTACTTTTTTTTTTTTTTTGAGATGGGGTCTCACTCTGTCACCCAGGCTGGAGTGCAATGGTGCGATCTTGGTTCACTGCAACCTCCGCTTCCCAGGTTCAACCTGTTCTCCTGCCTCAGCCTCCCAAGTAGCTGGGATTACAGGCACCCACCACCACCACACCAGGCTAATTCTACCACAGTCATTACCAAGTTGTCCTGGAGGTTGTTTATCCATCTAGGACCTGTCCTTAAAGCTGAAAGCACTCCTCCCTTAAAGCTGAAAGCACTCCTCCCTTAAAGCTGAAAGCACTCCTCCCCCAGCAGCGTGGCTTGAGGGAGAAGCCTGTCTGTTGTGCTTGCTGTAGTGGGTGGTAGGCACCCTAGGTCCTTAATGGACATGCACTCCAGCCCTTAACCTTTCCTCAGCCTCTGCGCTCTTCCGACCCTTCCCGGCCCTGTCCTGTCTCTGTAGCACCCATCCTGCGAATAATGCCTTCTCCATTCCGCCCAGAACAAGACCCCATGCCAGGCGCGGTGGCTCACACCTGTAACCCCAGCACTCTGGGGGACCAAGGCAGGCTGGATCACCTGAGGTCAGGAGTTCAGGACCAGCCTGGCCAACATGGTGAAACCCCATCGCTACTAAAATTACAAAAATTACATGCCTATAATCCCAGCTACTTGGAAGGCTGAGGCAGAATTGCTTGAACCCAGGAGGCAGCGGTTGCAGTGAGACAAGACTGTGCCACTGCACTCCAGCCTGGGCGACAGCAAGAGTCCATCTCAAAAACAAAGGACCCCAGGAGCGACTGGCCCATCCCCCTCATTCTCCCCAAGGCCCCGCCCCATGCTGTGCCCTCCCCTTGTCAAGGCCCTGCCCCTCCTGTTCCCTGCAGTCACTTGGTGGGGAGCTGTTCATGTTAAGTGACTGTAGGTAAGACACCCTTGGCCCTCCGCTGTAGGGCTCGGCCCTTCTACTGTCACTTCCCTTGATCAGCACCCCACCTGGCTAACATAAAAACGCCCACTGCACGCAGCTCTCATGCCGCCGGGCTTCCCGAGAGCCAGATCTGAAAGTCTGGTGCCTGTCACTCACTCCTTTAACCGCTGCCCACCAGCATCTCGCACCGATGCCCTCCTACCAGCCAAATCCCAGGGACAGCTACAGCCTTCACTTTTCCTCCTCCCACCTCCTCTTGCTCTTTAAATGCTGGGTGTCCCTGTGGTACTGTTTCCCGCTGCCACGCTCCCTGGGTGATCCGTCCACTTACCTGCTGCTGGTGATTGCCTAACATCTCCCCCGACCAGACCCAAGGATCCAGCCACCTGGCGGGGCTCAGCAGCCTCGCCGCTGCCCCACCCCCCACCTGTTTTCGTCTTGGGTCACTTAAGCAGCTGGGATTCGTCATCCATGAGGATGAACCCCACCTCCTCAACCAAGGACTGTGCCTGCGTCACACTGGCTTTATTCAGTCAACAAACATTTCATGTCTACTCTTTGTACAACTCTGTGCTGGGTGGCAGAGGTACAGAGAGAAGCCAGACTCAGTGCCCAGCACAGGGACAGAAGGAAAGCGGCTCCTGAGACAGGAAGATAGCAGCAAGCGCCAAACGGGGCACAGACCGACAGGAGCCCAAAGCAGCAGGGGCGTGTGCGCTTTGCCTCCTCCCTCCTTGCCTCTGCGCTTACTCTGAAGAACTGGTTAGCTCAGTATCTGTTTCCTTAGATGATGGCACCCCCATACAATGGTATATGATGAAGCCATTAAAAAGGATCAAGTAGCTCTACTCATATTGATCTGCGAGGATCCCACAAAGCAAATGGAATAAACAAGGTGCAGAACATTGAATCCCCTTTTGTGGGAGTTGCAAGTGTCCCAAAGCCATTTGCCGCGATTATCTCTGGACAGTGAGACTCAGGAACTTCTCACAGTGCCTGCTTCTGAACTTGACTGCTTGAGAATTAGTTTTGCATCTGTTTTTAGGGATAATACTTCGCTTTATTGAGCCTAAGTACTATATTAAGGAGGTCGGTCTCGACCTCTCTCGGGCAAATGTGCATCCTGGAAGGCATGGACAGGCTTCACTGTGTTAGGACTGAGAGCAACTGACTTCTGAGCTGGGCAGGGTTGATGTGAGGCTGTGTATACTAGAGATGGCTAGAATACTCCCAGGAGCTAGGTACACCCTCCAAGCCAATGCTGCCATCTGTGTTGGTACAGGCTTTTGAGATGGGCATACACAGGTGTGCATGGGTGCAGGTGTGGGGGTGGTGCATGTGCAGGGCAGAAGAACCAGGAACCAGGGTCAGAATCTGTACCTGGGCAGACCACACACTGACAGCCTCATGGAAGGTGAATTGGAGGCCAAGAACAAAGAGGAGGCTTATGGCAACAGCCAGGCCGGTGGGGCCAGACCCGTGGAAGAGAGAGTACAAAGGCAGAGTGGACCGGGCCTGTCAGAGGTGTCCAAACTGACCCTGGAGTTTGGGGTCTGATGAGGGGAAGGATGAGGAGGCCACTGGCAGAAACAGGAAAGCAGAGGAAGGGGTGTGGGAGGGGAGATGAGACAGATACCCAGATAAAGCCTACGGCAGGCGGATGGCAGGACCTGGAGACCAGGGAACATGGGCAGGAAAACGAGGGAAAGCAGGAGACATCGGCCAGGGGGACGGCAGGGAAGGATGAGGAGCTCTTCAGTGCAGGCGGGGAAGGGGTCCACAGGTCACACAGAGGGTCCCGGGGCTGGAGGAGTCCAGGAGGCTGCGAGTCAGAGCAGCAGGCAGGGCGCAGCGCTCCGTGACGCAGGACGCAGCCACACGGGCCAGGAAAGTGGCCTTCAAAGGTGTTTCCTCTCTGATTCCACTTTCATAAAAATCTGTAAGAATCATGTATCTATTCATAAAAAAACCAACAAACCCTACGCCTAAAGGGGCACCCACTGGGATGCCGGCAGTGTTCTCTCCTGGTGTTAAAATTACAGGAGATTTTTATTCACTCTGCTTACCTAGAGTTGCCAGATTTCCCACAGTGAAGCAATTTTTTTTTTTTTGCCAGAGTTTCTCTTGTTGCCCAGGCTGGAGTGCAGTGGTGCAATCTCAGCTTACTGTCATCTCCGCCTCCCGGGCTCAAGTGATCCTCCCACCTCAGCCTCCCAAGTAGCCAGTACTACAGGCCCACGCCACCACTCCTGGCTAATTTTTTATTTTTAGTAGAGGTGGGGTTTCGCCATGTTGGCCAGGCTGGTCTCACGGTCCATGACAAGGGCCTATCTTTTTTTTTTTTTTTTTTTTTTTTTTTTAATTAGGCAAAGGTCAGGCATGGTGGCTCACGCCTGTAATCCCAGTACTTTGGGAGGCTGAGGCAAGCAGATCACCTGAGGTTAGGAGGAGCTCCAGACTAACCTGGTCAACATGGCAAAACCCTGCCTCTACTAAAAATACAAAAAAGTAGCTGGGCATGATGGCGGGCTCCTGTAATCCCAGCTACTAGGGAAGCTGAGACAGGAGAATCTCTTGAACCCGAGAGGCGGAGGTTGCAGTGAGCCAGGAATGCGCCATTGCACTCTAGCCTGGGCAACAAGAGTGAAACTCCATCTCAAAAAAAAAAAAAGGCAAAATAAGCTCTGTTGGTGGTGGTGTGGTTTTGGTTTTCTCTCTGGACTGCCTTGAGGGGTGGGGCTTCCAGGCCGAGGATGGAGGCAGCCCAAGAACGCTTTCCAGAAGCCACTGGGACCCTGCAGGCTTCATGAGGGTGGGGACAGGAGCCAGCCAGAGGGTCCACAAGGGGCATGCGGGTAGGGCGCTGGGGAGAACCCAGATGACACTTGTCCCAAGTGTGGCAGGAACGGCGGGAGCAGACAGCAGGGGACGCAGGGCTGAGGGAGGGTGTATTTGACTCGGAACTGAGCATGTTGCCAACTGCCACAGTCACAGAAAGGAGATGGGTGGAGGGTGGAGAGAAGGCAGGAGCTGGGGCGCCCCCATAGCTCCCACAGACCCTGTCCATCCTCAGGACAGCTCCAGCCGGGGCATCACTGCCACGCACCTCAGCACGGACTCCACAAACACTCTGAGGGCCTTGATGTGGATCCAGGCAATGAAGGCTTCGCTGAAGTTCACCTTGAGCCAGCGCAGCAGGGGGCCCTGAAAGGACAGAAGAGCCCGGTGACCCCTCCTGGCCACCCCGCCCAACACAGAGCCAAGAAAGGACTTGGGTTTTGACAGAGCACGCCCTGAGCTGAGAAGAAGTGCCCAGGAGCCAGAAGCAGAGAGTTGGTCGGACCAGCCCTGGGTCAGGCTCAGGACCTCGAGGTCCAGGGCGCCTGGTGCCAGGGAAGCTCAGCGGGCCAGCCACCCGGTGCATGCATGGGGCCACCGCAGACCGCAGCACGGGGAGCTGGGCAGCCCCTGACCTCGGGGCTTTCAGCGGGCAGCCAGGGGCTTCTGCCTGACACTGCGCAGCCAGGGAGTCCACCTTCTCAGAGGCTCTGCCCCCAGGGTCCTGGCATCAACCACAGCAGCGCCTCCCCTCACAGCCCCGCCTCACGTGGCCACAGCAGCAGCCACTGATACTGGTGTGGCAGGTCCTCCTGGGAGCTCAGAGTCTGGGAGCAAGAGCTCGGAGCTCCCGCCCGACACTGCAACTGCCCACAAAGGTCAGGGGTGGGTTCAGCAAGGGCAGCCAAGGGAGGAGAGCTGAGCTGCCTGCCACCACCCCAGCCAGGGCCCTGCCCGTCCCAGCTCCAGCCACCTCCAGCCAGGGGCCCGGGGACAGGCGCCCTGGCCGACAAGCACCCTTCACTCCAGGCGGGGGCAGCTCCAAAGAGGCCCTGCAGATTAGGAGGAAGGCATGATTCTGGCTCCTCAAATTTAAGACCTCAAAAGCCATGTTAGAGAACAGAAAAATGCAAGGATTCATTTTCCCAGAAGATGCCTGAGCTGGCGAGGAGATGCGAGCCAGGGACCCCGGGGTTCCCGGGGCGTTGCTTACCTCACCCTCGCCCTCACTCTCTCTCTCTCTGTCGGTCTGCCCCGCAGCGGGCCTATCAGGGTTACCTAGCAGGGTTACCTTAACCTTGTGGTCCGGGAAGGTGGATGATCCCTTTTTAAGAGCAACACAGGAAGTTTGCTAAAGGCACAGAAATGATTTATTAATCTTTCAGCAAACATGCATCACAAACAAATAAATCATTCTCATCGCCTGAAAGGCACGCGAGAGCAAGCTCAGGAATTCAGGCCCACCCTCGAGACTCGCGTGCTGGCTAGACTAGAGATGTGGTAGGCGCTCGCCGGGCTCCCGGAGTGGTGAAGGCAGAGGGAGGGGCAGCGTTAAGGCCTTTGGGTTCCATATTCCAAGCACAGAGCCAATCTCTGGCAGAGGGGTCAGTCCTGAGCCCCGTCCCCTTGCTTGGGCTTGGCCAGGACCCCCATCGCAGGCCGACCAGGACAGCACCGGGAGGCATTAGTGGAAACAGCTGTCTGCGCTCTGTCAAGGTGGCTCCACCATGCCCAGCCACAGATGCCTTCCTGGCATTCAGGGGGCACCTCGGCGTGCACAGTGCAGGAGATGAGTTGGGCATGCATTTAGGACACTCACCCTTTCCCATTCTGTCTCTGCAAACAGGTGGGAAACACAGGAAAATCCCACTTTGCTCTCAAAGTACACTCAAACCCAGGGCCTGGCCTGTCCCTCTGGTTGACGAGTGACAAAAAGGATGCAAGACGTTTGGTCATGCACTTCTAGATAGGCCAGAGGGGCCAGATCCTCAGGAGGCCAGTGGGGCTCACCCGAGCTGAGAGTGTCTCCACCTCCCGCCCACAGAGAGACCCTGGCAGGGCCCCCAGGGCAGTGTGGGCAAAGGCTATGCCATGTAAACTACGCCAGCTGGGAACCTGAGCCACATGTGGCAGGTGGCAGGCTCCTGTGTGTCACCCTGTTCCCTGGGGGTCTGGCAGGCCCGGGTCAGTGCCCAGGTGGGTGCTAAAGGCCCTGCTTCGCCACCTGTCCCCAGCAGGGCCTCCCAACGTGGAGGCTGCCATGGTCTAGCCCCATCCAGAGATACTGTGCAGGGGGTCGGGACCAGGACTGAATCGAGCTGGGAAAAAGCCTGGCTAAAGAGAACAGCCAGGGCGTGCCCAGGTAACAAGGGTTTCAGGTGAGCTGAGGCTAAGGAAGGAAATGCTTTGGAGCTCAGCTTTCACTGGGGAAATCTTTCCTGCCTGGTATCTGGGTCTGTGGGCCCTGCTCTGAGGACTGGAGCACCAAAGGGCCAGGGTTCCCCAGCTCCAGCTCAGGTCCTTGTACTCAGGAGGGGACACCCACCCCACAGGCTCAGCTGGAGCCCGGCAGCCTCTGGCTCTGAGGCGTGTCTCACTTGCTGTGCACACACATGTCCACACACACACACGCACACACACACGTGTGAGCGCCCTGTGCTTCTGCTTTGGGGAAGGAGGGTAAAAAATCCCTACATAAACGTTTATATTATCAGCTATTGTTTCCTTCCTAAAGGGAAACAGACCAGACCAGAAGGGCTCCGAGAACCCCACTATGGGGGCTCCGTGACTCGGTTTGCTCGTGAGGGGGGGCTGCTCATCTCCAGTCCCTGTGAAGAGGTCGCTAGGTCGCTGACAGAGAGGCCAAGCCCCCGGGAGCCCGGAGTACACACTTGATGGCACGGACCCCGGGGGCACTCCCTGCCTGCCCGCGGCCATGGCACTCCTCCCCACGCAGGTCCTCACAGCGCTGTGTTCACACAGCGACGTCCCCCCAAAGGCCTCAAGAACATTCTACTCATTCCTCCCGCCCCGTCACTAGAGGCTGGACTGGAAGGTGCTCCACAGAACCCTCCCTGGTGGGCACGGGGAAGAAGGGGCCCAAAAACACTCCACCCAGACAGGCTCCTTCCAAGTTGCCCGGCCGAGCCCAGCACCGCGGTGGGAGGACTGAGTATGGAAGATGCTCGCTTCACGGAGCGGCGGGGCGGCCTTCCCACAGCTCTCCTGCTCACATTTCAAATGCAAGCATCTAGTTTTGCTCCCTGGCGAGCTAAGCTGTCCTCCTACATGAAGGGTTTCTGAGTGGCTGTGGTCGGAAGTCTCCAGATAAGCACCCCCTCTGTGCTAAGGACACAGGGGAGGTCAATACGGGGGCTAGTGGCGCCCTGGAAACCTCACGGCTGCAATCTCCAAGGCCCGGCACTGCCCACCCTGCACACAGATGCTCCCGCCTGGAGCCCACGTGCCTCGCTCAGTTCCAGGAAGGCCTGGCGGGTCATCTGGCCAGCTTGCCTCTCACAGCCTCAGTTTCTCATTCGTACTGTGGAGTTAGCAACCCCTTCCTGGCAGGGCGGTGCTGGGGACCAGTGAGAGCGTGTGTGGAAAGTGCTGGCTGGGTGGACCCCCGGCTCCCGCCCCCCGCTCCCCCGCCTGGGCTCCTTTGTGCTCACCGCCCGCCCCCCAGACCCTGGTCAGGCGTCCCCTGAGAACAGAGGGTCCCCGTGGTGTGAGCCCAGGAGCCTGGTGGGGACAATGAGAGGGAGAGCTGGAGACTTGGGAGGACTCTTCTATCCCCAGGCCACTGGGTAGGGGCAGGAGGAACTGCTCAATCACATACTCACATACTGTTGCTTCTTATCGGACAGTAATCTGGCCATCTCCTCCCTTTCCCTTTTAATTTCCTTCTCATCATAGTAAAATTCACGAACAGTGAACCTTAAAACAAGCAAACCATGGGCTTTCACTCAGAAGCCTTCCTGAGGGGCAGAGACGCCCCGCAGCAGGAGATGAACGAAACCCGGAGGACACTTACTTGTTTTCTTTGGCCTTGGTTTTGAAATCTTCAATCACTTTTCGAAACAGAGTCACAGTGAAAAGGCCCCCCTCCTTGTCCTCAGTAATGAGTCTGTTGGAGAGAAGCATCTGTTGGCTGGACTCACTGCCAGGCTCTGTGTGGGTCTGGGGCTCAGAGGCCCCTGGGGCCTAGTGGCCTGCACTTGGGGTCCCTGGCAGCAGCTGAGGGCTGGGGAACCAAGGACACTCCCTGAGATTTCCTAACCCCTGGCTGCCTGCCCTCCCCTCCTGCCCCTTCCACACTCCTCCAGGCTAAGGCCTCAGCGGGGCTCGGGGGGCAGGCAGTGCAGGGGCCTGGGCTTCAGCGCCCGCTTATCAAATGCCTGAGAGACCAAGCCCCCCGGGCCGCCGTCACCTCAGCTGGCACGGGGTGTCCCTGGCTCTGATGTGCCGCCTGATAGTGAAGCAGAGTGGTGGAAACTATCGCACAAGGTCCATTTCACTTGCAATGTCACAAAGTCCTAACGGAACACAGCCTCCCAAGCACGTCTCAACCCAGGACCACTGGGGCCACTGTCTCCAGCAACTCAGGAATTCTTGGGGCCAGCGGTCTAAACATCTCTGAGTCCTACTGGCCAGAAGACCGGAAGTGGGAGCCCTCAGGGCCAGACACGATCTCACAGCATGCTGGCAGGGTCACCCTTTCTGTTTCTCACAGCCCCTCCCATAGGGGCTGCCCCCAGGCTCCAGGTATTTCTAGAGTCATCTGTGCAGGCTTTCAGGTGGCTGGTGACAATGAAGGGCCTGAGGCTCTGGTCTGGGAGGCCAGGCCACCTACCAAGGCAGCCGGTCCTGGCACGGATCCCCGGTGCTTGGCATTTAAGAGCAGTGAATGCTCCTGCCAGCACACCAGCTTCCAGGGCCAGCTCCTCCGCTCCGGAGCCTTACTCCTCTTCCCTGCCTCCCCTGTAACCTCGGGCTGTGATTGTCCTGTTCCTTGCACCTTTCAATTTAGATCCCGATGATTGCCATTTCCTGGCCCTGGGAGAGCCCCTTCCCCCAGCAGGGGCCCCAGGGCAGAGGCCTTGCACCAGGAGCTCTGTCTGTGAGGAGTCAGATGAATAGGCTGGCTGCCTGAGGAGCATTCTAAAACCTCTTCAAATTACAAACCATCTCAGCCATACAAAAAGGTATAGAGGAAAATGAGTACCATGCTGGGTGTGGTGGCTCACACCTGTAATCCCAGCACTTTGGGAGGCTGAGGCAGGCGGATCACCTGAGGTCAGGAGTTCGAGACCAGCCTGACCAACATGGTGAAACCCCACCTCTACCAAAAATACAAAAATTAGCTGGCTATGTTGGTGCACGTCTATAATCCCAGTTACTTGAGAGGCTGAGGTAGGAGAGTTGCTTAAACCCGGGAGGCCGGAGGTTGCAGTGAGCTGAGCTCGTGCCACTACACTCCAGCCTGGGCAACAGGGTGAGCCTCCGTCTCAAAAAAAAGGAAAACGCGCAGCTTTGGATCAGCCACCCAAAACCAAAGCTCCAGCCGGTGAAAGCCCACATGCTCCTACCCCATATGTGCCACTCACTCCATCCTGGGCCACCACCATCCTGAGCGTGGCCTTCCTCCCCGTGACCCATCCCCACAATTCCCTGTGTACCTGTGTGTGCCCGAGTCACACCCATTTCACATCCATTTCACACCCATTTCACACCCATTTCACACCCATTTCACACCCCTTTCAGACCCCTTTCACACCCATTTCACACCCATTTCACACCCTCTGCTCCTCTGTAGCAGCCTTTCCCCTTCTTCCCTCCTGACACACGGGGCCGGCATCCTTGGTTCCCCCGCCACGCAGTATCCCATGATGGACACAGTTTGTAACCTGCCCTCCGCCTGTCACTCTGCCAGGGTCCACTGGCCACTCCTGCTCTGGCCCCCGCAGGCCACACACCGAGGCTGCTTTCCCTCCCGGCTCCCGCTGTGGCCGTTCACTGGGCAGCCGCTCAGGCCAGGGCTGGCTTCCCCCTCTGGCAGGGAAGAATTGATGCTGAGCTGAGAATGCAGAGCCAGAATGCAGCAGAGGCAATGGCATGGAGAGGCTGCTCGGCCAGGTGGGGCCAGGGCAGCCTTCCCAGGGCAGGGGCAGGGAAGTGAAGTTTTGAAAGAGGAAGGCACTCTGGCATGTGACAAGGTGTGCGACGCTGACAGAACTCCAGGCCAAGGGACAGGAGAGGGCCCAGGTGTGGAGGGCCGGGGGGGGCCTTACACCCTCAGGGCATGTTTGGTGGTTGGGTGCCCTGAAGCACCCACACATGCACCCCAGGGTTCCTGGGAGCAAGCTGGGGTCTCACTTACTTGGTTGATCGAGGGACCACCATGTCTGAGAGAGATTCGTAGGTTTTTTGCCATTGTGAGTAGTTGGGTCTGCAAGAACACAGAATCATTCTGTGATTTTTTTGCAGAAAAGGCTCTTGGGTGTCCTGAGTGCTTAGGAAGCTGCATACCCATTTTCCTGAGGGCCTGAAGGTGAGCAGGGATGGGGTCAGAGGGAGCCCTAACCTCCCCTGAGGCCCGGCTGTGCCCATGGGGAATCCCCTGCCTAGCCTCCCCAGGGTACCCACAGAAGTCCCTTTGTGAAGAGCTATGGATACACTTGGGGCTCACTAACAACCGTCTAATCTGGGCCCCTTGTGACCTTGGGCAAGCTAACCAGCCTCTCCAGCCTCAGGACAATGGGAATCACCAGACTTCCCAGGCCTTTGGTGAGGATGAAATAAAATAATGTCAACCACACGTTGGGTATATAGCAAGCGCTCAATAAATGACTGCTTCTGTCATGGCCACAACCTCCATCACCCAACAACTGTCCCTGCTGGCACAGCCGCGGGCAGGGCCCCGTGAAGGAATGACTGTTTCCTGGGAACTGGGGCTGGGCAGGGAGCATCTTCGTCCACTCCACCCAAGTCACCAAAGGGCCCACCTTCCTCTCTGCTGGGCAGGGCCAGTTGCCTTCGTGATCGCCCGGCACAGGCTGAGACACCCACTGATCGCCCGGCACAGGCTGAGACACCCACTTGCCCAGCACTCACTTGGGGACGATGACCAGAAGTGTGATGAGATACTCAGAATCCAGCACGAAGTCCTCCTTGCTCACAATATCACTCAGTGTCCGGGTGAAGAGGTTCCCCCTAAAAGGCAGGTGGAACAAAGGGTGTGAATGGTGTGAGCAGAAAGGGACACAGTGACCCCAAAAACCCATGCCCAGGCACTGGGGCTGAGGGGCAGTTCTCAAGGCAGGGTGGGCACCAGGGATGTTGGAGCCTAGAAGAACACAGCAATTCTCAGCAATGATCGCTCCCTGCCAACTGCAGGGCCAGGCTCTTTGCTGGGGTCACAGCTGCTGCCTCCTCCCCTCTAGGGACAGGGAGGCTGGCAGGGCCTCAGGTACTATCACCCATCACCCAAGGGGCTGCCGAATCCAACACCTCAGTGACCTGCACTGCCCCGGTGCGCGGTGCCAGCCACAGCTGCTACAGGATGGGGGCCTCGGGTGGCAGGCAGCTAAAGTTACTCAAGTGTCAACACCACGGCCAGCTCTTGGAGCTGCGTGAGCCATCCTCGATAGAGCTCCGTGTCACTTTACAGGCCTCCCAGCCCAGCAGCCAGGAGACACTCACCTGAAATAGCTTTCTACATGCCCAGTGGACCTGGTCTGAGTGGAGGGTATGGTATTATTGGCACATGGATCAAGGCTGTCAGATCAGAAAATGGGCCAAGATCAAACTACCCAGGCTGTATGCGGGACCAGCACAGGGGCGGTGACGTCGGCACAGAGTGCTTCCCTGGGAAATCGCTCTCCAGCACTCAGCCATGGCCAAAGCTTTAAAGGCAATGGGAAACACCTTCCTCAGGGAGCCTATGTGGCTTCTTTGCTGTCTCCTGCCTGAACATCACTGACCAGCTGCATGGCCATGGATAAAGCCCTTAGGTTCCTTCTTCCTGGGCACCACATGCTTGAACCTCCCTGTCCTAGAACTGAACACATTACCCTTACACTGTCCCACCTCTCTCCCTGGCTCACCTCTGAACCCCCAACACGAAGCCAACTTTCCACACGTTTGTCGAATGAATAACTACGAGCTCTGCAAGTGCAAAAATTGTATTGTATTCTGCTTTACATCTTTAGGGTTTAGCGTCAGGCCTGAGGGCACAGTGCATACTTGGTACATGTACAACAAAAGAAGAAAAGAGAGCGCAGAGGAGGGAGTTAGAAACGTTCATCCCTCTTCGTACACCACCCTCTTATACTTGCTGTATGTGCTCAGTAAATCAATTAAAGTCACTGCAAATCAATGAATGATCAATGAATGACGGAACCTCACCAGTTGAGTGAAGAGGCTGGACCAGGTGTTTGCTCAAGTCCCAACCAGTCCTGAGGAAATCCATCACAGGGTGATGCTGTGCGAGTGGATGGCCCCATGGTATGTGGGCTCCAAGCCAGAATGGATGGACGGATGACCCATCCCCACTTAGGGCTCTCTGTGCTGGCGCCTGGCCTCCGTCCTATACTCCAGAGCTCATGCCCACTTACTTTTGACAAGAAGCCAGGCATCCAACAGCAAGGGTTTCCAGTTGAAGTGGGCTGTGTTTTTTTTTTTTTTTTTTTTTTTTTAGACAGAGTTTCGCTCTTGTTGTCCAGGCTGGAGTGCAGTGGCATGATCTCGGCTCACTGCAACCTCCTCCTCCCAGGTTCAAGTGATTCTCCTGCCTCAGCCTCCCGAGTAGCTGGGATTACAGGTGCGCACCACTATGCCCAGCTAATTTTGTATTTTTAGTAGAGATGAGGTTCCTCCATGTTGGTCAGGCTGGTCTCAAACTCCTGGCCTCAGGTGATCTACCTGCCTCAGCCTCCCAAAGTGCTGGGACTACAGGCATGAGCCACTGTGCCTGGCCTAAAAACCATCTATGGTTTTTAATTTTCTTTCCACTAATGTACCATTTGCTTTTTTCACAAGAAGACAGCTGGCCCAGTGACCCTCAGAAGTGGACTGCAGAAGTGGGGGTACCTCCCAGGTAACATTCCGTTTGCTTACAGTAGTGGGCCAATCAGGGGAGGGCAGTTGGTTCGGGCCTCCCTGCGTCACTTCCCTTCTCTGGAGTTAGGGGCCAAGTGTAGGTATCATATTGAAAACTCTACAACTGACCAGGGTTCTCGGAGAACAACCAACAGCATCAGATCCAGAGTCTGGGGGGACTGGGCTGCTCCTCCATGCCAGCCAACCCCACCTCACCCTGTTCAGGAGCAGCCTCCTCAGCAGGAGCTCACCTGGCTTCTCTGTTTTGTTTTGTTTTTTTCTTTTTTGAGACAGAGTCTCACTCTATGCCCAGGCTGGAGTGCAGTGGTGATCTCAGCTCACTGCAACCTCTGTCTCCCAGGTTCAAGTGATCCTCGTGCCTCAGCCTCCCAAGTAGCTGGAATTACAGGTGCGCACCACCATGCCCAGCTAATTTTTGTATTTTTAGTAGAGACGGGGTTTCACCATGTTGGCCAGGTCAAACTCTTAGCCTCACGTGATCCACCCGCCTCAGCCTCCTAAAGTGTTGGGATTACAGGCGTGAGCCACCATGTCTGGCTACATGGCTTCTCTTACACACCTCCAACAACAGGACACTCACTACCTCACAAGACAGTCCCTGCCACTGCGTTGCTGAGTTAACACTTTTCTCTGGCATCTCTACCATCGTGGTGACTGTTCTGCCGGCGGAGCCTGCTCCCTCTCCCACACAGTGGTTCTTCAGGTGGGTGGAGAAGGCACCTGAGTCCCTGAGGCTGCTCTGCTCTTGTCCACAGAGCCCACTACCCTGCTGCGCTTTGCAACGGGCCGTGCTCTGATATCCTGGCCTCCTGTCAGCCCCGGGGGCCCTCTGTGCAGCCTCCACAGGGGAGGACTGGGTGCAGCACCCAGGTGCCCTGGAGAAGCTGGGAGACGGAAGCGTGCGGTGAGGAGCAGCACGGCCGCATCCTCTTCCCTGGGCATATGCACGGGGCGTGATCACCCTCGCCTGGCCCTTTCCTCCTCTCCCAGCACGCGGCTCTTGGAGAGGTGAGAGTGCCTCCACCTGTCTGTCTGTCTCACTGTCATGCACGGGCACAGACTCCCAGGTGGCCCAGTGGCAGGACAGGCAAACGCTATGCCCTCGCCAGGACTCGCCCTCGCCAGATGTGGAGGCTGGTGAATACACACATGGATTTCTTTTCCATGTTCTCCAGGTTTGTCTTCAGAGTGTTGTAAGCGGCCGTTCGGGACTTCAGGTCCATCTCGATCTGCGCCAGTTGCTGTTTGGGAAAGCAAAAGCTCCGGGTGACCTTGGGCACTGAAGGAGTTGGTTGAACTTTTTGAAATGGCCACAAAAGCTCATGGTGCGTTCAAGAAAAAGAACTGCCCTGGCTATTTGCCAGGATGGCTTCCGTTTACCAGCATTTGGCCCTTCCAAGGAGCCCCTGTGTGGCACCCAGGCACCAAGCCATGATGGCTTTTCTAGGATGACTCGATGAGCCCAGCCTTTCCTGATTTCAAGCCCATCCTGAACAGTCGGGACATCCCACACCCACACCTACCCTCTCGGGCTCTGCTGGAGGGCAGCTCAGGCTGACCCCCAATCGTTGCTTCCAGGAGGACCCGACATTGCCTGGCCCTCACAAATGCCCCGTCTCCTGGCTCGGCTGTGCCAATATTCCTCGTACGTGTTGGCAGGGGCAAGGAAGTGCAGTGGACAGAAACAAGACAGGCCCAGGCTCAAGCCACACCCTCCTGCTTTCTGGCCGACTGGCTCAGGTTCCCCATTTGTTCCAGAGGGCGGATAATGCCAGTGCTGAGAGCCAACTGTGCCAGGCTCCTTCCCATTCCCTCCTCGCAGCCCCATGCAGTAACACCCCACCAGCTTAGGCAACCGGCCATGGCAGGAGCATTTACACCACGGCCATCAACAAATGCTACAGGCCAGCACACGGCTGCTGACGGGAGCATCTCAAGAGTCAATAGATGAAGAAAGTGGGTGCTCCACACAATGCCAACAGCTTTAGTCTAAATATAGACATTTTTATACATGGATGAATCCATTGTAAACTTTTAAACATTGGTTACCTTTTGGGAGAATAAAGGGAGTGGGGGTGATGATCACAGCTCGAATGATTTTATTATTTTAAAGATAAAATCATAAAATAATTTTAAAGATAAAATAATTAAATATATTTAAAATGATAAAAATGATTAAATTAAATGATTATATTCAAATGGTAGGCTGGGCAAGGTAGCTCATGCCTATAATCCCAGCAATTTGAGAGGCCAAGGTGAGAGGATCACCTGAGGTCAGGAGTTTGAGACCAGCCTGGCCAACATGGTAAAACCCTGTCTCTACTAAAAATGCAAAAATTGGCTGGGCATGGTGGTGGACGCCTGTAATCCCAGCTACTCAGGAGGCTCAGGCAGGAGAATTGCTTGAACCCGGGAGGCGGAAGTTGCAGTGAGCTGAGATCGCGCCACTGTACTCCAGCTTGGGTGACAGAGTGAGACTTTGTCTCAAAAAATATATATAATAAAATGGGCCAGGCACGGTGGCTCATGCCTGAAATCCTAGCACTTTGGAGGCCGAGGTGGGCAGATTGCCTGAGCTCAGGAGTTTGAGACCAGCCTGGGCAACATGGTGAAACCCTGTCTCTACTCAAAATACAAAAATGTTAGCTGGGCATGGCGACGTGTGCCTATAATCCTACCTACTCAGGAGGCTGAGGCAGGAGAATTGCTTGAACCTGGGAGGTGGAGGCTGCAGTGAGCCGAGATCTCACCACTGCACTCCAGCCTGGGCAACACAGTGAGACTCTGTCTCAAAAAAATAATAATAATAAAATGATAAAAATGATAATTAAAGAAAAAGATTTAAAGTGATGATTTTAAAGATAAAAACTAAATATTTTTCTCTTTACATGTTGCCATGTTTGGTTTTTTATAAAATTCATCTTTTTATAATATTTTTTAAAAACTTTCAAGTTTGAAACGATTATAGATTCACAGGATGTTGCAAAAATAGTACATAGAGATCCTTAGTACTCTCCATGCAGTTTCCCACAGTGATTTCCCACACCTCACCATACAACTATACTATTCGGCACTATACAACTGCATACTATACTGAACTGTGCAACTATATTGTACGACTATACAACTATATTAAACTCTTCTGCACTACAGAAGTATACTGTGCAACTGTATAGTATACAGCATTATGCAACTATATAACTATATGATTACTATTCTGCACTGTACAGCTCTATTACTATACTGTACTGTCCTATACAACTATACTATACTATACTACTCTGCACCATACCGTCATAGTTCTGTATCATAACCAGGAGACTGACATGGCTACAATCCACAGATCTTGCTTTTTAAAATAAGATTTGTATATTTTTTGGGAAAAAAAAAGCAAAAATAAAAAATACTGTTTGTCTTTATTTTTCTGATTTCATCACAAGCCAATGAAAAATTGCTGAGAGGTATTTGGGAGCAAGTAAAACAATGGTGGGAACTAGAGTTTTGGAACCAGTAAGGCCCACATTTAAATGCCAGTTCTGACTTTTACTGGCTGTGTGACCTGATATAAGCTCCTTGACCTCTCCGAGCAAAGTGACCCAGAATTATTGTGAGATAATAGAGGAATCTCCTTTGACTAAATGTCTCTAGTTGACAGATTGAGACCTCTCGTTGGCAGAACGAGGCTGAGGCGGGGGTGTCACACTGTGTTCCTGGTGTAGGCAGGACTGAGGGAGCCAACACCCCGGAGCCTCTGCCCCTGCTCCCGCCAGGAGTTGCTTCCCTGTGCTGGAGCCAGTCCAGGGCTTCCTTGGGAAGTGGTACCATGCACACAGTCAACCCACAGGCTCTGGTCCCCAAGACCTGTATCCCCATCCCAGCATAATACTCCAACTGTGGCAGGCCCTGGATCGTGCACTCAACACCTCGGCTTCCTCTTCTGCACTCAGAGGAAAGCGATGTCCACCCCATGGCATGAGGTGGATAGTAAGAGAACCCAGCACAGTCTCGGGCACATCTGGAATGCCACCAAACCAGTGCCCTCCTTCCTTCCTGCCAAAGGCACTCTTAGGGTGCTCTGGACTGGAGAAGCCAGGTCTCCCTACCGCCCCTCTGCCCCCTCCATGTGCTCCAAGGGCCCTCCACACTGAGTCTGGCATCCCTGGGACTCAGAGAATCCCAAACTGGCCCATGGTGAGGCAGAGAAGGGCCAGCCCCACCAGCCACCGTGTGCTTCCAGTTCCTTGGTGGACATGCACAGCGCCCTCCGAAGGGAACACCTGGCACAGGTGCTCTGGGCAGCCCCTCCTTGAAGGGCCTTCCAGAATCACTGCCTGATCGTTCCAGCAGGGGTCTGGGCCCCTTTGATGTTAGCAGCCCCCGAGGTGCCCCACCCAGATTCCCGAGCTTTCTGGCCCCACCCTACTTTCCAGGAGACCTGCAGGAGTTGCCAGAGGACAGATCTGAGGCCCAGCTCCACCCTGACCCTTGGCCACAGTCACAGTAGAGAACCGGGCGCCTTTGTTCCTGGCCCAGGCTGAGACTCTCCCACAGCCATGGGGGCCAGCAGGAGACGGGACACATTAGGGGCTCAGTGTTTTGGGGCAGAAGCGAGGGCCAGGCCTCAGAAACCATCAGCCTCAGTCTCACGGTCCTCATCACTCTCGCCCTCAGTGATGATACGGAGAAGCCACCCGGCTCCAGGTGCCCACAGCATCCCCTGGGACTCGAGTCACAGGGTGTTCATTTTATCAAGTGGAGTGCAGGCCATTGCTGAACAGGACAGAGGGCTGTTGGGACACTTACTGCCTCTCCATTGTCACAAGTGGAGAGTGAAGAGCTGGTGCAGTGCCTCAAGAGGTTAGGGCTCCCAGGCCAAACTCTCCACTTAAAGCAAATAGCTTTGCAGGTGAACAATCCCCTGGGGGCTAGAGGTGTCAGGTTCCTAGGAGTAAATGATGGGGGAGCTGCCTTCACCATTAGTAACTTTTTTTTTTTGGTGGGGGGATGGAATCTCATTCTGTTGCCCACGCTGGAGAGCAGTGTAACCTCTGCCTCCCGGATTCAAGCGATTCTCCTGCCTCAGCCTCCCAACTAGCTGGGACTACAGGTGCGTGCCACCATGCCCAGTTAATTTTTGTATTTTTTAGTAGAGACAGGGTTTCACCATATTGGACAGACTGGTCTCGAACTCCTGACCTTGTGATCCATCCACCTTGGCCTCCCAAAGTGCTGGGATTACAGGCGTGAGCTACCGTGCCTGGCCACCATCAGTAACTTTTGAAAAAAGAAGTGGCGCAGCAAGTGAACCGGTGCTGGACCCTCGAGGGGAGACCAGAGGACTGACTCTTTCTCTGACCAGGGCTGCCCTAAAACCCCAAACCTGCCCGGTGCATGGAAGGAGGCCACACCTCAGAAACCCAGAGGCCCACTCAGGGCAGGCTGAGGTTGTTGACAGGGGGGGCCCTACCCAGGCTCAGACCCCAGGTTCTTGCCCACCTGACCCACCAGTCAGCTGTCCCCCAGAGCAGTCCCTTTTCTCACCTTGGCTATTGTGTCCACCACGCTCACGAGCGGCTGCTTGGCAGGGTATTTGGCCATGTCCCATTCAAAGTGGGTCACAAAGGATGTTAAGTCAACTGGAAGAATACAAACACATTTCAACACATGAGCCTGCGCTCTGCGTCCACGATCAAGACTTCGGAATCCCAAGTCAAGCATCACCGTGGACATGAAGGCAGCCATCACGGGCAACGCCGGTGGGCAGGCACAGGGCTCTGGCAAAGCAAACGTTCCCTGTGGGAGCAGGGAGCTGTGAGCCCGTGGGAGCTGTGAGCCCGTGGGAGCTGTGAGCCCGTGGGAGCTGTTCCATGTGGGAGCTGTGAGCCCGTGGGAGCTGTCAGCCCAAGCACTAGACAGTTTCAACCTTCACTGTCCATTTCAAAGAAGGCATTTTCCACATTAGCAAAATACTGGACTTTGTGTCTGTGGTTTATATTAAACGGCAGAGAGGTGCATTTTTCAGTATCTGCTATTTAGAGAAAAGTCTCTGGTGAACAGACCACACCAGTGTTTTCACACATTTCCTTTTTTTCTTTTCTTTCCACCAAACCCACTGCCTTCAGAATGTCTCTGGCTCATTCTAACCAGGTGTGGGGTGGAGAGAGCCCCGGAATTGAAGTCAGAAAGAAGCAACACTAAATAAACCTCAGCTGACTCAACCCTTAGGCTAGGAGAGAATCCATTTCCCTCCCTGAGACACAGCGGAGTGGCACCTTGTCTGCTCTCTTCAGATTAGTTCGCCATACGCTTAAACAGAGCTACCTGGGCCAGCCGCCCCAGGACCTGACCTCTTTTAATACGCCGGTCTATGGGAGAGTGGGAAATTCCCCGGAAGCTGCAGTGCCACTGTGGCCCCTGGAATTCCTGAGCCCCTGGCAGAGGATCCTTCCTATGGCGGATGTCCCAGACCAGGCTCCCTGTGCACCGGCACTTCCCAGTCTATCCTGGTGCGTGAAAGGGGACTGTCATGCTCACTCCACACCCATCACCCTGCTGGGGACACACTCTAGACACCACGCCCTGCCCAAGGTCCACAGGGAGACCCCTAGGCAGACACTCCACAGAGAGCTGGGGCCCGGTGATAACCTCCTGGAGTGCTAAGGGAGGATGAAGAGTTGGCGCCGGCTCCCGCTAGGGAGGATGGAGACCCCCCACTGGGACACAGACATGGTACTCATGCGGAGGCTAAGGGGAAGAGGAGGCGGCCATGTGGCCGGTGATGGAGGGCGTTGGGTGTCAGGCAAGGAGGGCTGGCAGCGTTATGTGCTCAGGGCACTGTGAGTCAGAGAAGAGGGAGTGTGGACAGACGCTGAACAGAAAGGGGTAGGATCGGTCACCAAGGGTCATGTCTGCACCTCACCGAGTGCCAAAAACAACACTAGATCCCACCCACTCAGCCCCTAGCACAGGAACTGGACTGAAATTCCTCCAACCCCGACAGTGGCGGCCAGTGGGGTCACCAAATAAGACTCCAGCCGACCAAGGGGAGCAGGCTGGGGACACTCACACACTCTGGGGGAGTCCTCTGAGGCTGGCATGGAGGAGGCTGCAGGCGAGAAGCCAGCAGGAACGTGGGAGGGAGAGGGTGGTGCCAAGAGGAGTGGGAGGGGCCCTGGGAGGGGAGAAGAGGACAGGGGAGGACCCACTGGACAGGGTGCAAGGCAATGACGCAGGCCTGGTGACACCAGCTTTCCCGTTGGGTGGCTGGGTGGAGGGAGAGAAGTACACTAAGCTGGGCAGCCATGGAGGTGGGAGGGATGGGGACGGAGGAGAGGAGGCAAGTTCTGCCTGGGACAAGCTTGAGTTTGACATGTGGGTGGATAGGTCCCCAAGAAGCAGATAGGAATGAAATGGAGGAGGAAACCGGGCTGGGGAAGAAATGCCAGCATGTGAGATATAGGAAAGGCCTGAAGATAACAGGACGACGATGGTGACAATGACCATTAAAGCAGCTGGCACTTACTGCTGCTGACCTAGGGCCAAGAAACATGAATTATTCCATTTAATTTATTCTTCAACCCTATTAAAACCCTATGATGATCTCAATTTACAGATGAGGAAACTGGCACAGAGCAAGCTATGGAAACTCCAGGATAAAGGGAGACAATGCATGAAGCACCTAACGCCCTGCTTGGCCCATGGCAGGGCCACGGTTCCCTTCCCTGCCACATCCACTAAGTGGACACAGCCATGCAGCAGGTGGAACCTGCCCAGGAACCACACTCAGACAGCTTCTAGACCACCGAGACTCGAAGGAGGTCCTTGGGACAATTTGTTTTACAGATTTAGGACGCTGGTGTTGGAGTTAACACGGCGAGTCCTGGCCTGTTGACAAGAGTACCTCTGAGGCAGTAAGGGTGGGGCCCTGATCCAATGGAATTTGAGGCCATATAAGAAGGGACAGCAGAGAGTTGGATCCGTGCTCTCTCTCTCCTCATGCAGGCACCAAGGAATGGCCATGGGACGACACAGCAAGAAGGTGGCCATCTACAAGCCAGGCAGAGAGCCCTCAGGAGAAACCAGGTTGTCTGATCTTAGTCTGTGGTTTAAGCTGCCAAGTCAGTGGTATTTTGTGACAGCAGTCCAGGCTGACTCAGACATTGATATTAGTTTAGGTATTAATACAGGTTTTGGTATTGCCACACACAGTGGGAATGACCTTGTAGCAAGGGTGCAGGCTGGGGAGGAAGTGAGAGCAGGGAGCGGTCAGAGGGTAACCAGGAGGATTGGGAGGACTCCTCCTGTGGCAGGAACAGCAGCGAAACTCACCTCCAGGACCCCACTGCACAAGCACAGGCAAGTTCACCTCCCAGCATGGGCCCAGAGCCATCCCACAAGCCAGGAACCAGTCTCAAGGCACCAAGTGGCAGCCCAGGATGGGAGATGGCAAGGCGGTATGTGCCATCCCATCCATCTCTTCCCTCCACCTCCTACCTCATCCCCTCTGACACCCCAGGCAAGTCCCCACAACTCCCCGCTCTCCTCTCACAGCTGCCTCTGTCCTTCAACATGTAGGACAAGGAAAGACCAGTTCCTTCCAGGGGTGGCCCAACTGTCCCTGCTCCTGCTGGCCTGAACTCCACTCCTCGTGCTGTCTCAGGTTCCTCAAGGACAGTGACTGTGACTCACTGGTCTGTGTGTTCCCAGAGCCTGTCACAGTGCCCTGCACAGAGCAAGTGCTCCATAAACATGCTCAAAATACTGACAGACTCCTCCTGGCAACCATGACTGTGGTATCAGCTTGCACTGTCTGCGTGGCTTGGAAGAGATACATTTCAGATCAAGCTTGTGTCTCTGGCCATTTGCACCAAGTCCAAGGCCTTCATGGCATTCAGACCAAAGGGCTGAGGTCTCCCTTTCCATCTGAAGCATCCCTGCCCTATAACTCCTCCAAGACTGAACCCGCTTCTTGCAGCTTGGTCTTTGTTTCCATCACGGCACATGTGGCACTAAGAGTCTGTCCCCGGCAAGGCTGTGGCCTCCAGAAGGTGAAGGCCGTGCATCGCCACCGCGTGCCCAGCATGTGCTTGGTACTGACAGATGCTCAGGGAAGTCTGAGATGATGTCTCCCTGCAGAGGCCTCCAGAAGCTTCTGGGTGTGTGACTGTGACTTCCTCCTCATCTCTCACATGTCTTGAACACCAGCTCCAGCCGTGTACACTGAGCCTTGCCCCAGGTCAGGCATCCAAGCCCTTCCCTGTCCATGCACCTTGCCTTTGGAAAGAATGTTGTCTGAGGATGGCCCTTTGCCATCCCTCTGGTCTTCTATGTTTTTTTTTTTTTTTTTTGGAAAATGGATCTCGTTCTGTCGCCCAGGCTGGAATGCAGTGGCACCATCTCGACTCACTGCAACCTCTGCCTCCAGGGTTCAAGCAATTCCCCTGCCTTGGCCTCCCAAGGAGCTGGGATTATAGGCACACACCATCACACCTGGCCAATTTTTGTATTTTTAGTAGAGGCAGGGTTTCACCACGTTGGCCAGGCTGGTCTCAAACTCCTGACCTCAGGTAAACCGCCCGCCTTGGCCTCCCAAAGTGCTGGATTACAGGCATGAGCCGCCGTGACCAGCCAGATCTTGCTTTTTAAAATAAGATTTACGTATTTTTTTCAAAAAGAAAAAAAAAATACTGCATGTCTTTATTTTTCTGATTTCACCACAAGCCAATGAAAAATTGCTGAGAGATATTTGGGAGCCAGTAAAACAGTGGTAGGAACTAGGGCTTTTGAACCAGTAAGGCCCACATTTAAATGCCAGTTCTGACTTTTACTGGCTGTGTGACCTGATATAAGCTCCTTGACCTCTCTGAGCAAAGTGACCCAGAATTATTGTGAGATAATAGAGGAATCTCCTTTGATTAAATGTCTCTAGTTGACAGATTTAGACTTCTCGTCAGAATGAGGCTGAGACACCCATTTAGTGCTGGGATTACAGGTGTGAGCCACTGTGCCCAGCCCCTCTGGCCTTCTCTACTCACAGTACCACAGCTTGCCCACGGCAGCTTGGAACACACAGGCCTTGCCTCCCCTGCCTGGGCTGTAGTCACTAAAGCCTGGGCCTCAGAGGGGGTAACGCGGACCTGGGCTAAGGGCCCATGAGGTCAGACCATGACCCAGGCAGGCTCACCCCTCATCAAAACACACTCTGCACAGGCTGGCAACTCTTGAGCCATGACGGTCTTGTCCGAGAACCAAACCAAGGCCTGCCCAGCAGGTAGCAACATGAGGGATGGTGACCAACCAGACTGTGGCCCATTGCCCAGCAAGCCAGACAAGCCTCGAGGGTTTCTGTCTTCTGTGGACATTCTGGGGCCCAGGCTGGGCAAGGTGTTTGCCAGCCCTGGCTGCAGTCAAAACTGTCTGTGTCCTTCCCTGCTCCCGGCTCAACTAGAGGCAAGGAACAAGCAGAAACAACAGGTCCCGGTGAAGCCAAGAGCCTGTGAAGCCATTCAGTCCATTTACAGGTGAGAAAAGGAAAATCCAGAAGTGACTTTTGGACCAGGTCTGACCGGCTGCGAGCCGTGGTGCCCTAATTGTCCCCGGAGGAGATAGGATTAAAATGCAACAATGCATGCCTCTGGTTCATCCTGCCAATCACTAGTTCATGGGTGCCCTGCAGAAGAGAAAGATTTCCTCATTCAGGTAACACTGGGAAAGCCCAAGTCAAACTAAGTTTAAAAGGGCCCCTCGGTTCGCGCGATGGCTCACGCCTGTAATCCCAGCACTTTGGGAGGCTGAGGCAGGTGAATCACAAGGTCAAGAAATCAAGACCATCCTGGCCAACATGGTGAAATCCCGTCTCTACTAAAAATACAAAAATTAGCCGGGCATGGTGGTGCACGCCTGTCATCCCAGCTACTCAGGAGGCTGAGGCAGGAGAATCGCTTGAACCCAGGAGGCAGAGGTTGCAGTGAGAGATTGCACCTCTGCACTCCAGCTTAGCGACAGAGCAAGACTCTGTCTCAAAAAGAAAAAGAAAAAAAGGTCTCTCTGGGCTGGTTTATGGCACATGCTGTATTTTTTGTTTGTTTGTTTGCTTGTTGGTTTGTTTGTTTTTAAGAGACAAGGTCTTGCTATGTTGTCCAGGCTGGAGTATGGTGGCTATTCACAGGCACGATCACAGTGCACTGCAACTTTGAACTCCTGGCCCCAGCCAATCCTCCCACCTCAGCCTCCCTACAGCCTCCAGGCTTCAGAATGTGCTTCACTAACTCTAGTCTTGGGAAGTTGAGACCCGACTCACAGGAGGCACAGAGGTCATAAAGCCCATTCCACAAACGAAGCTGAATTTTCTCCTCCTGAGGCCACTGCTGGTACCATCAGGATTGGGGATGGATACTGCATAATAATAACATCTAACTTAAGGTTACATTAATGTTGCATAAAATACAAGCATTTTGATCACTATTTTAATATAAGCTAAAGTTCCTCCATTGTTTATGTAGAAAAGTAGCTCTCTACCTGAAGTCAGCCTTGCAGTCCTGGACCCGAGGAGTGACCTTCTGGGAAATCAGACCCGTTTGGTTAACTTGACAAGGTGATTTTTTTCTTAGCATCAGCAAAAAATCTCAGTGTGACAAACAGACTGCATTTGGGAAGGCATTTGATAACTGCCAATCTCTTAAGATTTTTATTCAACCTAAAATGATTTGCTATTTTTAATTTGAGCGGGTTGGAGAAAATCCAAAGCAAATGACTCCCTCTAACATTCACACAAGGAAAGAGCTGTTTGGGCACCGGGACTGCCCGGAGGCTCCTTGTATGTCTGAACCCCATCAAGGCCACCCAAAGTGAAGCCTGGAGTTTAAGCTTCCAGTGGCCATAAAACAGACAGGCTCAAAGAGCAGGCAGTTGGGACACCACATCAGCATCAAAGCAAGAAGCAGAACACATGCAGAAAGACACAGTTCACCTTGAACTCCACAAGGTCAAAGCATTCCCAGCTTCCAGGGGCATGCAGTGCTGCTCAGGAGAGGCAGGGGTGATAGGACAAAGAGTGGGGGGACGAGACGGTGGTTATCTGTGTCATATGGATATTGTGGCCAAGTTACAAGGTTGTTACTTGAGAAATCATGGTAACTTGATCACTGCACCCCTACAACCAGACCGAGATTCCACCTTCCCAGGACATGCGGGCATCATGCCGAGCACAGACACAGCAAACAATGCATAACCTACTCTTTAAACATTTCATTTTTTCTTTCAAGCCTGCAATATAATAAGGTGGAGTTATTAAGCCACAGAGACACACAAAGCCAAGATCACAGGTGGGGTAGGAACATTTCAATTTGTCAACTTAAACAGCCAAATAAAGTCTCCTCTACAGGCGGTGGCTCACACCTGTAATCCTTTGGGATTCAGGAGGCCGACGCTGGCGGATCACCTGAGGTCAAGAGTTCAAGACCAGCCTGGCCAACATGGAGAAACCTGGTCTGTACTAAAAATACAAAAATTAGCCATGTGTGGTGGCTGGCGCCTGTAGTCCCAGCTACTCAGGAGGCTGAGGCAGGAGAATCGCTTGAACCCAGGAGGCAGAGGTTGCAGTGAGCCGAGATTGTACCACTGCACTCCAGCCTGGGTGACAGTGTGAGACTCTGTCTCAAAAAAACGTCTCCTCATGTTTTCAGAAGGGAAAAGTATGAATATATGTTATATTTATAACAAAGGATATAAATTTTATTATAAACATATAGTATATACAGTCACGCATTGCTTCATGACAGGGATACATTCTGAGAAATGTGTCATTAGGAGATTTTTGTCATTGTGTGAACATCACAGAGAGCACTTACAAAAACCTAGGTGGTATCGCCTGCTACACACCTAGGCTATCTCGCAGAACCTACTGCTCCCGGGCTCCACACCTGTAGAGCATGTGACTGTACTGAATACTGTGGGCAACTGTAACACATGGCATTTGTATATCTAAATATTCCTAAACATGGAAAAGGTACAGTAAACATACAGTATTATCTATTGCTGTTATTTTTTGTTTGTTTGTTTTGAGACAGAGTCTCACTCTGTTACCCAGACTGGAATGCAATGGTGCGATCTTGGCTCACAGCAATCTCTGCCTCCCTGTTTCAAGCAGTTATCCTCTCCCAGCCTCCCAAGTAGCTGGGATTACAGGTGTGCACCACTACACCCAGCTAATGTTTTCTGTATTTTTAGTAGAGATGGGGTTTTTCACCATGTTGGCTGGACTGGTTTTGAACTCCTGACCTCAAGTGATCCACCCGCCTCGGTCTCCAGAAATGCTGGGATTACAGGCGTAAGCCACCACACTGGCCCAGTATTATCTCTACTCTCACCTTCAATATATATGCATAGAATCACGTAAGTTTAATCATCTCGACAGATATTTAAATATTTAATTCTAAAGTTTCCAAAGTCTCAAAGGTTTTGCCTTGCACACTTTAAATGCACTGAAATAGCATGCATACAGTTAATGAACCAAAACATCATTGGAATCTAAAGGTTCCTCCTATCACCACGGGGAAGACAGACATTCCCAACGTGACTGCACTGCAGGGAGCCTTCAGGGCACAGCCTCTGTTCTTATTTACTGGATGGCAATTGAAGACTGGCTGGAGGCCTTCCTCAGCACAGGAAGGCATTTTTCATATCTGGTTTGG
This sequence comes from Chlorocebus sabaeus, assembly GCF_047675955.1. Lineage (NCBI taxonomy): Eukaryota > Metazoa > Chordata > Mammalia > Primates > Cercopithecidae > Chlorocebus > Chlorocebus sabaeus. The sequence goes on along the minus strand of NC_132917.1, from coordinate 10,689,246 downwards.
GCAAAGGGATAAATCGGTGAGGGTGAGGTGAGGAGGCAGAATTGCCCAGGTCGGGAGAGTGGTGGCTCTGGAGTGGGTGGAGGGGCAAACAGTAGGAGCCGGACTGAGCCCCCCGACCCTGTGTTCATTTGCAACACTCTGAGGAGTTCACCAGCTGGTGAGAGTAGAGGCGGAACTGCAGAGCTGTGAACTTAGGAAGGGGCATAACTTCCAAACCTAGCAGTGCTGATGAGCTAAAAGCAGTGCACCAGCCAGGAACAGTGGCTCACACCTGGAATCCCAGCACTTTGGGAGGCCAAGGCAGGAGGATTGCTTGAGCCCAGGAGTTTAAGACTGGCGTGGGCAACATTGCGAGACCCCATCTCTACAAAAAATAAAAAATATTAGCCAGGCGTGGCTGGGCACGGTGGCTCACTCCTGTCATCCCAGCACTTTGGGAGACTGGAGCAGGCGGATCACCTGAGGTCGGGAGTTCGAGACCAGCCTGACCAACATGGAGAAAACCTGTCTCTACTAAAAATACAAAACTAGCCAGACATGGTGGCGTATGCCTGTAATCCCAGCTACTCGGGAGGCTGAGGCGGGAGAATCGCTTGAACCCGGGAGGCGGAGGTTGCTGTGAACCAAGATCGTGCCACTGCGCTCCAGCCTGGGCAACAAGAGCGAAACTCCATCTCAAAAAAAAAAAAAAAAATATATATATATATATACACATACATATATATATATGTATATATATATATAGCCAGGTGTGGTGGTGAGCAAGAGGCTGAGGTAGGAGGACCCCTTGAGCCTGAGAGGTTGAGGCTGCATTGAGCTATGATCACACCACTGCACTCCAGCCTGGGCAATACCACGTCTCAGAAAATAATCATCATAAAAATTGGCCGGGTATGGTAGTTCATGCCTGTAATCACAGTACTTTGGGAGGCCAAGGTGGGCAGATCACTTGAGGTTGGGAATTTGAGACCAGCCTGGCCAACATGGTGAAACTCTGTCTCTACTACAAATACAAAAATTAGCCAGGCGTGGCAGCGGGTGCCTGTAGTCCCAGCTACTCAAGAGGCTAAGACAGGAGAATCGCTTGAACCCGGGGGGCGGAGGTTGCAGTGAGCCAAGATTGCACCACACTCTAGCCTGGGCAACAGAGGGAGACTGTCTCAAAATAATAATGATATAAATAAATAAAAGTGAGTGCAGAGCCTCTGCCCAACCTGTCAATCCAGAGCATCCACTGAGGCCTGGGTCGTCTTGATGATTGCTGTGTGGCCACAGCGAGGGCGACTCTGGTCTAGACGGAGCTGGGAGATTGCGCTCCACGTCAGAGGGCCGCCCCACCTACCTCCATTTGCCAGGAGGTGCTCCTGGGCCTTCCCCTTTGAGTCCTCCATGACTTCCACCACGCTCTGAGCCATTCTTCTTATGAGGCTTTGGAGAGAGAAGAAAAAGAGCTGGTTAGAGTAGGAAGCTGTCCTCAAAATACTGTCACATGCTGCTGGCAGGAAAAGTAGCCAGTGACACCCTGTGGGGGAATAATTTGGCAAGATGGATGAAGAGGGTTAAAATGCCAATAGCGGCCAGGCACGGTGGCTCACACCTGTAATCCCAGCACTTTGGGAGGCCGAGGCAGGGAGATCACTAGGTCAAGAGATAGAGACCATCTTGGCCAACATGGTGAAACCCCGTCTCTACTAAAAATACAAAAACTAGCCGGGTGTGGTGGCGGGCACCTGTAGTCCCAGCTACTCGGGAGGCTGAGGCAGAAGAATTGCTTGAACCCGGGAGGCGGAGCTTGCAGTGAGCAGAGATCGCACCATTGCACTCTAGACTGGGTGACAGAGCTAGACTTCATCTCAAAAAAAAAAAAAATGCTAATAACCTTTGAACCAGTAATTCCACTTCTGGGAAGCTATCTTAAGGAAACGGGACAAACAGAAAAAGCTTTCTGAATAAAACGATGTTCTTTGCAGCACGCTGCTGACAGTAAAGAATTGGAGACAACTGGAAGGTCCTACAATAGGGAATTGTTTAAGTAAATGATGGCACATCCAGCTGAGGGATTATTAGGGAGCCATTGAATATAAAGCTTCAAAGAATTCCTGATACTGTGGAACAAGGCTTGCATTATAATGTTGGAAAAATACCAAGATACAAGCTCCTGCAGGCAGTACGGACACTGGCTACGATGACATGAAAGTGATTTTCCTACTTTACATATTGTCCAATTATAATCAGGTATTGCTTTTATAATTAGAACATTAAAACTTTTTGTCTCTGAAAAACATACTGAAGGCTTCAGAAAGTACAGCATTTGAAGGCAAAAGGACTCAAATTGGCCACAGCTCTGTCAATTACCAAATGTAGGATTTTAGCCAATTTTTTTTTTTTTTTTTGGAGACAGAGTCTTGCTCTGTCGCCCAGGCTGGAGTGCAGTGGCACAATCTCGACACACTGCAAGCTCTGCCTCCCGGGTTCAAGTGATTCTCCTTCCTCAGCCTCCCATGTAGCTGGGATTACAGGGGCTCACCACCACACCCAGGTAATTTTTGTGTTTTTAGCAGAGACGGGGTTTTGCTATGTTGGCCAGGTTGGTCTCGAACTCCTGACCTCAAGTGATCCACCTGCCTCAGCCTCCCAAAGTGCTGGGATTACAGGTGTGAGTCATCGCGCCCTGACAATTTTAGCCAAACTGATATAATTACTTTGAGCCTCGGTTCTCTTACCTATAAAATGTGCATGATACTCATTTTACAGGATTATCATGAATATTGACATAACCAATCATCTCATAGCAAGGAGAGTCTGCTCCAGGAGCCTGAGCCATTAGAACTCCAGTTGGAAAACAAGTCAAACTAGGAGCAAAGTCTGAAAGTTATGAGGATCCAAATTGTTGCCTCAGGCTCTCTCCACATTCTCCCCGCCCTCAGCGGGGAGGTGGTGTTTGCAGGAAGAGCGGACTCAAGTCACGGAATCCTACATGGAGTACAAGATCTTCCACTGCTGCAGACGCTGGCCACCCTGGCCACTCGGACCGGAGCCCAGAGGCCTAGGGCCCAACACAGAAAACAGAGGCAGGGACATGGGATGCCCTCATAAAAGGAAAGGAAGGAGGAGAGGTAGCACCTTGCTTTCCTGACTCCCAAAGTCACGTGTTCATGGTCAAAAATGGAAAAATACAAGTATAAAGTAGTTAACAAAAATTGAACAACCATACTCCCCCACCCAAGAGGGAACACATTTCACATTCTGGCATATTTCCAAAGGCTTAACACTTGCATGGTTTATGTGAGTTAAGGTCTTTTTTTTTTTTTTTTTTTTGAGACCGAGTCTCGCTCTGTCACCCAGGCTGGAGTGCAGTGGCCGGATCTCAGCTCACTGCAAGCTCCGCCTCCCGGGTTCATGCCATTCTCCTGCCTCAGCCTCCCGAGTAGCTGGGACTACAGGCGCCCGCCACCACGCCTGGCCAATTTTTTTTGTATTTTTAGTAGAGACGGGGTTTCACCGTGTTAGCCAGGATGGTCTCGATCTCCTGACCTCGTGATCCACCCGCCTCGGCCTCCCAAAGTGCTGGGATTACAGGCGTGAGCCACCACGCCCGGCTTTTTTTTTTTTTTTAGGCAGGATGTCGCTCTGTCACCCAGGTAGGATGGGAATACAGTGGTGTGATCATGACTTATTGCAGCCTTGACCTCCCAAACTCAAGTGATCCTCCACCTAATTTAAAAATTTTTTTGTATAGACGAGGTCTTACTATATTGCCCAAGCTGGTCTCAAACTCCTGGACTAAAGTGATCCTCAGGCCTCAGCCTCCCAAATTGCTGAGATTACAGGCATGAGTCACTGAGCCCAGCCAGACAGAGTTAAGGTCATCTTCTGATATCACCTATTATTTAGTAGAGTCGACCAAGTATCAGACATTCTATAATCATTGCCTCATTTAATCCTCACAAAAATTCCCAAAAGTTGGGTATCATCTCATTTTACGGATGGAGAAACTGAGACCCAGAGAAGTAGTTTGCCCCATCCCTTCCAACCATCCAGTCATTATGTGGACTCCACAAATGAGGCTCTCAGCCATCAGGCCACACTGCTATCTTTACCGTCACCGTGTCCCATCCTGGGATTAAATCTCCACCAGTATGATGGCATTTCTTAGAACAGTAGCTAATAGCGTCTTACTGATTATAACCTCGGGTAGGTTACCTAACTAATCTCAGTTTCGTCTGCAAAATGTTTTCACATTTTGACAGTTTTCAGCTGTAAAATGGGGATGACACTCCTTATCTCACAGGATTCTTCATGGAGTTTGGTGCCCGATACCATTGTAAGGTATCAGAGTCTGTGAGAGACACCCTGAGATACGCTCTAGGCAACCTGGGTGGACTGTTTTGGGTTCTCTGCCCCATGATTCCTGGGTAGATTTGGCAGGAGATCAGAGGGAGGGAGAGTCTGGTTCCCTCCCAGTTCCAGTGACCTCAATCCTCTCGTCCCTGCCAGCCTAGAGGTTGTGACAATGTCTCTCCACCAGCCTGGGTTCCTGCATGGTTCCTGTGATTCTCCTGTAGCCCACACGTAACTCCGTCTCCCTATAAGGAGCTCCTCCTCAAATTATCCCGGGCATAATTTGCAAGTGGATCTTCTGTTATCTGTTGGGACCCTGACTCCATGAATTCATTCGTTCATTCGTTCAGCAAATTTCATACATCAAACAACTACTATGTGCCAAGCACTGTTCTAAAACGTCATGGACAAAACAAAGTCCCTGCTCTTTCGGAGCTCCTATTTTAGTGCTGCCAATGGTTCCTCCTTTATCCTTACGGCGGCCTGTGGGAGTTGCTGTCTCCTATCACCACATTCCCTGTAATATTTTGAGTAGTTATTTGTTTACATACATCCAGCACCTACCATAGTGCCTGACTCACAGCAGCTGCTCAGCAACATTTGATGAATGGATCAATGAATTCTGGCACCCCTACTTTTTTCTGTCCTAACAGACCTAAGAAGAGAACTCACTCATCATTTTGCTAATGACTCTTTAGTGCTCCTTGTCCTCGCCTCTATGAAGTTTTTGTTTGTTTTGTTTTGTTTGCTTTTCATTTTTGAGACAGGGTCTCACCCTGTCGCCCAGGCTGGAGTGCAGTGGTGCTATCTCGGCTCCCTGCAACCTCCACCTTCCAGGTTCAAGCGATCCTTCTGCCTCAGCCTCCTGAGTAGCTGGACTACAGGCATCTGTCACCAAGCCCCGCTAATTTTTGTATTTTTGGTAGAGACGGGATTTCACCATGTTGCCCAGCCTGGTCTCAAACCCCTGAGTTCAAGCAATCCACCTGTCTCGGCCTCCCAAAGTGCTGAGATTACAGGCATGAGCTACCACACCTGCCCTTCTGTGAAGTCTTTAACTACATAGAAGTGGGGCCTGTAGCCATATACATGACACCAGAAACGTCTCCCAATAACATGGTCTGATGAAGCTCTACTGCTAGAAAAAACCCTTGTTCCACATACCACAAACAGTCCTGACTTAGCTGTGATCATTAACGATGGTCATCAGTGAATTGCAGTATTACTGAATCGGAAAATTTTTCTCATTGAAAGGGAACTAAGAGTCTAGATTCTGTGTTAAATGTACTTTTTTTCAGTCTACAGTTCGTTGTGAACACCTTTTCACAGGAGAAGACTGGTTCCTCATTCCTTTCATTTACTGTACTGTATTTCACGTCACAGCTGTATCATAACAAATTCTCTACGATTGGACATTTGAGTTGTTGCCACTTTGATATGGTATCACAATAATACATACATTTTGCTCACTTGTGCAGGTATATATAAAAAATAAGTTGTCTGGATCAGAAAGCTGAACTTTGTTAAAAAAATAAATAAATGTATTTTTAAAAAGAAAAATGCATTTTAAAAAAATGCATTTAAAAAGAAAAAATAAGTTGCTAAGAAAGGAACTTCTGGAATTAAGAGTATGAACATTTAGAGTTTTAACAAGCAGGATTAAACTACCCTACACATGTACAAAGCTAGTGTACACTCACACCCCAGTGTGAGACTGCTTGCTTCCCTAAACCCTTGCCAACATAGGTATTATGAATCTTTGTCATCTCTGCCAATCTGATATCTGAAAAATTATATCTCATTGTTGCTTTTATTTGCATTTCTTTGATCATCAGTGAGGCTGGAACATCTTTTCTCATGTTTGGCTCTATAAAAGCCTGTTTTCTTCTTCTGTGAATAGCATATTCATATATTTTGCTGTTTTTTTTTCCTGGCTTGTTCATTTAAGAAAAGTTTTTTTTTGGTAGGGCCAGGGTCTTGCTATGTTGCCCAGGCTGGTCTTGAACGCCTGGCCTCAAGTGATTCTCCCACCTCAGCTTCCTAAAGTGCTGAGATTACAGGCATTGAGCCACCATACCCAGCCTCTTTAAAAAAATTTTTTTATTTATTGATATATATGATTTTTTAGGTGTTTTGAAGACTCCATTCTTTTTTTTTTTTTGAGACGGAGTTTCACTCTTGTTGTCCAGGCTGGAGTACAATGGCGCGATCTTGGCTCACTGCAACCTCCGTCTCCCAGGTTCAAGCGATTCTCCTGCCTCAGCCTCCCTGGTAGCTGGGATTACAGGCGCCTGCCAACACGCTCAGCTAATTTTTTGTATTTTTAGTAGAGATGGGGTTTCACCATGTTGGCCAGGATGGTGTCGAACTCCTGACTTCAGGCGATCCACCCACCTAGGCCTCCAAAAGTACTGGGATTACAGGCCTGAGCCACCATATCCGGCCGGAAGATTCCATTCTTGAGACAATGTTTTGAGCTAAGTGACATCCCCATTTTAGAGATGAAAAAAATTAAGACTTAGAGAGCTAAAGGTCACCCTACACGGTAAGCTAGTGTCGAAGCATAAATTGATCATAAATCTACACTATTCCAAGGCCCGTGGGAATTAGCTCTTCCATGTTAGTCTAAAGTAAACTCTGGCAGCTTTATGTGAAATGCCAGGAAAAAAAATTTATATTAACCCATAAAAGACAGACAAACCATATTTTTAATTTTAAAGCCACTGTAAACAATATATAAAGACCTCGATTGGGATGTTGGTTACACTGATGGATGAGACTTATTTGTCAAAACTCTCCAGCCTGTTCACTTAAGATGTGCACATTTCACTGTATGTATCTTTTACCTTGTTAAAAAAAAAAAAAAAAAAAAATTTAAGCAGATACTGCCTTAGTCAAGTGACCAAAGTTAACATCATACACATGGAAAAGACCAATGCTGTGTGCCTCCTGCGATGCACTGAGGAAAACAACGTCACCTCTGCAGCATTTTGCCAAAACTGCATAACCTCAGTCTAGCCATGAGGAAGCAGCACGAGTTCAAATTAAGGAGCATTTTACAAAACATCTGACCTAAACACTTAAAAAACTCAGAGCCATCAAAGTCAAAAAGGCCGGGCGCAGTGGCTCACGCCTGTAATCCCAGCACTTTGGGAGGCCAAGGCAGGTGGATCACGAGGTCAGGAGTTCGAGACTACCCAGGCCAGCATAGCTAAACCCCGTCTCTACTAAAGACACAAAAATTAGCCGGGTGTGGTGGTGCATGCCTGTAATCCCAGCTACTGTAACCCTAAACCCTTCCAGGTTTAGGCTGGAAAGGTTTGAGGCTGAGGTAGGACAATTGCTTGAGCCTGGGAGGCAGAGGTTGCAGTGAGCCGAGATCGTGCCACTGCACTCCAGCCTGGGTAACACAGTGAGACTCCGTCTCAAAAAAAACAAAAAAAAAAAACAAAAAAAAGAAAGAAAGTCAAAAAGTCTGTGTAAGTGTTCCCGTTTAAATAAGGCCAAAGAGACATGACAATTTATTACAGAAGACAGGAAGTCATCTCAGTTTTTACTATTATCTGAGAAAATATGACATTTTATTTTGGTAGAAAGTGTGCTTTTTTCTTTTTTAAAGAGATGGTGTCTTGCTGTGTGGTCCAGACTCGTCTCAAACTCCTGGCCTCAAGTGATCCTCCCACCTCAGCCTTCTGAGTAGCTGAGACTACAGAAATGTGCCACCGTCCCCAGCTTCGAAAGCACACTATTGAGACAAACGGTGATATCCAAGTGAAATCTGTAGACCGAGTACCAGTATTGCATTCCTGATTTTGATCATCATACTAAGGTACATAAGAGGATGTCCTTGTTTTTAGGAAATACACCCTGAAGTTTTTAGAGGTAAATGAACATCATGTCTGCAACTTACTGTTGAAGAGTTCAGAGTTCAGAAAGAGAGAAAGAAAAGACAGACGCAGAGACAGAAACAGAGAAAGCAGATGTGGTAAAAGTATACAAAAATTCTTTTCTTTTCTCTTTTTTTTTTTTGAGACTGAATTTCACTTTTGTTGTCCAGGCTGGAGTGCAATAGCGCGATCTCGGCTCATCGCAACCTCCACCTCCTGGGTTCAAGCAATTCTCCTGCCTCAGCCTCCCGAGTAGCTGGGACTACAGGCATGCACCACCATGCCCAGCTAATTTTGTATTTTTAGTAGAGACGGGATTTCTCCATGTTGGTCAGGCTGGTCTGGAACTCACAACCTCAGGTGATCCACCTGCCCTGGCCTCCCAAAGTGCTGGGATTACAGGCGTGAGCCACCGCGCCTGGCTGACAATTCTTTTTATTGTCTTTCATACTTTCTGGAAATTTGAAATTGGGTCAAAATAAAGCATTTAAGCATGTAAAGCATATAACCCCACTTAAAAAATTATGTCAGCATATACCTAAATAAGAATCCTAAAAGAAAAGAAACCGAACTGTTAACACTGCCTATTATCTTCATGGATACAAGAATGGAGACCTGTAATTTCCATGAATTTATGTAATGCTATGTTTTAATTTGTTAAAAACATATTACTTTTGCAAATAGAAAATAAAAGAAACTACGGTTGGGTGCAGTCACTCGTATCTGTAACCCCAGCACTTTGGAAAGCCACGGTGGGCGATCGCTTGAGGTCCAGGAGTTTCAATCCAGCCTGGCCAACATGGTGAAACCCCATCTCCACTAAAGATACAAAAACTAGCCTGGCGTGCCAGTGGGCACCTGTCATCCCAGGTATTTGGGAGGCTGAGGCACGAGAATCACTTGAACCCGGGAGGCGGAAGTTACAGTGGACTGAGATTGGACCACTGCACTCCAGGATGGGTGACAGAGGGAGACTGTCTCAAAAACAAAGAAAAAAAATCCCAGCACTTTGGGAGGCTGAGGCAGGAGAATGGCGTAAATCCGGGAGGTGGAGCTTGCAGTGAGCGGAGATTTGGCCACTGCACTCCAGCCTGGGCGACAGAGCGAGACTCCGTCTCAAAAAAAAAAAAAAAAAAAGAAAAGAAATAAGAGAAGCTAAAAATAAAATAGTCAATGATAACAAAATAAACAATAAATAATAAAAATAAACATAGCAGCATTATTAACAATAGTCAAGGCCGGGCTCAGTGGCTCACACCTGTAATCCCAGCACTTTGGGAGGCCAAGGTGAGCAGATCACTTGAGGTCAGGAGTTTGAGACCAGCCTGGTCCACATGGTGAAACCTCATCTCTACTAAAAATACAAAAATTAGCCAGGTGTGGTGGCGCACACCTGTCGTTCCAGCTACTCGGGGAAGTCGCAAACTCCATCTCAAAAACAAAAAAAAAAATAGCTAAAAGGTGGGAGCGACCCAAGCATCCATCAAGGGCTGAGTGGATACAGAGAATGTGGTGTGTCCACATAATGCGGCACTGGCCAGCCTTAAAAGGAAGGGAATTCTGACACGTGTTGTAGGCATTGAAGACATTATGCTGAGTAAAATAAGCCAGCCAGAAAAGGTCAAACACTATATGATTTCATTCCTAGGCGGTACCTAAAATAGTCTAATTCATACAGAGGGAAAGTATGCCAGGGCCTGGTGGAGGAGGAAATGAGGAGTTACTGTTTAATGAATACAGTTTCAGTTCTTCAAGATGGAAAAAGTCCTGCGGGTGGAGGGTGGTGACGGTTGTAACAGCAGTGTCAACGTACTTAACGCCACTGAACTGTACACTTAAAAATGGTTGGCCGGGGGCGGTGGCTCACGCCTGTAATCCCAGCACTTTGGGAGGCAGAGGTAGGTGGATCACTTGAGGTCAGGAGTTCGAGACCAGCCTGGCCAACATGGTGCAACTCCATCTCTACTTAAAATACAAAAATTACCAGGGTGTTGTGGTACAAGCCTGTAGCCCCAGCTACTTGGGAGGCTGAGGCAGGAGAATCGCTTGAATCAGGGAGGTGGAGGTTGCAGTGAGCTGAGATCGTGTCACTGCACTCCAGCCTGGGTGACAGAGTGAGACTCTGGAAAAAAAAAAGATTAAAAAGCTAACAAATAGGCTGGGCACAGTGGCTCATGCCTATAATCCCTGCACTTTGGGAAGTTGAGGTGAGTGGATCACCTGAGGTCAGAAGTTCGAGACCAGCAGGGCCAACATGGTGAAACCCCATCTCTCCTAAAAATACAAAAAAAAATTAGCTGGGTGTGGTGGCGGGCACCCAGATACTCAGGAGGCTGAGGCAGGAGAATCGCTTGAACCCGGGAGGCCAGGTTGCAATGAACTGAGATTGTGCCATTGCACTCCAGCCTGGGCAACAAGAATGAAATTCTGTCTCAGAAAAAAAAATAGAAAGAAATAAACAAATGGTAATAAATGATAAAAATACATTTTAAAGTAATAAACCCATATTCTTAAAAATTGGCCAGGTGTGATGGCTCATGCTTGTAATCCCAGCACTTTGGTAGTCTGAGGTGGGCAGATCACGAGGTCAAGAGATTGAGACCATCCTGGCCAACATGGTGAAACCCCGTCTCTACTAAAAATACAAAAAAATTAGCTGGGCGTGGTAGCGCACACCTGTAGTCCCAGCTACTCTGGAAGCTGAGGCAGGAGAATCACTTGAACCCAGGAGGCAGAGGTTGCAGTGAGACAAGATCATGCCACTGCACTCCAGCCTGGTGACAGAGAGAGACTCCGTCTAAAAAAAAAACCATCGAGCATGGTGACAATTATTGTAACAGGGAGACCGGTTTATGTAGTTCAAGTGTCAGATACTAGAATTTCCCCAAGTTAAACATCTGCAGCATTAAAGGTGAGGAGGCCTGGCCAAATGCTTGCTATAGGTTCATAGAAGAGCGTCAACAAATAGCCCATAAGCGTGAGGAAGAAAGCTCAACCTCACTTGCGCAGGAATATCATTTACACCAATTAGTTCAGTGTATTAAGAAAATTCCTAATGCAGCATTGGCAGTCCTTGGGGAAACAGGAGCATCAATGCACTGTTGAGATGAGGTGTTGATTGGTACCGCCTTACTAGAGAGTAATTTTAGAGTATCTGTCAAACATTTAGAGGCAAGGGTTGGTTCTGGTGAAAACCAGAAAACCTCCTAGACAAATTCTAAAAAAGCTGTATTATTTTCTTCAAGACAGGGTCGCACTGTCACCCAGGCTGCAGTGCAATGGTGTTACACGGCCCACTGCAGCCTCAAATTCCTGTGCTCGAGGGATCCTCCTACCTTAGCCTCCCAGGTAGCTGGGATTACAGGCACACACCACCATGCCTGGCTAAATTTTATTTATTTATTTATTTAGAGACAGAATCTCGCTCTGTTGCCCAGGCTAGGGTGCAGTGGTGCAATCTTGGCTCACTGCAACCTCCACCTCCTGGGTTCCAGGTATTCTCCTGCCTCAGCCTCCCGAGGAGCTGGGATTATAGGTGCCTGCCATCATGCCTGGCTAATTTTTGTATTTTTAGTAGAGATGGGGTTTCACCATGTTAGCCAGGCTGGTCCTGAACTCCTGACCTCAAGTGATCCACCCGCCTCGGCCTCCCAAACTGCTGCGATTACAGGCATGAGCCACCATGCCCGGCCTAATTTATTATTATTATTTGTACAGACAGGGCATCCCTATGGTGCCTAAGCTAGTTTCCAACTACTGGGCTCAAGCCATCCTTCTGCCTCGGCCTCCCTAGTGCTGGGATTACAGGTGTGAGCCATTGAACTTCTAGAAATTTATTCTTCTGCCATACTGGCTCATGTGCTACAAACACCATATTTTGTGGCAGAATGGTTTGTAATTACAAAAGACAGGAAGCCATTTCAATATTTATCAATAAGGGACCCATCTGATATAATGAACCACCAAGAAGTCTCTAAAAAAGAATGAGATCAGGTGTGGTGGCTCACACCTGTAATCTCAGCACTTTGGGAGGCCAAGACAGGAGGATCACTTGAGCCCAGGAGTTCAAGATCAGTTTGAGCAACATAGTGAGACCCTGTATCTACAATAAATAAATAAATAAACATTAGCCATGGGTAGTGGGGTGTGCCTGTAGTCCCAGCAACTCGGGAGGGTGAGGCAGGTTGCAGTGAGGAGTGATTGAATCACTGCACTCCAGTCTGGGCAACAGAGCAAGACCCTGTTTCAAAAAACAAAAAGTCAATCATGGTAATTCCAATAGAAAAGCAATGAGTAAATAAAGGAGGAAGACAAGGGCATGCTACTCAGGCCCAGCCCCTTACCTTGATAGTCATCTGGGGAATCCCCAAGGGAAGAAATTGAGTAGGCTGGGGATGGGAGGAGTGGGGGGCATTGCCCAGGTGTGAGGCAGGGCAGGTAGGTACTGTAGGCCTTTGGGTGCTGGGCAGGCAGTCTCTAGATACAGGCAAGCTGTGGTGGGGAATCAGGTGAGAAGGGGCCACCCGGGAGTTTCACAAATCTGCCTGTGGCAGGTCTGTACTGAACATGCCTTTTCCTTCCTTTCCACAAAGACTACAGGGGCACCTCTTAGCCCTGCTGATTTCTAAACCCTGGGCCCCAAGGCGCTCAGGGGCGGTAGAATGGCCCTGGGGTAGAGGATGGCTGAAGGGCTTCGATCCCAACGGTGAGCGGGGCTCCTGAGATCTGTCTCCTCTTCTTCTGCACCCACAGCCAGGACATTCCTGCCATGCAGGGCCCCGGGGACTCTTCCAGTCCGGGGGTATGGGGAGAGGAGCAGCCGGCGGGTGCCCAGAAGCCTTGCACCCCAGCAGGAGGGCTGGAATCAGGGGTGAATACTTGAGGCCACAGATCACAGGGCCCAGCAGAGGAGATTCTTAAGTGGCCTTAAGACACAGTGTCTCCAGGGGTTCTGCCCTGCAAACTGCACAGGCCGCTCCCTTCTTTGTAGAAGGAAGGGTTGGGTCTCCCACCTCCAGCTCTCCTGCTGAGGAGCAGTGGATACAGGTTCTGAGGATCCTGAGGGCAAGTCTATGCAACACCAAAGAGAAAGTTTTCCGCCTCCCTGGATTTTCTGGAATAATTCTGACAAACGCAGGATAGAGTTGTTTGGTTGTCAGAAATTACCCAGAAAGGCTGGCGCGGTGGCTCACGCCTGTAATCCCAGCACTTTGGGAGGCGGAGGTGGGCTGATCACCTGAGGTCAGGAGTTGGAGACTAGACTGGCCAACACGGCCAAACCCTGTCTCTACTAAAAATACAAAAATTAGCTGGGTGTGGCGGTGTGTGCCTGTAATCCCAGCTACTCGGGAGGCTGAGGCAGGAGAACCGCTTGAGCCCGGGAGGCGGAGGTTGCAGTGAGCCGAGAACGCACCACTTCACTCCAGCCTAAGCCACAGGGCGAGACGAAGGAAGGAAGGAAGGAAGGAAGGGAGGGAGGGAGAGAGGAAGGAAGGAAGGAAGGAAGGAAGGAAGGAAGGAAGGAAGGAAGGAAGGAAGGAGAGAGGGAAGGAAGGAGAGAGAGAAGGAGGGAGGGAAGGAGGGAGGGAAGGAGGGAGGGAAGGAAGGAGAGAGGGAAGGAAGGAGAGAGGGAAGGAAGGAGAGAGGGAAGGAAGGAGAGAGGGAAGGAAGGAGAGAGGGAAGGAAGGAGAGAGGGAAGGAAGGAAGGAGAGAGGGAAGGAAGGAAGGAGAGAGGGAAGGAAGGAGAGAGGGAAGGAAGGAGGGAGAGAGGGAAGGAAGGAGAGAGGGAAGGAGGGAGGGAGGGGAGGAAGGAGGGAAGGAAGGAGGGAGGGGAGGAAGGAGGGAAGGAGGGAGGGAGGGAAGGAAGGAGAGAGGGAAGGAGGGAGGGAAGGAAGGAAGGAAGGAGAGAGGGGAGGAAGGAGAGAGGGGAGGAAGGAGAGAGGGAAGGAAGGAGAGAGGGAAGGAAGGAGAGAGGGAAGGAAGGAAGGAGGGAAGGAGAGAGGGAAGGAAGGAGAGAGGGAAGGAAGGAGAGAGGGAAGGAAGGAAGGAGAGAGGGAAGGAAGGAAGGAGAGAGGGAAGGAAGGAGAGAGGGAAGGAAGGAGAGAGGGAAGGAAGGAGGGAGAGAGGGAAGGAAGGAGAGAGAGAGGGAAGGAAGGAGAGAGGGAAGGAGGGAGGGAGGGGAGGAAGGAGGGAAGGAAGGAGGGAGGGGAGGAAGGAGGGAAGGAGGGAGGGAGGGAAGGAAGGAGAGAGGGAAGGAGGGAGGGAAGGAAGGAAGGAGAGAGGGGAGGAAGGAGAGAGGGGAGGAAGGAGAGAGGGAAGGAAGGAGAGAGGGAAGGAGGGAGGGAAGGAAGGAGGGAAGGAGGGAGGGAAGGAAGGAGGGAAGGAGGGAGGGAGGGGAGGAAGGAGGGAAGGAAGGAGGGAGGGGAGGAAGGAGGGAAGGAGGGAGGGAGGGAAGGAAGGAGAGAGGGAAGGAGGGAGGGAAGGAAGGAAGGAGAGAGGGGAGGAAGGAGAGAGGAGAGGAAGGAGAGAGGGAAGGAAGGAGAGAGGGAAGGAGGGAGGGAAGGAAGGAGGGAAGGAGGGAGGGAAGGAAGGAGGGAAGGAGGGAGGGAGGAAGGAGGGAAGGAGGGAGGGAAGGAAGGAGAGAGGGAAGGAGGGAGGGAGGAACGCAGATGCCCGGGAAGAGTGCAACCAGGTTACAGGGCAGGGTGGGAGGGAGGGCATCTGGGAGCTTCTCTTTGCCCTCAGAAAAGCACTAAGGATTTATATCTGAATGCTCCACACACAAAGCCAAGGCCCCTAGAGCTGAGGAAATGGAGTGCACAGAGACCCAGAAGCTTGCCCCAGATCACTTCACTGGTGGCCACAATGTCAGCTGGTCCTGACCCCCAGCCTTTCCCTAAAGCCAGTCTCCATCCGTGAAAGCAGGTACTAGCATGCCCGCTCCGGATAACCCAAAACCCCGGGCGTGCCAGTGCCCAGCCACTGTCAGGGCACCTTGATGAGACGGGCCACCTGCCCTGGCCTCTCCCCTGCAGCCACACAGGGGGTGCCCCACACACCTGAGAGGGGAGGCCCAGAAGCTTCCAGGGGGAGCCTGTTCCCTGCCTACCCTGGTGACTCAGGAGCCCCTGGGCACCTCACCCCATCCTTTGTCTCTCTACTTCCTCCTCCACCAAGGGACAATGAAGTCGACATGCCCTGCAGCAAAGTCACCAGGAAAATGTGACTCCACAGCAATTAAGTGATTTTCTTTTCACAAAAACAAAGGTCCAGTGAGGCTCACTAGGAGGCTCCCCCTGGGGACTCTGGCCACAGACACACCATGCTTTAAATTCCAACCTGGCTTCACAGAAACTGGAGGTTTAAATCAGGAGCCCACCTTTAGCTCTTTAGAAGGACTCCCCTCCGCATACAGTTTGTAGAGCCACCAGCAAAGTTACTCTTGTCACTAAGAACAGAATTCTCATTGGCCAAGCTGGTATCATAGAGTGATTCACCCACATGCGGCCCAGATAGTAATGCTCTACCCTCTTCAAAAAGCCAATTTCAGCTGGGTGCGGTGGCTCACGCCTGTAATCCCAGCACTTTGGGAGGCCAAGGCGGGCGGATCACCTGAGGTTGGGAGTTCGAGACCAGCCTGGCCAACACGGTGAAACCCCGTCTCTACTAAAAACACAAAAATTAGCCGGGCCTGGTGGCGCAATACTATAATTCCAGCTACTTGGGAGGCTGAGGCAGTAGAATCACTTGAACCCGGGAGGCAGAGTTTGCAGTGAGCCGACATAGCGCCACTGCACTCCAGCCTGGGCGACAGAGTGAGATTTGGTCTCAAAAAATGAAAAAGAAAGTTTTCCTATTGGAAGGAACAGGCAAGGAGGACCCGAACTCAGCTCCCAGAGAAGTGTCGCTGAAATCCCCTGGGGCCTACAGTCTTTCAGGAATCACTGGGCAATCCCCCAAGCATGTGGGATAGAAAGAAACATCACACATTGAAGTTCTGGAGACTATGCCAAAAAGTCAATCCACCAAGCTGCTCAGTCACTGAGAACAATTGCAGGTCCCGTGCTGGTGGAGCATAGTTCCAGCACACACAATGTGAAGGGCTTCCCCTGGAGTTGTGCAACCTGCAGCCCAGCCCAGAGGATGCAGGAGCCAAGGCCAGGAACAGCCCAGTCACACAAATAGGAGTACAATGGCTAGAGCTCTTGAAAATATGTTTACTCTCACTGGAAATTCAAGAAATGCACATTAAAACAATCACACATCATCCTGCCGGGCACTTAATAGATGGGGTATGATAAAAGGGCACTTCTTGTAACTTTATTGGAAAACAAGTTAGTAGTATGTACAAACAGCTTTCAATATGCCTATGTCCATTATACCAGTAATTCCACCTTTGGGCATGCAACTTTTTTTTTTTTTTTGAGATGGAGTCTCACTCTGTCGCTCAGGCTAGAGTGCAGAGGTGTGATCTCGGCTCACTGCAGCCTCTGCCTCCTGGGTTTAAGTGATTCTCCTGCCTCAGCCTCCCAAGTAGCTTGGATTACAGGTGCCTACCACCACGCCCGGCTAATTTTTTGTATTTTTAGCACAGATGAGGTTTCACCATGTTAGCCAGGATGGTCTTGAACTCCTAACCTCAAGTGATCCGCCCACCTCGGCCTCCTAAACTGCTGGGATTACAGGTATGAGCCACTGCGCCCGGCCATTGGTAAGGTTTTATTTAAATATCTTCATGCAACTTTAAAATAATCAAAAATTTACACAAAGAGTTATGCAAGGATATTAATTACAAAATTAATACCCCAAAAAGGCAAAGATAACTTATACAGTGGGCTTTAATAGTGGGCTGTGGAATGCAGAGAATGAAAACGGGGTCACCTAGAGGGACTGGGCTGGCTGGCAGTCTGGAGAAGTCTTCTGGGTGAGCAGTCTTCTGGGATCGGGTCAATAAGAAGAAGCCTGCCCTGCTAAGCTGGGGTGGTGGGTGGGGGGTCTTCCAGGCATAGGACCAAGGCAGGATGGAGCCAGAGTGGCTGGAGAGGAGTACCCTGGCGCCTAACCCACTAGGGGTCTGGAAGCAAGGGTCGCAAGTAAGAATTTTACATTGAGGGCACAGAAAAGTCATGGAGGGTTTCATGCAGGAGAGCCATGTGATACAGTGCCTTTATTTATTTATTTATTTTTGAGACGGAGCTTTGCTCTCATTGCCCAGGCTAGAGTGCCATGGCGCGATCTCAGCTCACTGCAACCTCTGTCTCCCAGGTTCAAGCGATTCTCCTGCCTCAGCCTCCCGAGTAGCTGGGATTACAGGCAAGCGCCATCACACCCGGCTAATTTTTTCTATTTTTAGTAGAGATGGGGTTTCTCCATGTCGGTCAGGCTGGTCTCCAACTTCCAACCTCAGGTGATCTGTGATACGGTGCTTTTAAAAAGATCACTCTGGTTGCTGTGGGGTGAATGAATGAAAGGGAAACCGGGAGACAACTGAGTCTATTGCAAAAGCAGAGGAACGCAATGAAGGTGGCTTCGATGGACATGCTGAGAAGTGGGTGGATACCGGACAGATTTTGGAAGTGGAGCCCACAGGACTCGGTCCTTACTGGCGTCTCCTGTGGAGGGTTGGACAGGGAGGTAGTGTCCAGACTGTCTGCTTGAGCACCAGGAGCTTAAGTTTCTGGAGCCTTTGACTGAGATGGGAACGAACCCTAGGCAGAAGGCTGCACAAATGGAAGCTGTCTGTTGAGAATTATACCAACTTTGGACATGAAGCTAATGGAAAAAGAACATCCAAAAAGGACCATGGAAGGTTGCCCCTGAAGCTCGTGAAAATAAGGAACGTCCAAATGGCTGCCATTTACCGGGGCTGTGATGAGCACCAACACGGTGTTAACTGAAAAAAGCCTTGCTGAGATCTGGGGAACAATGGAGCCATGGGTCCCTGAAGGACTGGGGCAGGGTCCAAGATGGAAATGCCTTACATTAAATTTAACCTCCAAAGAACGATTTCGGAATTTCACAACATTGCCTCGAGCTGACCCTTACTCCCGCATGTTGTACCTAAAGTGGCCAGCCAACATTCCTTCCTCCCCTGCTGACTGGACTTCTGGTTTGATAAGAGCTGCTGGGAGCTGGGGGAAGCCTGGCAGATACTGGAGACTATCCCAGCTGGGCCTAAACTGAAAATCAAGGCGGGGGAGGCAAAGGAGAGCTCCTGCCACCTGTGAGGGGCCTACGACAGAGCAAGGGCAGACTAGGGAGTCAGGATGACCAGGCGAAGGCCCAACACTAGGCAGCTACATGATCTAACACGAACGACTTAACTCTTCAAACAACAATATTCTCATTTATCAATCAATGGCAGTTACCAAAATAGAGACGGGACAAACTATCAGGCAGCATGGAATTCAAGACAATATACTGCACACAGACGCGCTAGAGAGGAACAAAGGGGCAGCCTTCGAGGAGTTGTAACTGTCATAGATGGCAAGGCGTGGGGGCTCACGCCTGTAATCTCAGCATTTTGGGAGGCCGAGGCAGGATCACTTGAGGTCAGGAGTTCGAGACCAGCCTGGCCAATGTGGCAAAACCCCATCTCTACTAAAAATACAAAAAATAGCTGGGCCTGGTGGTGGGTGCCTGTAGTCCCAGCTACTCAGGAGGCTGAGGCAGGAGAATTGCTTGAACCCGGAAGGCAAAGGTTGCAGTGAGCCGAGACAGATTGCGCCACTTCACTCCAGCCTGGGCGACAGAGTGAGACTGTGTCTCCAAAAACAAACAAAGAAACTGTCGTAGATCTTTCTGCATCCCCGTAAGGGCAGCAAAGCGCCTAAAGTGTAAAAACATGAAATTGAAAATATGACATTCACTGATAGTGTTGCTCCAATAGACATTTATCAATGCTGTGCAATGAAAACAAGAGAACACACCCATTTCAGATACCCATGAAACACTTAGAAAAATAGGCAATAGATTAGGTCACAAAGAAAATTGCAAATTCCCAAAGGTCAAAATAGCACCTAATTCATTTTCTTTCTTTTCTTTTTCTTTTTCTTTTTCTTTTTTTTTTTGAGACAGAGTCTCACTTGTCCAGGCTGGAGTACAGTGGCACAATCTCTGCTCACTACACCTCCCAGGTTCAAGTGATGCTCCAGCCTCAGCCTCCCTAGTAGCTGGGATTACAGGCACCCACAACCACGCCTGGCTAATTTTTTTGTTTTGTTTTGTTGGTAATTTTAGTAGAGACGGGGTTTTGCCCTGTTGGCCAGGCTGGTCTTGAACTCCTGGCCTCAAGTGATCCTCCCACCTCGGCCTCCCAAAGTGCTGGGATTACAGGCATAAGCCACCATGGCTGGCCAACCTAATTCATTTTCTAACAAGGCAACAGAATTAGAAATGAAAAACAAAAGCAAATAAAAGAATTTAAAAATTGCAGAATTGACTGAGGATGGTGGTTCATGCCTGTAAACCCAGCACTTTGGGAGGCCAAGGTGGGAGGATTCCTTGAGCCCAGTAGTTCAAGACTAGTCTGGGCAACATACTGAAACCCTCATCTCTACAAAAAATATAAAATATTAGTTGTACATGGTGGTGTTCACCTGTAATCCCAGCTACTCAGGAGGTTGAGGCAGGA